>NC_037090.1:48163427-48475570 GCF_002994745.2 Rosa chinensis | reverse complement strand
CCGGTAACAAAGCAAGCCATGACGCGTTCGACAAGGCCATGGACCGCACAGAAATTCAGAACTTCCTAGAGGGCATGTATGCCGTTGGACTGGCAGCCCAGCAAACTGTTGTCGACCCACAAACTCTGGCGGTGAGTGAGTCAGAGACTCCGGTGGTGAAGCCAATGCCTCATCACTCACATCTCGCTCCCACTGGCCAGACCATGGCGTCGGTCGAGGGTGGCGACTAGCAAGGGGCCACTGGAAGGAGCAAGGCCTCTGCCGCTCCTGTGCAGCCAAAGGAGAGGGCGCCTACCAATCGACGTGGGCCCCAAAAGGAAAGGGTGGTGCCCACGAAAGAACCAGTTTCTATTGCGGGGTTGGAACCACATGCAAAATCGAGGCATGTTGCCGCTGGTGCTACACTGGCGGTTCTTCAAAGGAAGAGGCGGTAGAATGACGTCAATGAGGAAGAAGAGGCCGCTAATGCAGAGACTATCGGGGCCAGCCACCAGAAGAAGGCCAAGCAAGCTTCGCAGCTGGTGATTGTGGCTATGGCTGGTGTTTTTGGTGGCTTTCTCCGGGTACCTCACACAGAATGCTATACCGTCAGAGGGATAAACCGTGCCGGATGGTTTATACCTCTCCGATGTCTGAGTGAGAAACTAATAGATGTAGAGATCAAACTGTGTATATAGGAGTTATTACTCGTGAAAGGTGGTTGTGCTAATGTCTTTATACTCAAGCGTGGGAAGGGAGTCTCCCCTATCCTCGATGTGGGACACAGGTTGTTCTTCTGATGTCATATCAGCTCTCTTGTTGCGTAAATAGATGGGCTGTGCTGGCCTTGCCCCGGGCCCTGGGTGCCCAGGGTGGCATCCCATGTGAGGCCCGCCATGGTGGGTCGTGAACTCGGCCCATGGCGTAGTACCTGCGAGTACCGAGGGGGCTCAGAGGCTAGTGCCAAACCTAGTTGACTCCCCAGTATGTACAAGTCCCCCAAGTTCCCGTTCAAGATGTTTCTTGGGTGGGGACTTTATTTTAGTCTCAAGGTTTGGCACTAGTGTGCCTATAGGTAGTCCCCCAAGTTCCCTCAGAAGAGAAATCTTGAGCAGGCTACGGTGTAGGTAAGCCACCTCGGTGGGACAATGAGGTTGAGTCCCTAGTACTGGATGGGGTCAAGAATTTGAGCCTCCGATACCCAGTGGGGTATAGAGAGAGGGCTTGGTTCCGATACCCGATGGGGTAGAAAATTTTGAGCCTCCGGTACCCAGTGGGGTAGAGAGAGGGCTTGCTTCCGATACCCGATTGGGTAGAAAATTTTGAGCCTCCGGTACCCAGTGGGGTAGAGAGAGGGCTTGGTTCCGATACCCGATGGGGTAGAAAATTTTGAGCCTCCGGTACCCAGTGGGGTAGAGAGAGAGGGCTTGGTTCCGATACCCGATGGGGTAGAAAATTTTGAGCCTCCGGTACCCAGTGGGGTAGAGAGAGGGCTTGGTTCCGATACCCGATGGGGTAGAAAATTTTGAGCCTCCGGTACCCAGTGGGGTAAAGAGAGAGGGCTTGGTTCCGATACCCGATGGGGTAGAAAATTTGAGCCTCCGGTACCCAGTGGGGTAGAGAGAGGGCTTGGTTCTGATACCCGATGGGGTAGAAAATTTTGAGCCTCCGGTACCCAGTGGGGTAAAGAGAGAGGGCTTGGTTCCGATACCCGATGGGGTAGAAAATTTGAGCCTCCGGTACCCAGTGGGGTAGAGAGAGGGCTTGGTTCCGATACTCGATGGGGTAGAAAATTTTGAGCCTCCGGTACCCAGTGGGGTAAAGAGAGAGGGCTTGATTCTGATACCCGATGGGTAGGCGGTGCATGTCGGCCACGTGGGGCAAACTGGGTTGTGCAATAAATGCCCGTCCCTTCGCCTGCAAAGGCCTCGAGAAATGGGGGAATGCGTGGGACACGTGTAGCGATCCTATGGTTGAGGTCTTTTCGGTTTCGACGGCCCTGATGTATTGGAGATTGAATTTAAGAGGGAAACCGACTGTTTTCCGTCACTTTCGTGAAAAAGAAGCTTAGAAGATTCAGCGAAGAGAAAGGGAGAGCCAAAGCGAAGAGAAAGGAAGAGCCAAGGGAGAAGTGTGAGTGCCTGTGGAGTGATAGATCGATCGTCTGCCGAAGAAGAGGTTAGATCTCTCGCCCTGTTTGTACGATTTAATTTATTTATTTGTCAGGTATATTGTTTCTGTTTCTGCCATGGCAGTTTCTGTTTGTGTTTTTGTTCCTCCTGTTTGCATAGACAGAAACGAACAATGCCAGTGTCGTTGTCCTTGTGTTTTAGATTTCCGGGTTTGTTTCACTTTCTGGGTTTTTCATTGAATTTCTGGGTTTTTATGGGTTTTGGCTTGAATTTCTGTGTTTTTATGGGTTTTGGCTTGAATTTCTGGGTTTTGGCTAGGCTAACCCTTGTGCTTCTGGTTCTAGATAGCGAGATTTGAGGTCCCCGGTACCGTAGTTAGGATGGTATCAGAAGCCAGGGGTGGGGATACGGGATCGTCGTACCAGTCCTCTGCCAGGCAAGCTGAAGTGGACATCGACCGGTACCTAGGCCGAGTAGATCAATTAGCAGAGAACATGGGATCCTCGACTGGGATGTTCTCGGAGAGTTGTGAGGAGTCCGACGAGGGTGAGAGCGAGGGTGGATCTGCGGAGGCCTCGGTAGTCACAGTGGCCATTCCGGAGGGCATACCGAAGCCGAGGTATACACTTGCGGATGGGACCGTATGTGACGAGCCCGGGAGAAGTATGACGATGAAGGAGATCATCGACATGCGACTGAAGTGGGGGATACCAAACGCGGTTGAGCTTAGGCCTCTCAGGGATGGAGAGATGGCCGCGAATCCTGCCCCGGGGTGGGTGGCGCTGCACGAGAATCATCTTCACCAAGGGTTATCTCTACCGCTGCCCCGGTGCCTACAGTATCTGCTGCGGATGCTGAACCTGTCACCGGGGCAGCTGACCCCGAATGCCTTTCGCCAAATATATAGTATGATGGCCATGTGGGACTTGTGCCAACAAGGGTGGCCGTCCATAAACAAGTTCCGCGCGGTACATCGGGTACTGTACTCAAGGAAGCAATCGTGTGCGGGTACGGTCACCTTTGCCGCTAGGGATTACGAGCCACTAGTTACCGACATGCCTACCTCGATGAGCAAAAGGTGGAGGAACAAAGTGTTCCTAGCTGGGGGGCGGTGGCAGATTAAAAATAAGAAGTGGCAGCTGACCGGTACCTTCCAAGCTATCGGGGACCAATCCTATACTCTATCCGAAGTAGAAAGGAAGAGGATAGCCCGGGTATATGCCGTTTGGTCAGAGAAAGAGAGGAGTTCTTATAGATTCATCCGGCACTCTATACTTTATAGGCTAGGGCTAGGGTGGCTCCCCGGTAAGGGATTTAAAACCTTACACATATGTATATTATTATTATTTTTTTTTGTGTCACTCGTCCTTTTTACTTTCGACTAACCTTTGAACTGATTGTAGTGAAAGCGCCGAAGAGGAAACCCCGGAAAGGCAAGGAGGAGGACAGAATGGACGATGCCCAATTGATGGAAATGCTGATGGGCCAGGGAGAAGACGCCCTTCACATCGACGTCGACCTAGGGTCGAAAGGTACGAGTCGGTCCATTGAAGAAACCCTGCTGGAGATCACCGATGAGGGATATGGTGAGCCTGACCCCGACGCTCCCGTGACCCACGTCGCGCAGCCCTCCATGGCCGATGTTATCACGATAGATGACACCGGGATGGGAAAAGTACCGGCCCCATTGCCGATTTCCTCTCGCTCCACTGGGAGGGATGAGGCATTACTCCCTGGTGAGAAGAAGAGATCCCACAGGCATCGGCATCGGGCTGATAAGGAGGTGACGTACACTGGCCTGGATGTCCAAGGTACTGGTGCTAAGAGGTAGAAGAAAGATCACCTGGGACCAGAGTCGTCTCTTTCTCTTGGCCTGTTATCTCCCGCCATTCCGGTAATCCCCAAGAAGCCCATCAAGTAGCTGCTGAGTGAGTACGGGGTTGTCGATGAAAAGTTCGTGCGGTCCATGCTTGGGGATCTAAAGGATATTGACCTCGACCGGGTTCAGGCCAAGGATAACACTCCCCAGGAGAATCGCCGTCTTGCCCGGGAATCAATGATGCGGGTAAGTCTTGTATTTTCCCCGGTGTTTTTTTTTGTTATACACACACTAATCGGTGTATCTGCAGGCACTCTTCAATGTGTACGCCATTGACGCCAGCGAGGAAGATACTTATCTGAAGGAGGAGGTTAGCAATCTCTCCGGGCAGGTGAAGTATCTTCATGGCGAGAAGGCCAAGCTGGAGAAGGAGCGGGACTCAATGAGGACTGAGATGGCCGCCGCTAAGCAGCGGATCGCGGAGCTTGAGGGTGAAGTCGCTGAGGCACGGGAATAGGTAAACAAACGCCCGGGACTCAGAGAAAAAGGCTGTAGAGTCTGCCGTCTCATGGAAGGAGAAGGCAGACCACCTGGAGGATCGTCTTCCCGCAGAGAGGCACGAGGCCGTGGAGGAGTACAAGTCCTCGAAAGAGCTCATCTCTATGCTAGCTGCTGCCCAAGATAAGGCTGTCATTATGAAGTTCAAGGAGTGGGTGGCGGCCGGATACTTAGATGAAGCCAAATTCAAGCAGGGTCTCCTGAAGAGGAAGAAGAAAGATCGGGAGGCGGCTGCCAAGTCTGGTGCCGGTAGGTCCCAGAGTACCGGTGGAGATCGGTTGTAAATTTTTTTTATTTTATTTCATTTTGAACAATTATCTTATTGTCTGGTAGTCCAGGCCTTTTGTGAATGGAAACATCCAGACTTTGAATGGGAATTGGAAAGGAATTAAAATTTCTGGGATTTTCGTTACCGTAAGCATTTGTTTGCATCACTTATTACCGGAATAGAGTAACTGACAATAGCTATGTCCGGGAATGTCCGGGGTAGGTAAAAAAATGCCAGAAATGGTCTGAATAATTCATTTTTCCATTCAAATACCACACGGTGGTTAAATACAGAATGAGTACCCGATGGGTAGCTTGCCATAGCTGTATGTTCAAAAAGCAAAAGCTAGGACAAGATGCTCCCGGAGCTACTTATAGTAATACCGTAGGCGCTGGGTATTCCATGGATGCCTGGAAACGACCCCGTTCATGTCCCGGATGAAAAAGGTTGCGGGACCTACCTCTTCAATGATCTCGTAAGGGCCTGTCCAGGATGGATCCAGTCCCCGGGGCTCTGGGTAGACTTGCTTCATGACCCAGTCCCCCAATTTTAATGTCCGGGACTGTACCTTAGCATCGTAGTAACGAGCTATCCTCCGCTTGTTTGCCAAGTTATGCATGTGCGCCACATCTCTTCGTTCCTCGAGTAAATCGGCATCGAGGTGTAGGCCCTGTGAGTTGGTACCCGCATCGAAGTATTCGATCCGGGGACTCTGGATTTGTGTTTCAATAGGGAGTACTGCTTCTGATCCGAAAGCCATGCAGAAAGGGGTCTCCCCGGTAGCCTCCGTTGTCGTGGTCCTGATAGCCCACAACACCTCCGGGAGTTTAGCAGCCCAAAGACCCTTTGCTTCGTCAAGCTTCTTTTTCAGTATTTTCTTGATTATCTTGTTGACAGCTTCGACCTGACCGTTGGTCTGGGGGTGAGCCGAGGAAGCATAGAGGATCCTAGTGCCTAGGTTCTGTGTGTAAGCCCTCAACTCATCATTGTCAAACTGGGTACCATTGTCTGTGACTATGGTATCCGGGACTCCAAACCTGTAGTAAATGTTCTTCCATAGGAAGCTTTTGACCTTTTCCGTGGTGATGGCGACGAGAGGTTCTGCCTCAACCCACTTTGTTTGGTAGTCCACGGCAACAATGGTGTATTTGAACTGTCCTACTGCTGTGGGAAGTTTACCAATCAGGTCCAAACCCCACTGACAGAACGGCCATGGTGCCAGGAGGATGGAAAGGGCGATGGGCGGTGCCCTTGGGATATTTGCATACATTTGGCATTTGTGGCAAGAACTGGATATTGTTTGGGCCAGAGCCGACATGGTTGGCCAGAAATATCCTGCCCTTAGGGTCTTGTGCCCAAGAGATCGGGCTCCGGCATGGTTACCACATACACCAGCGTGAATGTCCTTCATTATTTTGTGACCTTCCTCCGGCGTTACACACTTCAGGTTGGGAAAGCAATGCCCCCTTCTGTACAGTTTTCCATTCATGATCGTGTATCGAGCTGACCTTAGCTGTAGTCTTCTGGCCTCGACCTTATCATCCGGTGCTAGGCCGTCGATCATGTATCTCAAAATTGGGTCCATCCATGAAGCTGTGTGATCCACGGCAAATATTTCTGACACCGTCTTAGAAGTGCTAGGTCCTGCTAGTATTTCGACCTTGGTGGCCCCATAGGTACGGTTTGGAGAAGTTGATGCGAGCTTTGCAAGGGCGTCTGCCTTGTCGTTTTCTGCCCTCGGTATTTGGGTAAAAATGTAGGAGGTAAACCTCTGAACTAATGCCAGGGCCAAGGCCTGGTAGGAGGACATGTGGGGCTCCTTTGCCTCAAAGTTACCGCTGACTTGGTTTACGACTAACTGAGAATCACTGAAGATACTAAGGTGCTGCACCCCTAGTTCTCGGGCGATCTGCAGACCTGCTATAAGTGCCTCGTACTCGGCGGCATTGTTGGATGCTTTGAAGGCAAACTTGAGGGCGTACTCGTAGACTTGCTCGTCCGGGCTAATTAGCAGGATGCCGGCTCCGCTGGTTTTCTTGTTGGATGCTCCATCAACGTATAATCGCCAAGTGCTTGGCGGAGGTGGATCTGCAGCTAGTGGTTCCGATGATTCCCGGTTTGGGTTATGGGAGGGGATTGATTCTGAAATAAAATCTGCCGCTGCCTGGCCTTTGATGGCTGTCCAGGGCTGGTACTTGATATCGAACTCCCCCAATTCGATGGCCCATTTAATTAACCTGCCCGATACTTCTGGTTTCTGTAAAACCTGCCTCAATGGGTGATTAGTGAAAACGGTGATCGAGTGTGCCTGGAAGTAATGTCTCAGCTTTCGGGCTAATACCAGGAGAGCCAGTGCCACTCTTTCAATGTCCGGGTACCTGGATTCTGCCCCGGTGTAACCTTTTCCAGCGTAGTACACTGGGTATTCACAATCGGAGTCCTTCCTAATCAGGACTGAGCTCACAGCCGTTGACGATGCCGCCAGATATACGTAAAGCATCTCTCCGGGAACAGGTTTGTAGAGTAGAGGTACCTCTGACAAGTATGACTTCAAACCAAGGAAAGCAGCCTCGTGCTCCGCTGTCCAGGCTATCATTTCGACGTGCTGGGTTTTTAGCAATTTGAAGAAAGGAGTACACTTGTCCGTCAGCCTGGAGATGAATCTTGACAGGGCGGCCACCTTGCCTACTAGAGATTGGACCTCGTTCCTGTAGGTTGGGGACACCATGTCTAATATAGCCTGCACCTTCTCTGGATTGGCCTCAATTCCCCTGTGGCTAGTGATGTACCCGAGAAACTTTCCTACCTCGACCCCGAAGATGCACTTCTGTGGGTTAAGCCGCATCCCATTGCGCAATATGATGGTGAAGACGATTGACAAGTTGGCTACATGATCCTCTGGAGTTAGACTCTTCACCAGCATGTCGTCCACGTAGACCTCCATGATAGCACCGATAACCTCCGCAAACATGGAGTTGACAAGTCGCTGATAAGTGGCACCTGCATTCTTTAACTCGAAAGGCATGACCTGGTAGCAATAGAGACCTTTGTCTGTGGTAAAGGCAGTGTGCTCCTCGTCTGCCGGGTTCATTCGAATTTGGTTGTACCCACTGAACGCATCCATGAAACTGAGTAACCGGTACCCAGCAGTGGAGTCGATTAATTGATCAATTCGCGGGAGCTGGAAGCTATCCTTAGGGCATGCCTGATTGAGCCTTGTGTAGTCCACACACATGCGCCATGATCCCGGGGATTTCTTTGGTACCATTACCAAGTTGGCTAACCACCGGGGGTATGTTACTTCCCTGATAAAGTTGATGGCGATCAGCTTTTTTACCTCAACCTGGATAGCCTGGTATTTCTCGTGTGTGAAGGCCCTTCGTTTTTGTCTTACCGGTGTTGAGTACGGAACGATACTAAGATTGTGCGTGGCTATCTCTGGCGGTATACCGGGCATGTCCTCATAGGACCAGGCGAATGCAGATGTGTTGGATCGAAGAAACGAGATCAATCCTTCCCTGACAACTGGAGACAACCTTGTACCAATCCTAACAGTCCTGTCCGGGAACTGCTCTGATAGGACCACTTCTTCAATGTCTTCTACGGCACCGGGCCGTTCTTCTTCGGAGTCGGTATCTGCCCTGGGATCCTCGTACCTGTCCAACAGAGGGTTAGTAGCTACGTGCAACATTTCGGACTTTCCCTTACCGCGTGATACAGTTAGAGAATAGCACTTCCTCGCGGCTGCCTGATCACCCCGGATCGTAGCAGTGCCGGCCGGGGTTGGTACTTTCATCATCAACATGTGACCTGCTATAAAGGTTTTCAGACGCCAGAGTGCCGCCCGGCCCAGGATAGCATTGTAGGATGAGACGCAGTCCACGACAATGAACTCTGTTTTGATGGTTGAACAATTCGGGCTTTCGCCTATCGTGATCGATAGGTAATCTGATTCGAGTGGTTGGACGATATCTCCTGAAAAACTAATTAGGGGCTCGTTATCCTGTGACAGCTTGGACCTTCCCCTGTTCAAAGCGTTGTAAGCATCGCGAAATAATACGCTAACTGAGGCCCCGGTGTCCACGAGCACCCGGGACATTATATAATGGTCCATTTGGAGCGTGATTAGGAAGGGATCATCATGGGGCATCCTTAGGTCGGCCTCCTCCTCCTGCAGGAATGTCACCGATGTCCATCCGGTGCCACCGTCTTGCTGCGGAGCCTTGTGGAAGTTGAAAACTTCCGGACGACCGAAACTAGAATTTCGTTTCCTCCTATGGGGGGGCAACTCTTTCGGGCCCCCACCGTGGATCGTGAAGATCTGGCCGTACACGTCTACAGCTCCTATCTCCTTAGCAGGTAGGTATCGTTGAAGCTTGCCCCTTTGGATGAGGGACTCGATTGTATTTTTTAAAGCAACGCAGAGATTGGTATTATGTCCGGCATCTTCATGATAAATGCAGAACCTTCCGGTATCCTGCTGGGTAAGTTTACTCTTCGGGAATTTCCTTGGGGGTGGTCTCGGTATCTCATCCTTGTTTTCGTTCCAAATAGTCTCGTATGAAGCGTTGAGGATTGTGAACACCTTATACCGGGGTGGTGGTAGTGTCCGTGGGGCCTGTTGTGCCCTCGGCTCCCGGTGAGGGTGGGTGGTCCCATAACTGTTTGACCTGGACGAGGACTCTTTGCCTCTTTCGTTCGAGGTATGGGGTGACCTATCATGGCTATAGACCCACTCCCTCTTTCGTGTTTCATCCCTAACAGTCGAGGTCTGTGAGGAGAATCTTAGCTCCGGTCTGGGGTTGTCCCCGTAAGTCTCGAATTCGGCCTGGGCGTGTCTGATGGCAGTGGCCATCAGCTCGTCGTAGCTAGCTGGAGGATTATGGTTGATCCCGTAGAGAAATTCTCCGCGCCTTAAGCCCCTCCTGAAAGCCAGCTCAGCCAGTTCCTTATTAAGGTCCCGGCACTTAGCGGTAGCCGCCTGCCATCGATTTACAAAAGACTTCAAAGTTTCATCTTCCCCCTGCTGGACTTTTAACAGGCCCTTTGGTGTGTGTATCCCATCGGTGCGTAAGATGAATCGAGCGACAAATTTGTCAGCCAGCTCCTTAAAATTCCCTATAGAACCGACCGGCAGTTCGTAGAACCAACTCAAAGCCTCCCCTGACAAGGTCTCCTGGAACATATTACAACACACTTCATCCGTATATCCCTTGGCGCTTGTTTGTGATCGGAAAGCCTGGAGATGCTGATAGGGGTCTCCAACTCCCGTATAGTCAATCTTCAATGGTTTTGATGTATTCGCTCGAATGGCTCCTCTAACCTGTTGGGTGAAAGGCCCCGGGCGGTCCTCGTAACTGTTCATAGCTCTCCAGGTGTCTTTATTTTCTGTGGCCTGTACCCTTGCCTGCAGGGCATGTAAGGAGTTGCTCATTTGTACGAGTAAAGCCGTGTTTGCGTCGGTTACCGGTGGGATATTGTGAACTGGCTGCGGTAACGGTGGTGGTGGTAGATGCCTCAAGCTTTCCGGGAATAAGTCTACCGGTACTTGGATTATCCGATGGCCGCCCTCCGCAGAAGGTGCTGGAGCGGTGCTAGGGCCTCCTGTTGTCGGTGCAGTGTTCATACCTGTTGCTAGCGAGGATGCTCTAGCCAGGGCCTGGGTGAGTGCCTCGTTGTGCTGGTGCCTCCTGTCCAGTGCTCGGGCCAGCGCTGTGTTTTCATCTTCCAAATCCTGCATTCTCTGTTGTGCAAGGCGGTTCGTTTCCCTATCGGTACTCCTTTGTTCCCGATCCATCCGGGATTGTTCCCTGAAGGCTGCGATCTCAGCTCGCATAGAATCCATCTCCGATACCGGAGTCACTTCTTCCGGGACTATGGGGTCCAAGGATCCGAGACCATGCAATTCTCCTGGAACACTGGGCGCTTCTGCTGAAGAAGTTCCCGGTGTGAATATCAGTGCCCGAGCGACACTTCTAACTTCTCCTGCCGCTTCTGGCTCATCCATTCTAAATGATCCACGATCGAGCCCCTATCTGGCGCGCCAATGTTTCTGGTGGCTTTCTCCGGGTACCTCACACAGAATGCTATACCGTCTGGGGCACCGATCAACTCCTGAATCCTGTATCAAGAACACAACGTCAGAGGGATAAACCGTGCCGGACGGTTTATACCTCTCCGATGTCTGAGTGAGAAACTAATAGATGTAGAGATCAAACTGTGTATATAGGAGTTATTACCCGTGAAAGGTGGTTGTGCTAATGTTTTTATACTCAAGCGTGGGAAGGGAGTCTCCCCTATCCTCGATGTGGGACACAGGTTGTTCTTCTGATGTCATATCAACTCTCTTGTTGCGTAAATAGATGGGCTATGCTGGCCTTGCCCCGGGCCCTGGGTGCCCAGGGTGGCATCCCATGTGAGGCCCGCCATGGTGGGTCGTGAAGCCGGTCCATGGCGTAGTACCTGGGAGTACCGAGGGGGCTCAGAGGCTAGTGTCAAACCTAGTTGACTCCCCAGTATGTACAGCTGGGGAGGTGCCGCAGGGCGATCTAGACTCATTCTCTGCCTATGCGGAGTTTCTGACTGATCCTGAGTGGGAATTCCTGTTTCACCTCTGCAAGCGACTAAGGTTTGGGTGATTGGATGGGATCGTCCGCGAGACCGCTGTTCAACAATCGCCGTTCAGCTCGGCATTCGGTCACCTATCCATTGGGCTGCACGAGCTGTTCCTGGCGGCATCGAGCTTGCCTCAGATTGAGCGGCAACTGAGAAAGGAGATCAAGGGTCTCCAGAAAGAGTTGCAGGAGGCACAAGACAAACTGGGGGAGACCAAGCAGCGCCTCACTAAGGCAGAGTGCGACACCTTGGATGCCCGCGGCAAGCTGAGAGTTACCGTTGAGCTGGACCTGGAGCTGAACGACCATGTGTCCCTCCTGGAGCAGGATATAGCTTTGTTGAAGGAGCAAGTAGCGGCCAAAGGTAAGAAGTTTGATATCCTGCAGCGGGAGTCTGCTGCCAAGAATGCGGAGCTGAAGAAGTTGCAGGGCGAGGTTGCCCGGTTGGGAGATGAGAAGGGCCGTGTAGAGGCCGCCGCTGTGGAATCCTTCAAGCAGTCTACGACATACAAGCAAGCCCTAACTGAGGCAGCGAAAGATGGTGCCTCCGCTAACCTGGAGTTTCTGAACAAGAAAGGCGCCATTAACTGGGTCAAAGCGTCTCAGTTTGCCAGTACATCGAGTCAGCCGCCCATGTTGGCGACTGGGCCTGTCGCTGATTGGACTGAGGGTATACGCTCTGGCAGCGACAAGAGTGACCATGGTCCGGCGGATAATGGTCAGCGGACTCCCCTGCCTACCCATTCTGAAGTCTCCTGGGCCAACTTTATGGCTGTGCACACTCGGCCGGATGGCACCATTGTGACGCTGAGTCTTACCGCTCCTGGGTCTGACCAGACGAGCCACATGGGCGCCCAGGAGCCACCGGTGACTAATGAAGAAGTCGTCACCGCTCCCAACAATCCCTGAAGATTACTTGAGCCTTGTGGTCCTGCTCCTGTTGCTTTTTTTTTTTTGTAATGCCGCTGAGGCTTCTTGCTTTTGTAACTTGACAATATTTTTGGGCGGGTAGTCCCGACCCTAGATGTATGAAATGTGGCTATTTGTTTCTGAAAATTTTGCCAAGTGTGAGATTGTGTTGTTTGAATGTTAATATGCTGCTAGAATTTTGACTTGCTTTTGGTAATCAACGAAACATTAAAGGAATTAAAATTGTGCCAAGTGCACGATGTTGCGGACGTCGTCCGCCGAATGTTATTAGCGTTGCCAGTTGAACTTTTTGTGCTCTACTTGGTGAAAATGGTTTGAATAATTCCTCGTTTCATTGATAGTTAATAGGTCAGTGTTTTACAAAAAGGGGGTTGTACCCGTTGGGTACCTTCCCTTAGCTAAATACTGAACAAAAATTTAACTAAGTCAAGATGCTCTTAGGTAGCGGCATGACTATTTATAGTAATACTAGAGTGTTCGGTATTCCAAGGGTGGGCCGTTGTGACGCCGTCCTTGTCCATTAAGTAGAAGGTGCCAGGGCTAACGACTTCCACTATTTTGTATGGTCCTTCCCAAGTTCGGTGGAGTGACGTTGGCGGTGGAATGACTTCCTTCATTACCCAGTCCCCCAGTTGGAGGTTTCGGGCTTTGACTCTGGCATTGTAGAAACGTGATACACGTTACTTGTTTTGTAAGTTGTGCAAATGGGCCTTGTGGCGTTTCTGTGAGCCCCAGAAAAATGTATCGAGCTTAATGGAGATCGTACACGAAATTATTCAACGATCTCGATAAATGTCATGATACTCGAGGAAATTTCCATAAATTTTCGTAAAGTGAAATCCTCAATCTAAGAGTTGGTTAATAAAGTACACGACATGACTAGTTCGTGAAAATTTTCGGGGAATTTTTCGGATACCTGAAGTGCTTGTAATGAATTTCCGAAGTTTGGAAATTATGGAAATTCATTTAAATAAAAAGAAAATTTCCTGCGGTGCAATCCTGGCCATCCATCCACCCACCACTTGATCATGGCCGTTCAATGTTAAATGGACCAACCTATATATCTAGGTGTTGATCAGATCAAGGGTGGAGGAATATCCAGAAAGCGAGAGAGAGAGAGAGAGAGAGAGAGAGAGAGAGAGAGAGAGAGAGAGAGAGAGAGAGAGAGCTCGGTGCTCTCTGACCCGAGATGCAGCGAGACCCGGCAAGTGACTCGACCGGAACTTCCACGTCCTGCCACCCCACGAGGCCACCAATAGCTTCGTCTCGGCGTCGCCTACTTTCCTGCACTCTCAGATCGTCCATGCACCGACGGTGAATGGAGCAGCAACAACGGGAAGCCGTGAGCTTTCTCCAGCCACCTCTGCAACTTCCAGCGACCGACTCAGCTGCTCTTGGTATGGAAACTCACCTCCTCGTCATGCTCAACACCCTAGTATGATTAGTTTTTCGATTTAATCAAGTTTTGACGATTTTGCGTTTCTGGGTAGCCATGGCTCCGCCGTGTTCTTCGACACCGGTGACGTTTCGAGCACTTCTGGGCTTAGTTTCCATCTCGAGTTCACCTGTAGACGAGGAATTAAGAGACTTTCTGGGTTGTTGGCATCAAAATCTTCAACTCACCAACATTCCAGTTCCGGCAAGAGGTTCTGTAAACCCAAGCTTGATCAACGTAGAGTTTCGAAGGTATAATTTCAAACCTTGAATTAAAAGGCTGTTCTTGTGACGAATTCGAACTTGTGGGCTGAAGGGTTCTTGAATTATTTCTGTCTTGGTATTTTGGTTACTGTTGCCGGTTGGTTTTGGTTGAATTGTGTAGTTTTGGTGGTTTGTCAATATGTTTGAACTGGGAGGACAGATTGGATGAGTTGTGGTGTTTTGAATTGAATGAATTGTTGTGCTGTGGTTGAGATTGAGATATCCTGATTATAAGATTGAATGCATAGGCAGAATGGACTTGGATGATTAAGTTTATGCTTTGTTAGCATTGCCATGGCTGTTAGTTGAACGATATTATTGATGCATTTTTATTCAAGACTAGTATTTGGAATTAGTGTTGAAGTGAAATTATATGGTGAAAATGACCTAAAGTAATATATGGCTGTCCTTAGTAATTCCGTCGAATTACTATGCGACACAATCGTTAAGTAAAGAAAATAAATTAATATATATTGGGTGGCCTTAGTAAATCAGATGCACTTAATATATATTTGGTCGATATTGTAAACTTCAAGTGAATGTTTGGTATTTTGGGTTAATTATCGAACTTGTTGCGATTAGTCAAACATGGTCAACTCCTGGTCAAACCAGGAAAGATTGGTTGGACGATTTAGTAATCGTCGATATTTCACCTAATTGTTCAATGAGATATTAACGGTCGGAATGTTGGAATCTAGGATTTCCAGTTACCCAAGGAACGAAAGGTTCGTGAATCTTGAACAATGTAAAAGGTTAAAGCATCAGAATTCAGGTAGGGGACTCGGGACTGATTCGATTAGTTGTTTTCCGTTTTGAATTAAATGTTTATGCATATTTGAGTTGCATGGTTTGGTTATTGATGGCTTGAGAGTGGGTGGAACATAGCGATTCCTCAGGCTTCGATCCCCTAAACCTCCGGAGGGGCCGTATGGACGGAATGGTGTTTGACATCCTCTGAGGTGTGGCACTATTTCTAGGTGATATGGCGTAAGTGGACACTCTCACTACGCTTACCTGGTGATGATTTTATTTGAGGTAAGGCCGTGTAGTTGGTCCATGGGACCGGCCATCAGGTATTATGCATTTCTTTGAGTTTCGTTCATTGGATTTTGAGTCCGAAAGATATGTAAAGCTTGTCGTTCTTTAACTAAATGGTTTAATTTTTTCATACTGGGATCCCAAATTAATATTTCATGTGTCAGTTTTCAAACCTAGTCGGGTGAAGCCCCTATTAAGTAGCGAGGACGAAAGCTCACCCCTACAATAGTGTGGTTGCAGGTACTGTGCACTGGAAACGGGATTGGAGCGGACGGAGCTGGGTGTGCGGATTTCAATAGAAGTCAGGTTCTGGGTTCCAATCTTATTCCTGTTCCTTAAATTTGTATTTTCAGAACTTGTCACAATTTGTTTGTTATATGCTAAGTCCTTTATTCCTCGGATGTTTGCAACGTTAAGTCCTGGACGAACATTTGAATTTAAAGTTTTAGAAGGGTTTTCACCTCAAAAGAATTTAAAAGCTTCCGTTGCGAATTTTTGTCAAAATTTATTTCGAACAAATGCTTAGCGAATTTCTAGAATGTAAATCGAATTTTCAGTTTATGTTTTAGAGACTCGCGGCACTGTGACGTACTCAAGCTGGTGAGGTGCAGTTTGGGGCGTTACAGAAAGTGGTATCAGAGCAATGTTTTCAAAATTTTCGATTTCTGTTGTTTTTAAAAACCTCTGATACCCGAAAAAAAAAAAAAAAAGTTTCGAAAAAGTTTTGGTAAGAAGGGTTGACTTCCCGGTACTATTCAAACGTTTTGGATTTCAGTGTTTACTAGTTACGTGCTTAAACCCGTACCGACTTTGAAATGTGTTTTGTCAGAAATATGCTTTGTGCAGAAAAAGGCAAGTTTTAGTGGAAATCGTTGTTTAACTTCTATGTGGGTTTTTGTGGTCTTTGAATGAAACCTTGCACTGATTTAAACAGTTTTTCGAAGTTCGTCTAGAGTCTTGATTTCTGATTACGTGGGAAATTTTAGGAATTTCTGTTTGGCCCAAAAGTATTTTTGGCAAGGTCCCTTAGGGGATTTAGCACAGCGGGCTGATACCTGCGGCCCAAAAATAAGCCTACTTGGGTTTGGGTTATAGCTTCACCCATTCCGTGATCCATAAGGAAAACGAGCCCTTATTGGAATCAAGTAGTAGAGATTGAATAGGAAACTTCAATCAATAATCCTTCTATGGCAAGGAATAGTCGAAACCCTAGGTATAAATACCAAGTTTCAAGGACAAATTACACACAACTCTCAAATCAACTAATCATATAGATTATCAAAGCCTCTCTGGAGCAAACCTACCTGTAACCTAGTTGCAACCTAGCGAAGCAAGGGTAACGCCCTAGCAACCCAGCGAAGCTAAAGTCACGCTTTAGCAAAACCCGTGCTTTCTCCAAACTTCCCAGTGATTGCACTGCTCAACCTACAAAGTTGAGTATCGATTCGGTGTCGTGAAGAGATCACAACCAAAGCCCTTATCTGTAAGGCAAGAAGTCCTTTTCTGAAAGGCATAGAGAATAACCTGGTGACGAGGTTGGTGCTCTCCTCATCCACGACGTTTGATCAAGAAGTCAGGTCAAGGGATTCTCCGACGACTGCACCCCACGGTGCTGGCACCCCTGGGCACACGCTCAAAAGAGACAGTTGGCACCCATACTGGTTTTGGAGCCAAACATTTTGGCACGCCCAGTGGGACCTTTATCATCTCTTTATGATTGCAACCATTGGGAGATCAAGCACAAACCCTTACCAAAAGATTTACGTTAACTGCCCAAACCACAAGACCTCTAGTTACAGGCCGCACTCTCGTGCTGACTGTCGTGGTCTTTCTGACGAACAAGTAATACAGAAGTTCTTACTCAACCTACCATTACCAGACATATCAACAGAACAGGGTGGAACTCCACAGCCCACTACTGAGGGCGACAAAAATCCTCCTGTCCAGCCTAATAAGGCTGGCGACGCGGCCAACATTGCCCAAGTAGCAGCGAGTGAGGGGATAATTGGATCCTTTGTGCCAATGCGAGCATTGAGGAGCGGCTTGCCATCTTTCAACAAAATAGTGCTACATATAATGAAAGGATGGAAAAAGTCCTTGCGGAAGAACGTCGAAGACTTGATGAAGTTTCGATCTCACAGCGAAATCTTGAAGCGAGTTCCCAACAAACGCAGGGGCAGTGGCAAGATACGTACAAGAGAAGCCAGGAAAACCATAAGGAGCTTGTGGATATGATAACTGGCCAGGCCGCTCAGAGCAAGCGTATCTCTGCTGACATCGCTAACCAAGCCAAGCATACTGCGTTAGAATTGGCAGTGCTTCGCAATGAGGGATCCAATCTTGCAACCCAAGTTGCCATGCTGAGAGCTGAGTTAGATCAGGCTAAAGAAGTTCTGAATAAAGCCTTGGGGGATCCTAACACCATTCTTGGCTCACTTGGGCAACCTTCAGGTACTGGCAAATACATACCTCCTAATGCTCGGGAGAAGACTAGCGGCAATACTGTTACACCAGCGACAGCCGCCTCTGCCTTAGCAAAAAAAAGCAAGGACAAAGCCCTGGTAATTGGTGGTAATAAGGGTACTCCAACTCCTGCGCAAAAGAGTAAGACTCAGAAGACCGGGGAAGGCACTCTTCCTGATCCTGCTATATTTACTCAATACGACAGTGACAGGGGGGGAGAATGTCTATGAAGAACTTCCAGGGAATTATTATGGCATTGACCAAGCTGGCACTCCGGTCAAGATAACGGCCTTGGTAAGGGACGACACAGTAGCCGCTAGCCAGGCTACACCTCTGCAGAATGTGGCGATACCTCCTCCTCTTCCGGGCTATGTGAGACGTGAAGAGGTTGAAGAGATGATCAGGTTGGCCAATCCTAGGGCCCACCTAGATGGGGTTTATGAGAGACCTTTCCCGCCACATATAATGCTCGCGCCTTTTCCCAGAGGCTATAAAAATATCATATTCTCTACTTTTCAGGAGAGGATATCGAGGACGCAGCAACCCATCTGGCCAGGTTTAAGGTGTAGTGCGGCCAATACCAAAATGATGACATCCTCAAGTGCAGGATCTTTGGCACTTCTCTATCTGGCGCGGCTTTTAGATTGTTTTCTAAACTGCGTCCAGGGTCAGTGGTTGATTGGCCAGCAATGGAAAAGCTCTTTCGAGAGACTTTTGGAGCTATTGAGACTGAGGTTGACTTGGCTTCTCTCACCCAAATGGCCCAACAACCTACTGAGTCTGCTGTTGCTTATCTTCAACGCTTTCCAGATCCAGAAGGCTAAATTGAGCATGATATTGCCTGAAAGAGAATTTGTTAAATTGGCAATCAAAGGATTGGAGGCTCCCCAACGAAAGAAACAACATGGCAGCATGATCCAATCAATGGGAGAACTTATCACAGAGGTCAGTAGCTTTGAGCATCTTCTAAGAGAGACGGATGCTAGGAAAAATGCATCCAAAGGGACATACGTGCCAGGAAAATATCGTACAGTGGCTGCGTTGCATTACCAACTGACTTCCTATGATCCTTACTATTATCATTAGGGGAAGAAGTTTATCAGGAAGAAGATGATGAAGAGGAGAATGATGTCTCCACATTCGAACTGACAGGGAGGAAGAGCTCAACCCTTAAACAGTTGAAAATATCTAAGGAACCTGTCAAACTCAAGTCTGTAGCCTTCACCAAACCTGAGTTCGCGACGTATACATATGATGCCAATAAGGCACATGAGATTTTAGATGAGATGATCGCCACGAAGATGGTGAAGACAGACTTCAGACCTTTTCCTCGACTAGATCAGCTGAAAGGGAAGAAGTACTGCAAATTCCATAATCTGTGGAACCATAACACGACCGACTGTGTGAAGCTAAAGGACCAAATTCAGGTATGGCTCAATAATGGTAGTTTGCAGGTGGAAGCTCCAACGACTGCAGTAGCACTAGTAGACCTGAACCCTTTCCCTGATACCGAGATCAATATGGTTGATGTGAACTGGACCAAGAAGAACCAGAGAAAGCCAACCTTGGATCTCACTACAAAGGGGCGAGAGGAGAGGACAGAAGGGGACGAGTCCCCTGCAAAGGAAAGAGCTAAGCCAGTCAGCGAAGCCTCACCAGTGGTCCTTTGCTCGCGATGCAAGGAAGAATGTGGCATCCAAGTGTCACATGAAGAAGTCGAGCAGACATTTCGGTTAGGCTCTTTCCTGCCAATCAAGTGGGCCTCACCGTCGCGAAACTATCAACCGTCAAGCCCAAGAGCAAGAGACAAGATAGAGTCACCGTCATCCCCAAGGGACTCCAACTTGTTCAAGAAACTGAAAGCAGCTGCAGCAGAACAGAAACAAGATGACAGGACTAGGAATGAGCACAAAGATATCTTGACCAAACCGTACATCCCTCCTTCTTGCACGTCTTCCATCAAGGAAAGCAAATGGTACACCAGAGAGAAAGGGAAAGCGGTGGAGATTAGCCCTTCCAAGAAAAGGAAGCTGTAGCGAAGGTTCGGAGAGGCCAAGCGAACACTAGAAGCTCTCGATCAGGGCCTGATTAAACCTTCGCAACTAGTCAAATCACCTGAGCAATATCAGAAGGAGATGGAGGCACTAGCCTCTAAGCCATTGGTCGCTCCCCGCAATTTTCGGAAGCAAGCATGCTCGGAGTCAGGGGCTTCTAACCCTAGTTGTACTTACATAAGCATTCACAAGCATAATTAGCTATAATGAGCCACGCTCATGCTACCAACACAGCCAAACAGGCTATCGTCCGAGCCCCGGCTCGCCTCCAGATCTCTGCTGACGCTCCGCCACGCGCCATGCCAAGTTGGCATTAGTAGCTTCAGAAGCTGGGGACTGAAGCACGTCAGTCCCACATCGAAAACATGGAGAAGATCAGTTCCCTCCTCACCTATAAAAGGTTCTCTCCTCTCTCCTCTCTCCTCATTGATTATGCATTCAATACTTACCTACTGTTACTTTGTCAACATAAATACATTGACTAACTTAGGTATCAGAGAAGAGAAGACCGCCTAGCGCGATCTCCCTTTGACGCCCTCTGTATTTTACTTGACAGGTAGCAGGAACCCTGAGTATCATCGGCAGCGGTCCACTCAATCGGACCAGCGTTAGTATAGGTTTAGTTACCGCTGAACTTTAAACATCAACATTGGCGCCGTCTGTGGGAACCTTTGAACAAAAGGCTATCTCACCACATCCACCATGACTAACGGTAGCGGGGGAAATGCTGAGGAGCAAGAGGATCAACCCACCAATTCCCACCCCACCAACCCCACGATCAACGTTAATCCAGCGGTTAACGTTAACCGTGCACTATTGAACACACCGGTCAACCCCAGTGGGGAACCCCAGGCCAGTTACCAGACCCCGCTAACTCAAACTACGGTGGAGGCTCAACCGAGCTGCAGCCGCCCCCCGGGGCAGGACCTCACCGCTATGTATGAGCTGGCACTAGCGAACCTTCACAAGGAAAATAGAGAGAGCGAGCAGGAGTGCAGAGAAAAGGCCGAGGTCCAAAAGCAAGTAGCCACGCTGATGTCAAAATTTGACGAGCTGAAGAAGGCGCTGGAAGAGAACTCTAACCCAGCGCAAAGCGAGCAGTCGCGGAGCACTAGGCGCAGTCAGCCCATCACCGGCAGATTGATACACGAACCAATCATACAGATGCAAGTACCGTTGAACCCACCAGAGCTACGGGGAATGGAACCACCTCCTGAACCCCGATTAATGTTGGAACAGGAGGCGGAGTCACAGCTGCATACCAGCGGCTCGACAATCAGGGCCAGAACCGAGGGTAATATGTCTGTCCCTAGGCGAGAGCTGGTGTAACGGAGCATCCAGAAGGGACCCGATGGAGACACAACCGCCATAATACTAGAGTGGATGCAACAATTAGAGCAAAGGCTAATCCGGGCCGAGGCAGGGGCCCCAGCGCCAATAACAAACACTACTAGAATTATGCCATCAGACATCACCACTATTAAATCGGTCGAACACTATGCCAAAAAAGCTATTAGACGACACGCATCAGACGACAGAAGGTTAATTTTCTGTCGTTTGATTTTTTCAGACGACAGATAAATTAAATGTGTTGTCTGAATACACAGAGAAACTATACTTTGAATTTTTTGAAAATATGGTCAGATTCAGACAACAGTTATATGTTGTTTTAATAGATGGAGATTTTCTATATTGAACCCTAGCAAAAATTTTAGAATTCCCTCCGAGAAGTTTAAGTTTTTCCCTCTCAAGTGTTTAAACCCTCAGCTAACTAGTCAATGGGGTGATATTCAGACAACACAATTTTGTTGTCTGAATAAGGAGAGTTTGACTTTAATTGTTTCAAGTCTTGCTTTTTGGATATAACACAAAACCCCTCTTCATGCTATTAACTCTGTCTAAAACTCAACCCCTCGAAAAAACTGTCTAGAACTCTATTCACTCTCTCAGCAACCAAAGTCTCAACTGAGATTGCGATCTCAATCTCAGCCATCTCAATCTTTCAAACTTAAAAATACTTACCCAAGCCTAGTCTCTCCTTCAACCCCGAGAATCCTTTCCATTCGCGTCCGGCTTAATAGAGTTTTTCAACAACCACTCAAGAGATTAGAGGAAGCTTGACTATTCTGTTTTCGATCGGGTTAGTGGCCGGCCGGTAAGCATTTTGCTTCATTAGTTTAGGGCTTCAATTGGGTCCAATCTTCGATTTTAGGGTTTCGATTGGATTCAGTCTTCAATTTTAGGGTTTTGATTGGGTTCAATCTTCTATTTGAGGGTTTTTCTGGAACTTGATTTGGGTTTTCCTAAAATTTTCCTTGTAAATTCGTTTTAGTTGTTAGGTCTTTCTTCAATTTGTGTTGGGGATATTGAAATAGATTAAGGTGTTCTGGTTCTGTCTTGTTAGTAAAATTTGTTGTTTTTGAATTTATGGATTTGTTGCCCTGATTTATGAATTTAGGGATTCAGACTTGTGCTGTTGCTTCTTATAGCATTGCTGTTGGAGGTGAGAAAAGCTTGAAGCTTTATTGTGAATTTTGCTGTGTAAGGTTTTAGTTTTCGTAGTATTTTGTACTGATATGTGACATTATAAGAGAGTTTGGGTCTTACTTGTTGCTTTGTTGGTCTCTTAGCTTTGGTTCCTCTCAGAAAGGTACGTTATTAAATTGTTTGTTACTTTATGGCTTAATTGGTGATTGATAAGCTTATTTTTGTGATTCTATAACTATTGGGGCTTAATTGGTTATGGGTGTAATTCTAGGTTATTCAATGGGATTTCTTGTTTGGGCATATTAGCTTTAGATTGGTATATTGACTATATTCTACAAGCTGTTGGTTCAACTGTATATCATTTGCAAACAGATTAATAAAAGAGGCGATACAGTGGATGAGAAGATCAAGAAGCTTGATTTTGAACTTAATAGATACAAAGAGCATATCAAGAAGACAAGGCCTGACGCTGCACATGAAGCTAATAAGGCGAGAGCGATGAGGGTTCTTAAGCAAAAACGAATGTCAGTGCTCCCTCCTGGTTTAATTCATATTCTTTTACATAAACTGATGTCAATTGTGATTTCATCGATGCGACGACAACATGTGGGATAATTTCAAAATCGATAACTGAATTTGGATATTTTGGATAGTCGATTGTGCCTTTTCTCATACATGGGTTGATAATGGCTTGAATCTAGGGTCTGCTGTAACTTGGCCACCATGTTGAAACTATATCTTGCTTTAGTTTTTCCTTCTCCAGTGTGTTATACACATGACAGCCTAGTAGTATTCTGTTCTCTGTTTTTAAAACTTATTTCAACTGCATTGTTATACAAATAAATTTTTCGTAAATCCTCAAAGCCAAACTGTTCCTGCCTAAATGTTACACTTTAATTTGTGTCAAATTTAGTCTTTTTCTGAATTTCTCTTGCTTGAGAACCCCTTAAGTCACACACCCGGGTTTGGGGTGTGACACAGAGTTCGTTTGTCAAGCTGAAATCTTACTGAGTTTCCCTTGATACGATGTTCCTTTGGAATCTTAATTCCTTCTGATGGTAAATATATGAATGCATGTTTAGCAACTTGTTCAAGGCAACAAGTATCCTTGTCTTGGATGTTTTAATCTTGACACAAACCTAGCCTTTGACTATCATTGTTGGAATTCTTTGAAGTGTGTACAGCAAATACGTTTCTTTCCTTTTCAAAATCTCTTCTTATCAGTTTAATTGCAGCAATGAATCTTTAGATTTTGATATATCATCTAAGTGTCCTATTGAATATCTAATCTATTTCTACCTTGTTTCAAAATAGTATGGCTGCACTTGAGTCTATTTCTTATTCCATTCTTGCTGTCCATTCGTATTCATAGCTCATTCATACAAAGTTCTTCATATTAGTGCCTTTATCCATTTGTATTCATACACTTGTGGTCTATGATATTGAAAACAAATAGCTGCTTTTTGTTATGTTTTCTACAAGTGAAAACAAAGCTTCTTAATTGCGAACTTTACCTGATACAATAATTCAATGCTTTGCATATTCTTACTGTTCTGTTTTTCATAAGGGAATGGATATATGACATAACAAGGTTTCTTGCTTTCAAATATTTTACTTATTTGTTTTATTCACGGTGCCAAACTACCCTATTCGAATTAATTTCAAACTAGCCTTCTTTGGTATTTCTTTTTCCTGACTTATTGACCTTCAAATGATTTGAATTTTTGATATGTTTTACTTCTCTTAGTTAATAAACGATCTGGAAATTTTCATTGGATTTCGACATAAAGTGAACGTTATGTGAATTTTTCAAATTTGGTCTGTAATTGAGAAAGTTCCAGAATTTTAAATGTTCCTCTGATTTTCTATTGAGATATGAACTTCTATTTGAATTATTTAACTTCTGGTTTTTCTGTATATTGAACTAGACATCCCAATGTTTGTTTCAAAACTGATTCCTTGTCATTTGGACTTGCAATGAATTTTTGTTGAATTGTTCAAAGCAGACCTACTGGAAGAAGGATCTTTTGATTCCTTAGTTGATGGTAGTGTAGCTGTTTTTCATACAGCATCCCCATTTTATCACAATCCCAGTGATTCACATGTACATCCCCTCTCACTTTAATTGCTTTAAGTTGTTATGCACTACTTAGTGTGTATGTATAACAAAATGCAACTCTTCTGTAAAATTCTTCATAATGCCTATTGTTTGGAGTTGTAAATGAGTTTGGTGTATTCCACTAGCAGCATTGGGACGTCCTCTTCATAATGCTATTGTTTGGATGGTTGGTAGTTGGTACAGCTCTATTTACAGGTATTATTTTTTACTTTCACAATAGAATCTGATTTGGATTTT
Organism: Rosa chinensis; assembly: GCF_002994745.2. Lineage (NCBI taxonomy): Eukaryota > Viridiplantae > Streptophyta > Magnoliopsida > Rosales > Rosaceae > Rosa > Rosa chinensis. The sequence continues at coordinate 48,451,174 of NC_037090.1, read as the reverse complement.
GATTGTTGTCATGATATACTGGTTTAATGCCTATGGGAAACTTCCTAGCTCCTTGTTGGAAAGAGAAGGCGGTAGAGATTTAACTCATGAACATATGTTTTGTTGGTAATTAATGAATTGCTTGATTCATTTCAGCTTGATAAGAGCAAAAAAAGAAGGAAACTGATATACAAGGAACAATGCAATATCAGCTTGATAAGCATCAGGACACGAGGAGCCATTAGAGCAAAAAAAGAAAACCACCATAATACATTTATATGCTATTAACTTCTGAACAGTCATATGAGTCATACTTACATTTATTATGTTTCATGTCTAACTTTTGAATCATTTACTTTATACAGTGCAAGTGTGTTTGGTATCTCAGCGGAGTCAATGAAGTTGTCTTCTGTTTGATAAGGACCAACTGAAGTTTCAGATGGAGAAGGCCGAGAAGGATAGATGTAAAGTTCGGGCCGAATGGGAAAAGTATGTTTCTCCAGCTTCAAGATAACTAGTGTAGAGATGTGCTTTTGGACATGCATCATCCACAACCCAGATTAGTATTATTGCTCTAGATAATAGGTTTCTGCCTTAGGATTAGTATAGTTATGGATGTATGTACTTTGGCTGCAATGACAGATTGAATATTGGCATTTTTGTGCTTGGATTCCAAATTTGATGAATATATGGTATTTTTTAGTTTTCAGATTACATGTTTGTCACACAACAAGAATACAAATATGTGTCGTCTGAAATACAAGGCAACCACAAAATCAAAGCCAAATATATTGTTGGACCAACTTAACCACCACAGATATCAGGAAAAATATGTTGTTGGGAATCAAATCAGACAACAGAAATCTGTCTTGCAAATATGCTTCACACAACAGAATTTACATAAAACTATGGATGTTTTGATTCTCATACAACACAAAACTGTTGTGTTACCGCTCTTAAAGATACAGATCACATTGGTCCCGAAATGCAAAACTCATCAGACGACACACGACTTTTATTTGTTTCTGTCGTCTGAAAAATCAGACGACAGAAGTGTTCTGTCGTCTGATACCCCCAAGACACGACACCGTACTAGACGACAAAATTCGATTCATTCAGACGACAGAACAGTTCTGTCGTCTGATAGACTTTTTGGCATAGTGGAAATTGCACGCGATGTAAAAAATACATCCTAACATCAGTTTGTGAAAAATCAATTTCTATTGTGATTATAAACATTGGTCGTTAAATTAACTGATGTGTAAAGTCTTGTTCAAAAATTTTGAAAAACCGCGGAGGGACTAACTTAAAACATTTGAGAGGAGGGGGGACCAAATTTTCATTCCCCCAACACTTAGTATTTTCAGACAAAAAACTCTCCAACCCTAGCTAAAGCGACTCCCACTTTGACTTCGCGCAGTTCCTTCACCTTGGCCGACCTCATTCTCCCCGACCTCGTTCTACGACCTGAGCTCGTTCTCCGACCCGACCTCGTCCTTCAACGACCCGAGCCACCTTCAGCTCCTTCACAGACCCAAAACTGCCTCGATCGACCACGACCACGAACTCCTTCAGCGAGCTCCTCCGACCTCGTTCTACGACCTGAGCTCGTTCTCCGACCCGACCTCGTCCTTCAACGATCCGAGCCACCTTCAGCTCCTTCACCGACCCAGAACCGCCTCGATCGACCACGACCACGAACTCCTTCAGCGAGCTCCTTCAATGACCTGACCACGAACTCATTCTCCCACCTAAGCTCGTCATTGTTCGACCTGAGTCGGCTCGAGGTAGTTCTCCAATCGCCACCATCGAGGTCCGTTCTCTCTCTTCTCTTCACCACCAGTGCTGGTTTTCTGGCTGGTTTTGATCTAAAGTTTGGGTCTTTTTTGTTTAATTCTTGTGTATTTCAGTTGGGTTTGTTTTTGAATGGCTTAAAGCTCTAAATGCTTTGAATGTTTTTGTTTTTGATCTTTTGAGCTGTTCATGTCGATTATATTTTATTTTTGAAACTTTTAGTTCTTAGTTTGGTCTCATGAATCTGGGTTTTGCTGTTAAAACTATGGTGCTTAGATTGCTTGGTTTGGTCACATGAATTTGGCTTATCTGTTGAAACTATGGTGCTTAGATTGCTTGGTTTGGTCTCATGAATTTGGGTTTTCTGTTGAAACTATGGTGCTTAGATTCGTTAATTTGGTCTCATGAATTTGGGTTCTGTTGGAACTATGGTGCTTAGATTAATCTCAGTTAATCAGTTTAATAAAGGGCTTTGCTTTTGCCAGATCGACATCATGAAATGTCTTTGATTGTTCAAGTTTTGCGGTTTCTTTGTATTTGTTTCATTATCCAAGCTACTGTCCTTATCTGTGTTATATATTCTGCTAGCTGACTTGAGATGTAAATGGTTTATAAGGTTTGATTAACTTTGTTTTCGTCCTTTGTTTTTGTTGTTAGTGGGGAGTTTGAAGGCTAGGACCTATTAATTTGGAATCAAAAAAGTAAAATCAAAATGTCGTGAAACAGGAACTGTGTTGTTTGGTGGTGTTGCTCCGCGCCATACCGTAATTGTATTCACTCGGTGAGACTACACCTTCTTTGTTGTATAGTATGTTTATTGAGTTGGCCATGCCTTTGTCAATTCAGATTATAAGGTGTAGAAATTGATGTAAATATTGAAACTGGGATACCCATTTAGCTCCTGCATCTCATTTTCCATTTATATGCTCTGTAATATTGTTAACACCACTGTAACTATATTTTTTTTCTTTTGGTGTTTATGAAAAGTTTCTTTTGTTACGAATCAACAAAAACTTCTCTCAAGTGAAATGGTTCCTTTTAAATAAATAACCTGTTAAGTATCTTTTTTCCCCACAGCTTTCTTTGATCACATAGAGCAATGGAATGATGTTTGCTTTGTTTCTTGTTTATCTTTCAATTTCTTACTGATCATTGCTATTTTGTCGGTTTAATTCTGCAGGAGAAATTGTTTGGTTGTTGAAGCAATCTTTTATTTGGTGATTTTATAGTAGGTAGAGTTGTGAGAATGTTTGTTGGGGTAACCTGGCCTTAAAGAGATACAGAGCTGAGCTAAATACTTTGGGAAAGGCAGAACATGCCACTGATCATTGCCTTCTGCTAACTGTACTGAGTTTGCCAGGTACAAACCAATATTTCATTTCCCTTCTGACATGGACATGCTGTTGTTAATCTTACACAAGCTCCATTTGGATTCTTTGACATGTCTATTAGTTTTCAAATGTTCATTAAGAAGGATAGAAAAAGATAACATGATTGCCACATGTTGATGCCCTAAGATAACGTTTTTACATGTTTTTGTGATGATCTTTTCGATTATGAAATGGGAAAAGACCAGTATTCCTATACCTATATTTGCAAGCAAGAGCTGCATATATAGCTATTCTCTTTATGGCTTTATGTTACTAGTTCCGAAACAACATGTTGACAATATTACTATGAATGTCCCGGACTTCTTTCTTTTCTACATCAGCAGCAATTGAGCAATTTGACTTCGATTTGTATACTTGTTTTCCGTAAGGCAGATTAAATTTATATATGTGTGGATTGAGACAATTACTAGTCATTTGGAAATTTATATATGTGTGAACAATTATGCAGGCATATGATAAAAGGGAAAAGTAAAGAAGCTTTCATTGCATAGATATCAAGTACGTCAACAAGGTATACTAAGTAATGTCATACCCTAATATCATCGAACTTCTCTTTTCATAGTTGCAGTCTGAAATACATGTCAGTATGTGGTTTTGCAAGTATATGTGGTTGATTGAGTTATAATATTTGATTTAGAGTGATAAAGTCTTTCGAATTTAACAACGTGAATAAATAGGGCGTACCTAAACAACCGGGTGGAATTGAGTGTGGCTACTATGTTATGCTGTACATGAAGGATATTATTAATGATGACACACTTTCCTTTTCGACCAAGATATACGTATTAGGAATTAACAGAAACTTTGGTTTAAATATTAGCGCATTTCATTATGACTTACATTGATATATGTTTGTTGTGTGTGTGTGTATATATATATATATTTGTAGTGGGCGGTAAAGACTGGAAGGATATACCCAACAACAACTTGACGAGGTGCGCATGGAGGTGGCCGACTACTTGCAGACCTTGTTGTAGATTCTGACTAGGATGGGGATTTTGAGTAAGGCTAGATAGCTTTTGGTTCACTTTGATTACTTACAGACCTTGTTGTAGATTCTGACTAGGATGAGGATTTTGAGTAAGGCTAGATAGCTTTTGGCTCACTTTTTTTGTAGTAGATGAAGTGAATGTTAGGCTATATTGCAATATATAGGCATTGTTAGGCTAGCCTTGTAGTAGGTTAATTGGGATTTTGTTTTGCCTATTTTGTGAATTGTCAATGATGATGATTTTGGACAAAATACCCAAATATATATTGAAATCACTTTGGACAACTGTGGATAGTGCAATATTGTATAGCAGCAGCTACATATTTTATGGACATCAATCCTCTTATTTCAAACTGATGTCTATGTATAAAGTTTAAATCAGTTATAGCTATAAGAACTGATTTCCAGTAAGAGAGATACATCAGTTCCAAAATCAAAATCGATGTCCCATTAACCACAGGAAATCGAATTATTATGTTGGAATCGATGTGCCATAAGCTACTGCACATCGTCTTTTAGACAAAGATTGATGTCCAATATAAGTATTGTCATCGATGAGGACAAGAAAACTGATGTTATGAAAATATATGGACATCGTTTTTTTTAGTGATTCGATATATTACATAGCGCTTAGACATCGTTCTTTTACTGGAATCGATGTAGTATAAGATGATTAACATCGTTTTTTCCCTAGAATCTGATGTTAATGTAAGTAAATCAATCGGTTCATATAATATTGAACTGTGTATATTGAATCAGGAATGGTAGGATATGAGCCAAATTACACGTCTAAATCATGAACAACAAGAAACGTTTATGGTAACTGATGTGTGAAACAATATCAGTCATCGTTTTTAAGTAAATAACGATGTTAAAATGTATAGTTGGGCTGTAGGATCTATATTTCTATAAGCATTAAAGCCAAAAATATGAGGGTTTAACAATATATAAACATACAAATTTGTCAGAATTTAAACGTATTTACATCGATTTATAATGAAGAACCGATGTATATAATTATACCAGACATCGGCTAAAAACCGATGTCTGCATTTTCCGGATCTTTCTCATCACCCACTAAGACATCGGTCGGAATTCTTTTTCTCATCGGTTTTTGGCCGATGTCTGAGGCCATAATAATAGTAGTGAAATCCACTCTTTGCGTCCAGACCAGGACCACTTACCGCCAAGATCTTGCATGCCATCCGCCCGGCACACGCAAAAACACCAAAGATGTCACATTACTGCGGCATGACTGACCCCTTTGTCCATATGGACACCTTCAAAAAAGTCACCAATAACAAGGGCTTCGATGACGCTACCCTCTGCCACTTGTTCAGCGAAAGCTGGATAGTGAGACAATGAGTTGGTTCTTTGAATGTCCGCCAGGGTCCATCGACTCGTTCAATGCACTATCAAATGCCTTCCTCTCTCGGTTTATCCTGTTGGCCGCCGGACACCACAATACATCTCAGCTATTCAACCACAAGCAGGGAGCAGAGGAGACATTGAAGGCGTTTGTCACCAGGTGGCGAGCGGCAACGTCCCAGTGCAGCGATCTTGATAAGACAATGGCGCTGGCAGCTTTCAAGCAGGGACTCCTCAGGGGGCCATTTCTCTATCACCTCAATTGCAACCATCCAAGTGCTGCTTACGACCATGTCATGAGCGGGACTGTCATCTATGCACAGGCAGAATTTATTACATATGGAGAAACCCCACCATCATCGCCAACACCTGTAAAGTCCACCCAACCCTCCTCCAGCCATCAGGAAACCGCTAACAAAACCTCTGCTACTCCGCCAACTGATAAGAAGAGAGAGTGGCAACAGAGCAGCCACCATAGCAAGCGACAGAAGGATCAACATTACACCAAAGGTAACCGCTCATTCCAGGGAGATAACCGTAATAAACCAACGGAGTCATCCCAGCGGTATGCAGTGTTCACTGTCCTCAAGGCCTCATATGAGGAAATATACGATCAGTACAAAGACCAGATTCCGCCATCACCCCCAAGAAAATACCCACGGGTAGGAAAGCCCAGAAATACGGGTAAATGGTGCAAATATCACGAGGACAGCGGCCACAAAACCAACAATTGCAACGCCCTCAAAACAGCCATTGAAACCTTATACCGAGACGGTAAAATGGAGCAATTCAGGGTACACCAACCACCACCTGTGAACGCTAACATTGAGCCCTTGGGCCGCATCAATACCATCGATGGTGGTGCTCCAATCACCAACATGTCTCACAGGGCAAAGAAGCGCTATGCACGTGCCAACCACCCCAAGGAGGTGTGCAATATCAGCTATGAGAAGTCCGCTAAGCTTCCCAAATCTGATTGGGAGCCCATTACCTTCTCAGAGGAGGAGGAGCGCGGAGTAAATCTGCCCCACGACGATCATTCTTGATTGACGCCATACTTGATAAATGGTCAGTGGGAAGGATCCTTATCGACAGCGGGTCCGCTGTAAATGTCATCTTCAACAGGTGCTACGACAAACTCTGGCGGAACAGAAAACTATTGCAGGATCATGAGCCATTGCTTAGCTTCTCCGGTGACGTCACACAGCCATTGGGCTCTGACTATATGCGACTGGTTATCTGCGCCAGTCCACAAACGGCAGAGATCCACACGGAATTCATCATTGTGGACTGTTTTAGCTCATACAATGCCATCATCGGTCGACCGGCACTTAACAAACTCAAGTGCATCATCGCTAGGTACATGCTCCTCATGAAGTTCCTCACTCCCAAAGGAACAGGCTGTGTGAGGGGAAGCCAACAACTGGCATGAGAGTACTATTCCACAACCGTGGCATGATCAGCAGGCCGCCATGAAATCTTAACATTGGGAAATCATGCGGCGGCGCCAGATATGTTCGAAGACCCCAAAGATGACGAGAAGAAGTATGTCAAAAAGGAGCCTGTCAACCCGGAGACATCCTTAAGGGTTATCAGCATCTCTGACGAGCACCCTGAGCGAACAGTCCTCATCGGCGCTCAGCTCGACCCAAAGGTAGCGGCTGAACTCACCCAGTTTCTACGTGACAACGCCGCCGTCTTTGCATGGTCCTAAGTTGACATGCCAGGCATCTCCCCCGAGATCATCACTCACAAATTCAATATCAAACCATCCGCCTACCCTACCAGGCAGCGGCGGAGGGCCTTTGATGAAGAAAGATACCGTGCTATAGGAGAGGAGGTTGCCAAGCTCCAGAGCACTGGATTCATCCGCCAGGTAAATTACCCGCAGTGGATTTCCAACTTGGTCATGGTCAAAAAGCCCATCGGAAAGTGGCGAATGTGTGTCGACTTCAAAGGCCTCAACAAGGCATGCCTCAAGGACAGTTTCCCACTACCCCACATAGATCAATTGGTCGATGCAACCGCTGGCCACGAGCTACTCAACATGATGGATGCCTTCTCCGGCTACAATCATATCAAGATGTACCCTGATGACCAAGAGTGCACCTCCTTCACCACTGACAAAGGCCTATACTGCTACAATGTCATGCCGTTCGGTTTGAAGAATGTCGGGGCAACTTACCAGCGGTTGATGAATGCAATGTTTGCTGAGCCTGGACAAAATCATCGACGTCTACGTGGACGATATGTTGGTAAAAAGCATAAAGGCCAGCGGACACGTCGTAAATCTCAGAATTATATTCGCCATTCTCTTAGCCTACGATATGCGCCTCAACCCAGAAAAATGCTTCTTCGGCATCACCGCCAGCAAATTTCTAGGTTACATAGTCAGTGAGCGGGGCATAGAGGCCAACCCTGACAACATACAATCCATCCTCAACATGAAGGCTCCAGAATGGAAGAAACACGTTCAGAGTCTCTAGGGCAAACTAATCGCTCTCTCTCGGTTTATCTCCAGACTCATTGACAGATGTCTCCCATTTTTCAAAGTCCTGAAGACAACCCACAAGAAGGTCATCGACTAGAACCCGGACTGTGAGGCAGCATTCCAAAGCTTAAAGGAGTACTTGGCGGCAGTACCACTCCTCTCCATTCCTGTACAGGGGGAGATACTATACATATACCTAGCTGTATCACAGACATCGGTAAGCTGCGCCATTATCAGGCGAGAAGGCCAGGATGAGCTCCCCTTATTCTACGCAGATAGAGGCATGAACGGGACCGAAACAAGATATCCACCCCTGGAACAGCTCGCTCTTGCACTCATCGTCGCCGCTAGGCACCTCCTCTAGTACTTTCAGGCCCGCATAATTCATGTCTTAACGAATCAACCGCTGAGGCAGGTATGCAGAACCCTGAACACTCGGGGCGTCTCAGCAAATGGGCCATCGAGCTCAGCGAGTTTGACATCGATTACAAACCAAGAACTGCCATGAAAGGCCAGGCGGTGGTAGACTTCATTGTTGAGCTCACTGAGCGCTAGGATGAACCCAACATAGAGGCAGAGCCCAGCACAGCAATGATTACCGCCGAAGAACCAGCCCCCCAACAATCAGACTGGAACCTACACGTGGATGGCTCCGCTTGCGCCAAGGCCAGATGCGCCGGGGTTATCCTGACAGGACCAGGGGGACTAGACGTCGAATACGCGTTAAAATTCAATTTCAAAGCCTCAAACAACATGGCGGAGTATGAAGCCCTCATTGCTGGCTTACTCCTCGCCATAGACTGAGGAGCTGACAACGTCAATATATTCAGCGACTCTCAGCTTGTCGTTAACCAGGTCAACGACAGTTTTCATGCCAAGGACTAGCAGTTGGCGGCATACTTAGGATACGTCAAGACGCTCCTCAAAAAATTCAAATTTCACACCATCACAGAGAGCCCCAGGGAAAAGAACGCCAAGGCTGATTCACTGGCAAGATTAGCAACCGCTCAGCCACACCAGAGTCCAGCGGACACAAGGGTGGAGACGCTTGACAGACCTAGCATCACAAAAACCCTAGTGGAAATCTTCAACATAAAGGTCAATCCCAGTTGGATGAACGAGATCATCGACTACAAGCGCAACGGAACATTGCCAGAGGACAAGGCCGAAGCACGACAGCTCAAGTGGAGAGCAACCCGCTACAACATCCAAAATGGCAAGCTTTACCGCCAGGGGTTCACCCACCCCAACCTCTGGTGCCTAACCCCAGAAGAGGGAAAGGTCGTGCTGGCAACGATACACAGGGAAAATGTGGCAACCACTCAGGCGCCAGGTCTTTAGCCAATCGCACAATGCGACAAGGCTACTTTTGGCCCACACTCTGTAACGACGCCAGGAGGATATCAAGATCTTGCCACAAATGTCAACAATATGCTGATCTCCCACATACCTTGGCGGAACCACTGTCAATCATCATTGGCCTATGGATTCAGTCAACGTGGGGCCTGGACTTAATGGGAAAATTCAAAACCGCCAAAGGGCAATTCAAGTACATCATTGTCGCCATCGACTACAACAGCAAGTGGATTGAGGCAGAACCACTCACGGCAATAACAACCACCAAGGTAACTCACTTCCCCTGGAAGAACATCTATTGCCGCTTTGGTGTCCCCCACACAATCATCACAGACAATGGCACGCAATTTAATAACAAGGAACTCATTTCTTTCACCGCTAACTTGGGAACCAAGATGAGTTTTGCATCTGTCGCTCAACCCCAAACCAACGGCCAGGTCGAAGCAGCAAACAAGATAATTAAGAAGCTGCTAAAAAAGAAACTCGACGACGCCAAGGGTTTATGGGCGGAGAAGCTTCCGGAGGTTTTGTGGGCCATCAGAACTACCCCAACTTCCACCACTGGTGAAACACCATTCTGCATGATGTTCGGAACTACGGCTGTCCTACCAATCAAGGTAACCCAACCATCGCCAGGGTCGAAGACTACTACCCTAAGAACAACGGAGACGGCGTCAACCTCGACAAGGACCTCTTGGAGGAGAAACGACACAAAGCCCACCTGCACAACTTGCAAAACAAACAGCGGGTATCACGTTTCTATAACGCCAGGGTCAAGGCCCGGAACCTCCAACTGGGGGACTCGGTAATGAAGGAAGTCATTCTACCGCCAACGGCACTCCGTCCAACTGGGGAAGGCCCATACAAAATAGTGGAAATCGCTAGCCCTGGCACATTCTACCTGATGGACAAGGATGGCGTCACAACGACCCACCCTTGGAATACCGAACACCTTCGGTATTACTACAAATAGTCATGCCGCTACCCTAGAGCATCTTGACGTACTTAGCTAAATTTTTGACTCAATATTTAGCTAAGGGAAGCTACCCAACGGGTACAAGCCCGCTTTTTGTAAACGCTGACATATCAGCTATCAATGAAACGAGGAATTATTCAAACCATTGTCGCCAAGTCCAAACACAAGAATCAACTGGCAACGCCAACAATATTCGGCAGACTACGTCCGCTACGTCGTGTACTTGGAACAATTTTAAACCCTTTAATGTTTCAGTGAGTCACAAAACAGCAGTCAAAGCTCTAGCGGTTCGTAAAAATGCAAACATTGCAAACAACAAACACATCCACACTTAGCATAATACCAATTTTGTATTAGGGGTCAGAACTCCCCGCCCAAAAATGTTGTTCAATTACAATAAGCCATAGCGGCATATATAAAAAAAAAAGCAAGACAAAGGCCTCAGCGGCAATACTTCAGGTGGGGAAGTTATCTTCATGCCTGAGGGGCTTCAGCGGCAGTCTCACCCTCCAACGACTCATCTGGTTGGACCCACAGGCGGTAGGACTCGGAGTTATAACGGTACCGTCTTCTCTTGTGTGGGCGGCCAAAAAGCCAGCGAGGGAGACCTCGGACTGAGTAGGAGGAGGGGTCCGCTGAGAATCTTCCGCTGGACGCATACCACTCTCACCGCTACCTAAGCGGGCACCTTCAGCCTTAGCGGGAACCACATCCCTCGCGGGCGGTGCATTCTGACTTGACGGCCCGGCAGGCTAGGAGGCCTTGACCCAATTGATGGCGCACTTTTGATTCAGCAGTTCCACATTGGCCATGGCACCCGCCTTCGCTGCCTCAATCATTGCCTTCTTGTATTCCGTCGACTGCTTGAACTTTTCCACAGAGGCAGACACCGCACGCTTCCTCTCCGCTCCTAGACGGGCAGCCTCATCCTCTAGCCTCTTCACCTCAGCAGACTTAGCGGCAGATTCCCGCTGAAGGATCTCAACTTTCTTTGCCTTTGCCGCCATCTGATCCTTCAGTAGGGCCATGTCTTGCTCTAGCTTGGAGACATGGTCATTCCGCTCCACGTCCCGCGCAACGGCCACAAACAGCTTGCCGCGGGCATCAGCGGCATCACATTCTGCCTTGGTCAAGAGCTGCTCCGCATCCACCAAACTGTCCTTGGTCTCCCCCAGCTCCCTCTGGAGACCCTCAATCTCCTCCCTGAGCTGCCGCTCCACCAAGGGCTGCTTGGAGGCTGCCAAGAACATCTCATGTAGCCCAACGGGCAAGTGCCCGAAGGCTGAGCTATAGGGTGACTGTTCAATGGCAGTTGAGCGCACGATTCCCTCCAGCCTGCCAAAACCCAACCGCTGCCAGAGTTGCCTTCAAAGGGGCCTGCCTTGCCTTCTTTCGCTGGCGGACCCCAATGGTATCCTCATCGGCCGCATCACCCTCGTCGACCGAGTCGTTTTGTAGCCGCTTCCCTTGCGGAACCAACCGTGTCACACCGGCGGCGACAGGGAATGCTCCCATCTGCGGCTCCAGCCCCGCAATAGTCACTGGCTCCTTGGAGGGCGCCACCCTCTCCTTCCTCAACCCACGCCTAATGGCTGGCACCCTCTCCTTCTGCTGCATTAGCGCAGCAGGGACATTGCTTCCACCAACTCCCTCCTGCACCACAGGCGAGCCATCGGGACCGAGGTGTGAGTGGTGCGACATCGGTAACACCACGGGAACCTCAGAGGGGCTCAGCGCTAATGTCTGAGGGTCGACAATGGTCTGTTGGGCCGCCAGCCCTGAGGTATACATGCTCTCTAGGAAATTATTGATTTCGGCAAGGTCCATAGCTTTCTTAAATGCCTCGCGACTAGCTCTGTTACCCGGCGGAGAATCTGTACAAAACCACCGAGTTAGCTTGACAACAACGAACTAAAACACTCATCCGGTGAAGGAACTTACCAAGAGCTCGTGTCAACTGTTGATCAACTAACAGCTCCCACCCAGTAAGTAGGCGGAGATCCAACAAGTTGCGATTCTGCCAACAGCCACGGATTCTTGCCACGCGGCACTCTTCCTCGCGCGTCAGGCTATACCGCAGGCCCGCTACAAAAAAAAAATTGAAACAATCATTACAACAGGGAATTATTGCACAAAAGTAACCAGCGTTAGATATTTGGGCCCGGCGACAACCTCGGATAGGTTGGAATTCAGACTTGATCCTAAACGTCGGTTCCCCCTCATTCGACCCCGCTTGATACTCCCATCCAGCGATGGCAATAGAGAAGGTCCCCCGCCACGGTGACATGGAGTCCTTCAAAGTTCTCGAGTAGCTTGGGCGCCCCCTGGCGGCGACTCAGGTTCACTTACCCGCTACATCCTTGGCGCCACACGTATATTAACTCATAGAAGTGTAGCACCTCCGCCACGGTTGGACCTTCGCGCCGGACAACTGCCACAACGAGTTGAGCGCCATCAGCAACCGCCACATGTTAGGGCAAATTTGCCCAAAAGCGAGGCCAAACTCACAAACCAAAATCTGAAGATTTGGCAGCAGCGGGAATGTCACTCCTTGGCGGTAGATTGCCTTATGCAAGGCGGCTTGCCCCGCTGGCAGGAACGACGCTCTCTCACCCTGCAGCGGCGGTCACAACTTCGCTACACCCGACAGGCGAAACACCCGCTTCATACGGTCAACGACAGCCACCGTTATCGATCCTCCCGCCTTGTCAACAGCTGTGCCGTCACCGAGAACCTAGGCCGACTCGATCTCGTCCCCGCCCGCCTCTCCAACCCCATCAGTAGAGCCGCTAGTGGCACTATTACTCAATAACCTCTCCCGCCTTTCGCTAGTAGCGGCATCCTCTCCTGCCCTAGAACTCTCTGGACGACCAGCACGACCCATGCCAACTTCCCGGGGTATGGTCTGTAGCGACAGGATGTCTAGCGGGGGTAGACGGACGCAACGAGTCAATAAACACCCTATCCGCCACGTTGAGCGACACGTCAGACCCGGAATCCTCACTGCTCAAAATCTCTACGACGCTAGCCATCCCAAACCCTAAACCCCAAAGCCAGTCAGTGCATACAAGATCTAGGCTATCCCTATGTCAGTTGTACCTAACAACATCAAGAACAATTTCCCAGAAACTAACAAAACGAGAACACAACACATTCGGACAGTCAGCATAGATTCGACCATCGAGGAAATCCCTAAAACCCCATCTCGCTATCAAACACCAAAAATCATCCCCACAACCCACTTCACACCCTCATACCATGTCAAAAAGAACAAAGCACCCCAAATCGAAAACCCAAAAAATCGACGAAACCAAACACAAATTCAATGGAACAGGGGTGAGATTCGGGGTACCGATTTTAAAATGAAGGCTGTGGCGAAATCAAAGGTGTGTCTCTGCTTCAGATAACTTTCGTGCTTCAACGATCGACAACTTCACTAAATACCGGCAGTCTGCTTCTCAGAACACAGGGCCAAGCTTGAAGATGAAGACAACAAGCCAAAGTTACAAAGTGTCAAACCTACAGATTTCCCCCCATTTTATGTCCACATCAAGTTAATCTCGGTCGTCCGCTGAAAAAACGACATCGCACCACAACAGTACACGTGCCTCACTAGCGCGCTTACTCTCCGGATTAACCACAAAATCAATAATTACTCGCATTAATGACGAGGTGACGGGCGTGCTGAAGAGATGTTATCACACACACTAATCTAATACATGTACACCATGTGTCAGGCACCATCACACAAAGCGTCTGTCCAAGATAACTATCCAAAAAAAGAAAATCAATCATCGGAACACTTGGCGAGATAGTCTCCACTAGGCGCAACTCCGCCAGCAGAACTTCTCCCTTTCTAACTTGCAAGCGAGATAGTCTCCGCTAGGCGCAACTCCTCCAACGGAACCTCACCCTCTCCATCTACCAAGCGAGATAGTCTCCGCTAAGCGCAACTCCGCTAGCGGAACTTCTCCCTTTCTATCTTGCAAGCGAGATGGTCTCTGCTATGCACAACTCCGCTAGCAAAACTTCTCCCTATACCTCGCAAAGGAGGCCAACACCACTAACCATTACTCCACGCACTAGTCAAACTAACAGGCTTGCTCCAGCGACAATATCGATCACTGGATATCAGCGGAGGGACATCTGCCAATGGCAATCCCCAAGGCAACGCCTCACTTTGACAACTACCGCCATGCGGCGTTACAGTCAAAACATGATCCTCCGGGACAAGTAGAGGGACATGTCAACAGTCTTAGACGGCCCTGATCAGGCATGTTGACCCCCGCCAATTGGGTATCAAAGATTGGGTTCGCTACTCAACACCCTCTGCTCAACGCAGCTCCCCTCAACAAACAAATACGCTGGCCAAATGGAGGTCTATCTTAGCTGGGGAGTGGGGGACTCCCTAGGGGGCCTAGCAGGGGCCCACCCGGAAGGGTATAAAGCGTTTACTTAATAAGTCCATGGTTGACAACGCACTGATGCTGATTATGCTTTGCAAGACCGGCGGAAGCAACCCTTCGAACAGCTAGGCAACTCCCCAACCAAGATTACCCTCCTTGACTGGGGACTTGGGGGACTTGTACTTACATAGGCATTCACAAGCATAATTAGCTATAATGAGCCACGCTCATGCTACCACTAGCGGTACCAACTCCCGCCAAAGGAGTAACCTACAGAAACACAGCCAAACAAGCTATAGCCCGAGCCCCGACTAGCCTCTAGATCGTTGTTGACACGCCGCCACGCGCCATGCCAAGTTGGCATCAGTAGCTTCAGAAGCTGGGGACTAAATCACGTCAATCCCACATCGAAAACATGGAGAATATCAGTTCCCTCCTCTCCTAAAAGGTTCTCTCATCTCTCCTCATTGATTACGCATTCAATACTTACCTATTGTTACTTTGTCAACATAAATACATTGACTAACTTAGGCATCGGAGAAGAGAAGACCGCCCAGCGCGGTCTCCCTTTGACGCCCTTTGTATTTTACTTGACAGGTAGCAGGAACCCTGAGTATCATCCGCAGCGGTCCGCTCAATCGGACTAGCGTTAGTAGAGGTTTAGCTACTGCTGAATTTTAAACATCAACACTAGTGTTTTCTGCAGGATCACAAAAGAAAGGACACCTCCACCTGCCAGTAAGGAAAGCTCGCCCATTAGGCGCCCCCATATCAGGAGCAGGTTGTTTCGCGAAGAGTCAGAGACCACATCCTCAGTTTTTGGCAGACTAGGATGCAAGGGCAACACTGTTGATGCTTTACAGTGGAGACCCAAAAAGGTTCAAAGTTTGGTAGTCACGCCCCAAAAGAAGAACGCAACGGAGGAACACAGGTCGGACTCACCAAAGCAGATTGTTGCGGCTCAGGCGCACAAACAGTGCCAAGTAAAAGGCCTCATAGAGGAGTCGCTAGTAGCTTCGTTGGCTAAACAATTCAACACTAACATACTAGTTGACGAGCCCAAGCTCAACCTAGACGAGGAGATGGACGAGACAGAAGTGTTAGACACCTCCTGCAACATAGTTTATGTCCTTCCCGCGAGGTATGCACTACCGGTCGCCGCACAGGAGTGTGTGGAAGCTGAAGGAGGCAGCGAACAGCCTATACAGATTACTTCAGCAGCCGCGACACCTATGGAAGAGAATATGTTCTTGGAAACAGAGGATGCCAATACCAGAGAATCCTTCATGAGCTTTACAAAGCCGACACCTGCTATGGTCCAACACATGAGACCTCTATATATCACAACAGAATTTGGCGGTACCAAAGTCAGCAAGATCATGGTCGACACTAGTGCGGCAGTTAATGTCATTACTACAAGGACTATGCACTTGCTTGGAATTAAGAAAGAGAGGATTTAGTCTACATCCCTCACGCTTAAGAACTTCGCGGGGACTGTAACGAAGACATTGGGCCTAATATTCCTGCGTATCAAGGTTGGCCCTGCAGAGGGGGTATATGCTTTCTTTGTGATAGACTGCTACGCGACATATAGTGCCATTCTAGGCAGAGACTGGATCCACCAGAGTTATTGTGTTCCGTAAACTTTTCATCAGGAATTGATTATGTGGAACAGGGCTACGAGCAGGGCTGAAGTGATTAAGGCTAATCCTCGCCCGTTCTCCGTTTCTGCGAATTACGCAGATGCCAAGTACTACTTGGAGCCAATCACTCCATTACAGGTCAGTGGCATCGATGACAAAGGCCGCCCCATAGGGGTGACGGCCTCTGAATTGGCATAGTGGGGGCTCACGCTCGCGAAGGAAGGCCTGGAAAGGCCTGGCCACGCTGTGCCCAAACCTTTAAATAATTAATGGATTACAGCCTTCCAGAGGAAGGAATAGAGGCCTTCCACTCTTTGTACGAGAGATTATCCTCGTATCTGGTGGAAAAAGAGGCCTATGATCGAGTCACGACCTTGAAAATAGTTAATGAGGAACTCTCTGACCATGAAGAGGAAGAGGAAGACATTCAGCTCGCCCCAGCGGCACTGGACGACACATCTCCTAAGGTCAGGGACCTTACTGACAAGGTCAATCTTAGAACAAATGACGAGCCTATGGAAGTGGCTATCAGTGTGTACTTAGAGCCTAGCGAGAAGGAGAGGCTCATCGAATTATTGCTGGAATTCAAAGACTGCTTCGCGGAAAAATACGAAGAAATGCCAGGCCTATCACCAGACTTGGTATGCCATCAGCTGCCAACACTCCTTGACAAGAGGCCTATGAAGCAAGAACCGCGAAGAATGAATTCGGAGACTCAGGTTCTAGTTAAAGAAGAAGTCGAGAAAATGCATAAATCAGGCATCATTAGGGTGGCCAAATACAATCAGTGGCTATCTAACATAGTGCCTATTCGCAAGAAGAACGACAAGATGCGAGTCTGTGTGGATTACATAGACCTTAATATGGCTACACCTAAAGATGTTTATCCCATGCCGGTCGCGGATATGTTGGTAGACGCAGTAGCGGGACATGAGTTGCTATCCTTCATGGTTGGAACTGCAAGATACCACCAGATTCTGATCGCGGAAGAAGATAGACATAAGATCGTGTTTCGCTGTCCAGGCTTCGCGGGAGTTTTTAAGTATGTGGTCATGCCTTTTGGTCTGAAGAATGCCGGGGCCACGTATCAGCGAGACATGAACCTGATATTCCATGACATACTTGGGAAGATCTTAGAGGTTTACATTAATGACGTGGTCGTGAAGTCTAAGAAGAGAGGGGACCATATCGTAGATCTCCGAAAGGTTTTCGAGCAGATGCGGCTACACAACCTCAAGATGAATCCTGCCAAATGCGTTTTCGGAGTTCAGGAAGGTGACTTTCTAGGGTTTATAGTCCATCAGAGAGGAATCGAGGTTCTAGAAGATAAGGCAAATGCGGTCATCAACGCATCTCCCCCGCGAACTAAGAAGGAGCTACAGCGACTATTGGGTCCGTTACAGGCCCTTAAGGCCAATCGGTGAAGGGTCATCCACTGTTGGCGAAAAAGCACCCCCTTCTCAAGCCCAAGCGCGGCCTGATTCAACCAATCCTCCACCTCTTGTCAACACCGCGAATGATTCTCAACTGCCTCAAGTACAGGTGCAGATTTTGGATGACAGCTCTCCTGATGCTAAAGAAAGAGTGCCACCAACAGAAACCTCTCGTGAGTAGCCCACGGCAACTGCCAAGACCAACAACCAAGCAGAATATGAGGCCCTTATTATTGGCCTAGAGGTGTTACTCGAACTGGGAGTTAGAGACATCCAGGTATGCGGTGATTCTTTACTCGTGATAAATCAGCTTCGCGCGAAGTACAGATGCTCCAGCTACTTGCTTGCACCATATTTAGATCGCGCTCTGGAACTTCTGGCCTAATTTGAAGACGTGGGCTTGGAGCATATGCCTCGCGAGCGCAACTTTGTGGCTAATGAACTCGCTCAGTTGGCTACAGGCGTTACCTTGAAATATGGAGTTCGCGAGCGAATTCTCAAGGTTGAGCGACGCATGCTACCTTCTTGGCTTGCACGCCCTGACCCACTAGACGAGTCCACAGTGGCGGCTCTTGATCCTATTGATGTGGATTGGTATATCCCGTTAATCGCTTACCTCACGCAGCCAGATCCCACTGCAGACAGGAAAATCCGTTTTCTAGCTTTAAATTACTTCCTCAGGGGCGACGAGCTACGTCGATGCGGCGAAGACGGCATCAATTTCAGGTGTGTCTATGGCCGCGAAGCAAAAAGATTAATGCGAGAAGTGCATGAAGGCGTGTGTGGAGCCCATCAAGCGGGTCTGAAAATGCGTTGGCTTATCAGGAGACATGGGTACTATTGGCCCAGCATCTTAAAGGATTGTATCCCATTAGCGAAAGGATGCCAAGATTGCTAGGCTCATGGACCAGTCCAGCACATTCCTAATATTCCCATGCAACCCATCATTAAACCCTAGCCTGCACGAGGCTGGGCTTTGGACTTGATCGGCATGATTCACCCATATTCTTTACTCCAGCACAAGTTCATCATCGTCGCTACTGATTTCTTCACTAAGTGGGTGGAAGCTGAGCCTTTGAAGGAGGCCTCCGGTGCCACCATTCGTCGTTTCATTTTCCGTAATATTATTTGCAGGTTTGGCATCCCAGAGGTTTTGGTATCTGACAGGGGGCACCGTTCATGGGCAGTGATGTAGAGAAGCTCATCAATGATTATGGAATCCAGTTTATCCATAGCACGCCTTATTATGCTCAATCCAATGGTTAAGCGGAAGCCAGCAACAAGATCATCATTACTCTATTGAAAAAGTTGCTTGTGGAGAACCCTCGTCAGTGGCACGAAACATTGTACTAGACATTATGGGCTTATCGTACTTCTAAGCGGAACCCTACTACCACCACCCCTTACGCGTTAATGTTTGGCCATGATGCGGTTCTCCCTTTGGAAGTGAATGTTCAGTCCCTACGCGTTGAAGACCAGAATCACTTGATCGGTGAAGATTATGTCTAGGCTATATGGCAAGAGCATGAAGACCTTAGCACTAAGCGCTTGGAGGCTTTGGATAGCTTAGTGATGGAAAAGCAATGCATCGTTCGTGCCTACGATAAGTGGACGCGCGGCCGCGGTTACAAAGAAGGTGAACTGGTTTG
Source organism: Rosa chinensis (assembly GCF_002994745.2). NCBI lineage: Eukaryota > Viridiplantae > Streptophyta > Magnoliopsida > Rosales > Rosaceae > Rosa > Rosa chinensis. The sequence continues at coordinate 48,431,697 of NC_037090.1, read as the reverse complement.
GAAAGCGATTTTGCCATTGGGCGAGAAGTTGACTGGCTGCGGCAAGTGGACTCCGCGTTGGGAAGGACCCTCTATTGTTCACAGAATTTTGGAGCGCGGGGCGTTTCACCTAAAAGATTTGGACGACTCCCTCCACCGCAACTGCATCAATGGCAGGTTCTTGAAGAAGTATTACCCCAGTGTTTGGGAATTCGAAGATCCACCAGCGCCTCCTATTTCTGGGGGCCAGGAGGGGCAACCATAGTCTTCCTTGGTTTGCGTCCTCCCTTCCTTTTCGGCCTTTTCAGTGGCCTCATTCTCCTGTCTTCGCTTCACCTACTAAGACTAGGGGGCAACACTCTACACATTAAGAGCTTGCTGTAGCGGCCTTATGTATCCCTTTCTTCGTTGTAATTTTTTACAAGGATTGATTTTTTTTTTTTTACATTTTTCTTTTGACAATAAGTGTTACAAGTATGTAACAAAGCCTATACCAGAGGCCATATTATGTAGAAGGATATTGAAATAAAGGAAGAAATATGCTTGAATTCATAAACTGGCTTTGCGGCCAAAAGCAGTACAAACATATATGCAAATTACAAAGCGAACAGTGGCTGAAAATCGTAAGGGTCTCAGATCTTTTGAAAATTTCTGGATTTCTGATTCTTTGTCTCTGGAGGGGTTAGTGAAATGATCGCTCTTCCTATTTCTCTCTTCACCCTCCTCTGATCTGAGTCGCCGCTGCTACCATTGGTACTGGAAGAGGAGGGAAGGAAATAATCCATCGCAACCCTTCCAGTGAGTTATCCTCCAAGATGGATATGGTCATCAGAGCAAAGCGCGGCCCAGCTGCCTCAACTCCCTCAAGGGGAAAAAGAGAAGCATGTCCTTCAAACCCTTGAGGTAGGGTGCCGAAGAAAAGCGTAGGGCCTCAAGTGGCCTTCCACCCTTCTTCGTTTTGCTCCACGCGAGGGAACCTGAAGGGAGAAACTCTCTAGAATGTGGCACCCCGCGTTAGGAGCGCCGCGTGTTCTTCAACCTATCTGGAACCGGTGAATCCCTCCCAGACTTTCTGGGATCAAAGACATAAGGCCTAGGATATAGAGGCTAAAAGCAAGAAGAGGAGATGATTTCAAGAATAGGTCATAAGGCCTACGTCGGGTTTCTGAGATTAGGTCATAAGGCCTACCCAGGGAATGAGATTAAGCCATAAAGCCTAGGATATAAAGGCTAAAAGCAAGAAGAGGAGATGATTTCAAGAATAGGAGGAAGAGAAGTAGGGTTTGCAAGACAATTTCTGGAGGAATCATGATTGCGTGTATTTGCACTCTTACGAATACAGGTATTTATAGGAGCCAACTTTAGTGGCCTCAGCCCTTTGGTCTTGGCAGTTGAAGTAGATTCAACGCCATCAATGGAGTCATCAAGGGAATTCAATGCTATGATCTCGGAAATGAACAAAGTTGAATACGCGTGGACGACAGAGCAGTTTCCAAGGAGGTAACTGACTCATTCCGAGTTTATCCCTTTGAAAACTGCTTTAAACAGTTAAGGCGGAATGGTTATCACTTTGCTATCTATGAAGATAAAACAGAAATTTGGGCCAGCAAAGTGGGCTAAATAGATAATTGTAAATTATATTAATATTGTTCATACAAAATAATGGGCCTAATATTAGAGGCCTAAAGTTTCAGGCCTGCATAAGTTAGGCGGAAAAAGTGTTCGTCCAGGCGAAAGCTCGCGTCAGCAGCAGCTTGGGCGGCCTGCTGGGCTGCCACACGGGCTTGGGCTACTTCTTGTGCAAGTGCCTTGAAAGCGGCTGGGGGTTGTTCCAGTTGAGGCTCCTCAAGGGCAAGCCTGGCCATCACAGTGGTCAATTGGGCCTGAAGATCCTAAATTTGGGACTGGAGATGGTTTCTCGTGAGCGTCAGCTCCCTGACCAGATTGGCCCGATCACCTAAAGAGTCAAGGGAGTTATCCATCTGATGAGTAAGAGCCTGATAGTGTGCCTGGGTCTGCCTAGCCTGCGCGGTCGCGGCCACCTTCTCATTAAGCCATTGGGGAAGATCTTGCAGCAACTAGTCGATATCAATGAACTAAGCCTCAGTGATGGCTCCCTCGCTGAGAAGTACCCTCAGGTACTCCAAGACTCTCATGGGCGCGCCGGGTGTCAGGATGTCAGGACCCAAGAGGTGGCGGAGGCCTTCTCTAGCATCATCAACCACTCCAGGTGGGACCACTTCAAGCACGGGAGCCAACCTTTCTAGTCTCGAATGAGGCATAGGTGGTAGGTTGGGATCCACAGCAATAGGAGCCTCAAGAGGCTCCGCGACAGGAACTGCCTCCGGCACAGGTTCATGAAGTATCTCTGCCTCCTCTTCAGGCACTTGGGGGGCAGGTTCCTTGTCAGCTAGGTTTCCACCATCCGGTTCAGCAAGGTTCTCGATAGCAATTTCCTCGGCAGCTACTGCCACTTTATCATTAGGAGCGACATACTGGGCTTGACAAGAGTTGTTAGAATGTAAGAAGGATAAGGCGGGAACCAGAGCGGAAATATTTATAAACATACCTCTTCAATAGGTGACTCGTGAGAAGCATCGATTGCCATTTGTTCTTGGGCAACCTTAAGAGGATTGGCCGAGTCAGGCGTGATTTGCTCCAGGATGGGGTTTGCAGTGGGCTGCTCGCGAGAGGTTTCTGTTGGTGGCACTCTTTCTTCAGCATCAGGAGAGCTGTCATCCAAAATCTATACCTGAACTTGAGGGAGCTGCGAATCATTCGCGGTGTTGACAAGAGGTGGAGGATTGGTTAAATCAGGCAGCGCTTGGGCTCGAGAAGGGGATGCTTCGTCGCCAGCAGTGGACGACCCTTCACTGATTGGCCTTAAGGACTGTGACGAACCTGCAAGTAAGGAGAGTTATAGGCTCAGACATAACGATAAAATGAAAATTTTAGTGCTGTGATTTAGTATGAAGTACCAGTCGAAATGCGAGTGGTTCATCTTCTTCCCACGGGTCGGTCCGGGGATCAGTGTGACTGCATTTTCGGGCCAAAGCAGCAGCAAGTTGTCAGGATCAGAAGAGAGTTAGGCTAGATTGTGGAGAAAATGTCGCAATCTCATACTCTGGGAGGAAAGTCCTTACAGTTTGTGGGTCGTCATCATCGGAAGAAGAGTCTTCAACTTCAGGCTCTGTGGCTACAGCTTTCTGTTTGGCAGCCTGACTGGTGGCTGGAGGAACATCCACTGCACAATGGCCGGAAGTTGGAACGCGTCCCTGCTGCATTAAAATTTGAATCAGGGAAGGGAGTGGAGGTAAAAGCGAAAGAAGGAAATGAAAAATTCTGAGGGTAAGTTATCTCTTGTGAGGGCTCGCGGATAACAATGCCAGCTTAAGCAGGACGCGGAGCTGGTTTTGGTGGTGGAGATCGTGCCTCGTCTTCAGGGAAGCGAGCAAGCAATTTGGTGTCAGCATCATAGGGGTACCGTAAATCTTGGAAGATGGTCGCGAAGAGTTCATCATCCCGTTGTCTCCAATAGTTGACAGAGACTTCTTTCCACCATTGATTGTAATCTTCGGCGGTCTCATCGACGGGAGCAAATCTGTTGGCCCATTGAGGAAGATCGACCAATACGAGCATGCTTTGGGCTGGCAGAGGCCCAGTTAGGAGACCAATTCTGCACCAGGAGGTGTTATAGTTCCAGGCGTCAAAGAGAGGGAATGTCACTAACTAAATCAGCCCAAGTTGGCGAGCAAAGTGGTTGGGCACGTAGAGCTCAAGCCTAATGTTTGTGCAGGAGATCGTGCAGCGAAAAGCCAGGCACGCGCGATCACTATAGTTAACATCCCTAGGAAGGAACCCATGTTCTAGTAGAGGCGGAAATCTCCTATTGATCACCAAGTCGAGATAGGGCATCTCGTGCAGAAGGTACAGATATGTAAAACACTCGAAATAGGGTGGGGATGTGTATCTTGCCTCGCGGCAGAACCATCGGCCAAGGAGAGTGTCAGTTGGTGGTAGCGGCGGAAGAATGGAAAGTAAATTTGAATCCAGATATCAAGAATCCAGAAGGAGCCTGAGATGTTAGTTTCGAAAGGATGCATGGTGGCCTGGTATAGAGTTCGGTAAAGGGTGCCCAGAACCGGTTGTCCGAGCCCTACACAGTGGCCATTGTAGAGGGCCGTCGCGAGAGAAGTCCAAGGACTAGTGGGTTTGTTGGTGGAGATGCAGAAGATGAACTTGCACAACCAGTACTCCATAAAGGAAATTCCTCCGGTCGCGTTGTGTTCCCTGTGGTAATGGGTTAGCTACCGCATGTAGGAACTGCTATGAGAGCTGCGGCCAGTTTGAGCCATTGTCGAGGTAAAGGTGACAGAGTCAAATTGGCCATGCACATAGGGCTCGCCGTCAATGGGTAACCCAGTAATCGTGAGCATGTCTAGCAGAGTGATGCTCATTTGGCCGAATCGAAAGTCAAAAGTGTTGGTGGGGGTGTTCCAGAAACAAAGAAAGGCAGCCAGCGGTAAACGATTGCCACCGCGCAGAAGGCAAAAACAGAGATCAATAGTCTGAGTAATACTTGTCGCGTCCCAGCGAGCCAGATCTCGCGCTCGCACTTCACGATACCATAAGAGCTCCGCTGTGTTGATGGTGGCGGGCCAATGCCCTATTTTGGCTCTGTGTTGATGCGCACCCCAGCTAGTGAAATCTCCAGGTGTTCTTCTGAGGACCGGAATGGGTGGTCTGATGGGCAGGCCGTAGAGGGCGAGCGCGTCGTCCGGGATGGAATCTCGCGGCGAAGGACCCAATCCTGCATTTTGGTTTGGGAGTCTGAGAAGCAGAGGTCTTTGGACGATGGTGTGAATGAAACAGCAGGCACCTACGCTTGTTCCCCAAGTGTGGGCGGCTTTCTCGTTAAGGTCCTCTTCCTGATCGATGATCATCTTCTTTGGAGGAGCCATTTCTGGGTTTCTGTAAGAAGGTGTATGGAACGAGGAGATTTCTGGGTTTAGAAGACTGGAAGGGTTTCTGATGTGACGGGTCTAAAGTGGCTGCGGGATTTAAATACGAGATTTTGTGAGGGAAACGATACGACGAAAAGACGTTTTGCAAAGCTAATGGACTCGACCCTCCTTAATGGGCTCGTTTCGGTCATCAGGGGTGTCGTTTAAGTCCCCTTCAATCAGTTACTTCTCGCAGGCCTGATTTCGGGGCCTGGGGGGCAATGTTTGAGCCCAAAAGTATTTTTGGCAAGGTCCCTTAGGGGATTTAGCACAGTGGGCCGATACCTGCGGCCCAAAAATAAGCCTACTTGGGTTTGGGTTATAGCTTCACCCATTCCGTGATCCATAAGGAAAACGAGCCCTTATTGGAATCAAGTAGCGAAGATTGAATAGTAAACTTCAATCAATAATCCTTCTATGGCAAGGAACAGTCGAAACCCTAGGTATAAATACCAAGTTTCAAGGACGAATTACACACAACTCTCAAATCAACTAATCATATAGATTATCAAAGCCTCTCCAGAGCAAACCTACCTGCAACCCAGCGAAGCAAGGGTAACGCCCTCGCTACCCAGTGAAGCTAAAGTCACGCTTTAGCAAAACCCGTGCTTTCTCCAAACTTCCCAGTGATTGCTCTGCTCAACCTACAACGTTGAGTATCAATTCGGTGTCGCGAAGAGATCACAACCAAAGCCCTTATCCGTAAGGCAAGAAGTCCTTTTCCGAAAGGCATAGAGAAGAACCTGGTGACGAGGTTGGTGCTCTCCTTGTCCACGACATTTGATCAAGAAGTCAGGTCAAGGGATTCTCCGACGATTTCACCCCACGGTGCTGGCACGCCTGCGCACATTCTCAAAAGAGACAGTTTGCACCCATACTGGTTTTGGAGCCAAACAATTTCTTTACCATGAAATTCCGGTTCACTCCTTGGTTGTGAGAGGGTAAAAAGAGAGTTTACCTGAAAGGATTGTTGCTATTGTGTGTTCAAATAATTACAACTCTTCATTCGGTTTAGGGCCCGACTGGCCACCAGATCTCCCTAATCTTTACCGAGGTTGAAAGTTGCTAATTACTGAATACAACTTGCGACAAATCAATGACTCCAGAGTTATTCTCCGAAGCTTCGACTTGTTGGTAGTCGGAACTATTGTTTGTTTTCCCCTTTGGGTCCCTTAATCCGACAATCGTTATCCCTTCTTCGAAAGGTTGACTTATGTTCCAACTTGTCTTTGTAATTGAACTTGTGTTTGCCATTGCTTTGTTCAATGAGTCCGGTTTGTTCAAATTGTGCTTGTTGTTTATCGTTGTTGGACTCGATTCTTGAGCTTTACCTTATAATTCTGTTGAGTCACATTGGTCTGATTGCTCTTGTGGACTCAATTGTTGCGATTTGTTCTATAATCTTTTGAGTCCAACTATTAAATGCTCGTGTAATAATTAATTGAACCTAAGCAAGTGATGCCACCCAAAGCTCCTCCACAGTGCACAGACCGTGGCAAAGTTGTGGGCCCAGTATGAGGTAAAGGCAAAAATTAAAGAAAAGGTACGAACGACAAACTTTGAGTCCCCACAAGTATAGTTGATGCCTTGTGAAATGTTTAAAGTTGTGTTGTGGATTTCTTTGTTGTTTGAGCAATGGTTATTGGTTCTTTTGTGGTGATGTTGATTTCGGAAAATGAAATCATTTGATTGTGGGACCATTTGAAAGGTCTGGTTGTCGTAGCGATTAATGCGTGATGTTGAGCGTAACACATTGATGTCTCTTGTGTCTTGAAATGCGTGTTGTGGAAAAGTGGAACTTTAGCTTCACGATTATAAATTTCTAGGTTTGACCTAGGTCATCTTGTGATAGACTTGGAAGCATATGGATTTCTTCATTGTGCCAACCCGGAGACCGGATCACCACAGCGCTGCCTCCGCAAGAACCCTACACCCGCAACACTTGGAGTAAGTGTTTTGGGCCTAGAATTCCTCAAAGAGACAAGGCCTTTAGATTGGAAAACAAGATATCTATAAACCCGAAATTCTTTGGCTCGCATAGTGGGCTTGGCTCGTAACCACAAGATTACAAACTAGGCGAGGAAGAGGAAAGGAAGGTGGTGTTGTGTTGAGTTTTAGAACCTATGTCAATTTTTAGTTCTTAGCCCAAGTTTGCATTAAGTTTATTGAATGGTAAGTTACGTGAGTCTTCTAGGTCTAGCCCACTAGGACCTCAACTCAAATGGAGGTTCTAACCCTAGGGTTCCACTTTGGTGGTAAGCAATCACACGCATCATCAACCATACATAACGTTACAAAAATTTTACAAGATCGAACAAGCCAAATAAAAACAAACTTTAAACAAAACACATTTTGGCCTCCAAGGATTATCCTCCGTACCCAAGCTTCGACAACAACAGCCTGCAAAACAAACTAAAGTAGGGGTTAGGCTCCTACATCCAGTCATTGCCCATGCCCGCCCCCATATCAAAGTTTAAAAATATGATTTATCGTTTTGAGAAAAAGTAATAGATAAAAACCGGTTTGCGATTCCACGTGATCGTCACCACGTAATTACAATCCCACAGCAATTAATCATCTTTCACACTTCCATCACAACCGTCCATCTAGCCAATCACTTTCTGGAATTCAATAATCACAAGGCTAGAGACAAAGGGGGATATTCAATAATCAAGGGCATGGTGCACACTGCCCACCACCAGTGGATCAAGGAGGAACAGACCTCTCCTTACATCCCCATCAATTGCCAACTCACCAATCCAATCCACGCAAACCATTTCAAGTTGTTAAAAAAACAGATAATTTCCAAAACATGCAAGAGGCCTCATATAAAACATAGTATATGCAAGAAAAGCATAGATAGAGTTAAAGGCATCCCCTACCTGGAACTCGATCTTTCTCTTGCAGCACTTGGCCTCAATGAAACCTTTTAGCAACCACCAACTTCACAAGATTCCACCACAGTATCGAGCCTAGATCAATAAGCGACGTTAATAACGATAAACTAGGCTAGCTATTCACTCTCAATACTCTCCGAAGAAAACATTTCCCTTAACCTAATTACTAACTAATAACCAGACCATTTGGGTTCCAATAAGGAGTTGTTGTTAGGAAGAGGGGGTAAGAACACTTTTTAAAAGACAAGTTGCTGAAAACTGAAAATAGAGTTTTAAAGGAGTTGTCAAGGGTCACGGAATTGTTCAAAATACTTGAGGTAAATTCTTGAGGAATTTTGAAAGAAGGATGGCTTGACAACCAACTCAATACGATTGAAATGGTTATTGAATTTCAAGTGAAACCAAACAAAGAGTAAAGGTTTTAAAGGCTAAAGTAAAACAATGTGCAAATTCTTTCCAGAAATACCAGCTTCTGTACACATTTTTCAAAAATTCATAACTAATTCTAGAATTATTATTTTGAGGAGATTCAAAATCCAGAATGTTCATCTATGTGTCTACTATATTTCTCTAGAAGAAACGGATCCCAAATTATGAGCGGTTTAGCATCAGATTTGGAATAAATGCAACTGGGTCAGAATGTACCGAAAAGTGAAAAACTGCAGAAAGTTGCTCTTTTGCTCAAAGTTCTTTTGGTACCCAATATGGCCAGTTGAAGCTAGCCCAACACACTTAAGAGGCATTTCTAATGCTCCTAATGATCTATAGCTCAGGTTACTTTCTAATACTATATGGGCAGGTGCTGTAGCTCGATGACATAATGCATTGAAGCATGATATTTGGACAGCTACAAACAACAAATAACCTTTGAACCAAATACGATTCTAATACTCAAGGTGTAGCCATGACCTAGCAGAATCCCTAGACATTAGAATGGATGAGAAATCAAAATGAAGGCAGCAAGATACCAACAACAGCAATGACAAGTTCATAATCTTCAAGGATTCGTAATAACAACCAAAAATATATAGAGTTTTATGGAAAAGATGATACTCACCAAAGACTAATCAAAAAGGTGAGTTTCTCTTGAGGATTTCAACAAGAAAGAGAGCTGAGGGAGCTGATTGGATCGAGCCCAGTTGCAGGTCAAGAAATTCGCTCAATCTCGAACATGCAGAGTGCAACAGAAACTTCTCAATATGTGGAATAGTTGTTTTGAACGTATTGAGCCTAAAAATTGAAGAAAGAAACGGGAACTTGATGGTTCCAGAATCTTACCAAGTGTTTGTATCAGTCTCAAGTAAGATGTGAGGGATTTGGGTAGAGCAAGAGAGGAAATTCAAGCAGAAATCCGGAATAGGCTCGCTTCCGAACAGCTTCTGCTTCGAGGGGCATATAGGTCTCAAATCGACTCCGATGGAGCTGAAATTTGGAGGTTAGATAGAGGAGACATAGACTAACAACTTTTTTGAAGAAAGGTTTTTGATCCGAGGTCCCTAACTAGGATTTTCGAGGCATGAAAACACACTGATGTGCCCAGCAAAGAGAGAAAGGGCGAGAAGAGGAGGGTGGACGACAGTCTCTGGTTTGGGACTATCCCTTTTGAATATCTGGAGTGATGTTCTTGGAGGAGTTGCCATATGCATGGTGATAACATGGAAGGGAAGAGCTTAACGACGTTACTTTTCTCTCTGCCCAACTCTGACGTGAACAAGGAAAGAAGGAAAGACTTGGGCTTTGTATAGGTAGAAGCAAGCTCAATGTGTGGGCAAAAAATGTAGAATATGTGGACTTAACATTTTCTAAATCACGTTGAGATCAAACCAATTGATTTAATCCTATGTAAATAACAAGTACATGATTATAACTCTAATTCTGGTTATCTACTTGGATGTATATCTCCTAGTAGAAGTAGGGAACTCATTAGCTAATTAACCTGATTAGCATTAAGTGTTGTGATAAAATTAAGCCTCTCTAAGTGATAGACATTCAGTCGACATTAGACTCCTTCTGGGATGAGTCTAACTCGTGGTTTTGCTGTATTCACCACCAGTTTTTGCTTATCGTTCAGCCCCATTCTGAAGCTTTTTGGTGTTGACATACAGAAGACTTCTTGCTCTAGTTCTGCTGCTATTCATCCTCATTCCAGTTGCTCAAGATGTCTAACCTTGGTCAAGTTGTTTCTGCAGGGATCCAAAGTGCCATTGATCCAGGTGGAGTCCTAGTTTAACTATGAAAGCTATTCTGCAGATTATGTAGATATTGTGTAGCTGGTTTTAATTGTTCTTGATATGTTGTTGTATGATATGATCTTGTGGTTGATGTGTTCTTTTATTGCATCATGTAGTTTAACAAATGGTATCAGAGCTTAGGAATTTCATAAAACACATATCATGCGTTTTGTTTTGTTTTAGAAAACCATACTGTAAAAACTATTTTCTGAAAAGTAAAATATATTTTCTATTTAGACTAAAGTAGGCCTTAATTGTTTTTAACCCGTTTTTAGTACTAATCCAATTCATTAAATAGGCCCAAACCCGAGTCCAGAATTTATATATTATTTAAAGAATATTACCGTTAGAACATAACGGTCACTTGTGCTTTAGGGATTGGATTGAGTCAGGGCTTACTGAGATAAACTCTCAGTTATGGGGATTCAAGACCTCTCTTTAGAATTGATTGGATCATGTGGAAGGGTTGAAATTTGCTGCTTGTTTTCTTTTGCTTCCGCTATAAAATAATTGTTGCAGCGCTGTAGCAGAGGCCTAGGTATGTTCATTGGGATTCCCAGAACTTGTATTTAAATTTTTGCATATGGAAAGGGTTGTCATATGGATTACTGTTTAGCATATGGAAAGGGTTGTCATAATCACATTTGAAATGCTTGATCATGCATATTGAAGGAATTCTGCATATATGGTTGAATGCCTTACTGTGATCGTGTGATGTAAAGTGTGAAATTGAGAATTATATGATTACTGTGATAGTATGATGTGATGATTTTGATTGAGTATTGTTTGTTTTAAGTATGCTATGGTTTTTAGTTAACAATTAGAAATATGTCTCCCAACATAAAATCTGCAGTATTGTTATTTTCATAGCATAAATTAATAAGTTCATACAGATACTGAGCATGTGGTTATTAATTCTAGTTTTGGTATTCTTGAAAGACTGTATTGGTCATTTTGCACAAAGCAAGTTTTCACTATCACTCTTCAAGGATTTTGAGTTTTAACAAAACTGGAACTTGTGTTTCTGCATTTAAAATTGTACCTATATTTTGTCTTCCAAAAAGTAGTTCACTGTATAATTTTGAATACAAAATAGTATTATATGTAAATACAATCATCTATTGAGATACCCTGAAGCTTTTCTTGTCCAAAGATATAGACTGATTCATGGAATGACAGATTTTTGTTAAATGCAGTATGATAATTAAGAACTTTAGAATGTTGAGTTTTATGCCACAAAGGTGTTACTTAATGTTATTTCAGCTATGGGGTTTTATGGAAAAGAAATCATGTATCTGCATAAATTTAAAGCTCATGACCGCTTTTGAATTTTATGTCTTTTGCTTTATTTTGTTCATGTTATTCAAATACATGATTTTGTTTTTAAAATCTGACACACAGATAAAAGTTTTACTGCAGAAATCTTATTTTCTTTATTTTTCTGTGTTTTAGGTCTAAATGTGGTAACTATAGGCCAAATTCAGTTGCTTAATGGATGGAATTATAAGAAGTGGAGAAACCAAGTTGAATTTTATCTGTCTATGCATCAAAATATGGATCTTTGCTTGATTGAGGAACAGCCATTAGAGCTAGACACTGAGAGCACAGAAGAAGATAGGAAATATTATAAAGAGTGGTATAGCTGCAACAGGAAAGCTAAAAATGTGATAAGAATCTCCATGTCTGACATTGTTAGGGGTTCATTCATTGAGCCAGAGCTTGCCATGGATTTCCTAGAAGCCATAGGAGATAAGTATTAGGAGAGTGACAAAGCTGAGGCTGCTAGGCTATCCAAAAGATTTAATGAGCTGGAGTTTTCAGGAAAAGGAAGTGTAAGGGAGCACATTATGGAACTGATCGACCTCAACTCGAGGTTGAGGGATTTAGACATGGGAGTTAAAGACTCTCAGGTTGTGCATGTGGCACTTCAGTCATTGCCTAACACCTACAGTAACCTGAGAACCTCATACCATGCCCAAGAGTCTAACTGGGACCTGAACAAGTTAATTTCTATATGTGTAGTAGAGGAAGAGAGGATCAAAAAAGAAGGCAGACCAGCTACTGTAGTAAACCTAGTTGAGAAGCCTAAATGGAAGAAAAAGAACTAACTTAAGGCCAAGAAGACTACCACCACTAAAGTACCTGGCAAACCTGCAGAACATAAAGCTGAGAAACCTTTTAAGTTTAAGTGCTATTTTTGCAAGAAAATAGGACACATGAAGAGAGATTGCAGTGGTTTCAAGGCTTGATGATAAAGAGGGGTGAGTCTTTTCCAAATTCTGTCTTTTCTCTAGAAGTTAATTTTGTTAATGTAGCATCTCACTCTTACTGGTTAGACTCAGGCTCACCTATACACATTACAAATTCCTTGCAGGGTTTAACAAACAGGAGGACACCAAAGAATAGTGAGGTTCAAGTCTGTGTGGGGAATGGTTCGAGAGTAGCAGTTAAGGCCATTGGGACCCTGAAGATTGATTTAGGCTTAGGAAATTTTATTTTTCTAGATAGTGTTTATTACATTCCTTCTTCGAAAAGGAATTTGATTTCAGTAGGTCTTTTAGTTAAGATTGGTTGCAAACTCATTATTGATTTCAGTGGAATAAAGTTATTTCAGGGTTCAAATTATCTTGGCTGTGGTGTGTTTATGTATAATTATTTGAAATTAAATTGTTCTGTTGCTCAACAGGAGATTATGTTGATTGAAAATAATCAAAACACTATAAAGAATAACACTGTCACATGTACAAAGAGAACATTGTTCAATAATAAGTCTACAAATATATGGCATAGAAGATTAGGCCATATATCCAAAGAAAGACTGAAAACACTCGAGAGAAATAAAATTTTACCTGCATTGAATTATACAGATTTGAATGACTGCATTGAGGGTTTTAAAAGGAAATTGACAAACTTCAGAAAGAAAAAGGCCTTAAGAAGTCAAAACCTATTAGAACTAATACATACAGATATATGTGGTCCATTTAAACACAAAACTATCTGTGGAAATTTTTACTTCATCACATTTATAGACGATTTTTCTAGGTACTGTTATATCTATTTACTGTCAGAAAAATTACAAGCTCTAGATGCATTCAAAATTTATAAAACTGAAGGTGAATTGCAGCTAGAAAAGAAAATTAAGTTAGTGAGATATGATAGGGGAGGAGAGTTCTATGGTAAACACACTGAAGCAAGCCAGCAAAAGGGTCCTTTTGCACTTTATTTAAAGGAAAATGGCATTAAGGCTCAGTACACAACTCCCTACAATCCTACCCAAAATGGAGTAGCAGAAAGGAAAAATAGGACTTTGTTAAACATGGTGAGAAGTATGATGTGCACTACAGGTCTACCTATATTTTTATGGGGTGAAGCTCTTAAGACTGCAAATTATATTTGCAATAGATCACCTAGTAAATCAGTAGACACTACTACAAAAAGGTCATCAGACGACGGTGATTTTCTGTTGTGTGATGACCAAACTAACCGTGGTCTAAACGAGTGTTGTGTGATTGAAAAATCAGATAACGGTGAAATCACCGTTGTGTGACAATACGTTGCTCAACAGAATATCTGTTTCCGTTGTGTGAATTCTGCACAAGCATGTGCCTGGCATGGCATGGGTGGGGATGTGTCGGTACATTCAGACAATAGAAGAAAGAATTCACTGTTGTGTGAGATTCATAACACACAACAGATATAACTCATTCTTTGTTGTCTGAGATTCATAACACACAACAGATATTACTCATTATTTGTTGTCTGAGATATATAACACACAACAGATATTACTCATTCTTTGTTGTCTGAGATTAATAACACACAACTGAAGTGAAATTATATCCCTTGTCTGTTGATTACTCAGACAACGGAGATGATTTCATTTCTGTTGTGCGTTATGAATCTCACACAACAGAACTTTGTTTTCTTTTGTTGTTGGTTGTTAGTTCACACAACTACTCTATTTGGTTTCTGTTGTGTGTTATGAATCTCACACAACAGAACTTTGTTTATTTTTTTGTTGGTTGTTAGTTCACACAACTACTCTATTTGATTAGCTGTGGTGTGAATATTGTAATCAAATTGGGTAACAAACCAGTGACTGTTGTAGGAAAAGCCTCAATTTTGAACTCGTTTACAGTCAGACAACACATTGATTTGCATTGTGTTGTAAGACTAAATATTGGACAGTAATTACCACATAAAAAGTACTCAAATCCATATCATTCCATTACCATTTTTCAAACATCCATACATTCAAGTGACTAGGTAATGAACCAAACAAGAAAGCATTCCTAGCTAGCTACACATGAATCAAAAGCTGATATAATATCTTTTCGCTTCAACAAAACCTTCTTGTGCTATTTTATCAAGCATCCTGTGCACTATATATACTCTCATTTGCATCACCTCCAAGCTTATTGTGAAGCTTCACGAGTTAACACATATTGCAGCAGAAGAGCATGATACAGTACCAAAGGGGTTGGTTTTCCAGAGGAATGAAGAACAAGAGCATGTAACCCAAGTTCAAGTGCATTTTCCCCACTCACTAGCACCAATGAAGCTACACCATCACTGCTCAAGAGAAAAGCACAACCCATTATGCACTGTTAAAAATGAGAGACCATTATGATTTATGAGAAGTACCTAAACAAAGATGTTTTCATGTTCAACAGCCTAAGCTATTGTTGTTTAACATCCAAGAAAAGAAATAACTCACACCTGGAACACAAATCTTCTGACAGATAAATCACTTGAAATAGGAACAGTAGTAGGAAGCAAAAGCCGCAAGCAAAATCTATCACAACCCAATATGAAAAACAACATAATCAATTTTATATCTGCTATTACTCAAAATCTCACTCTCTATGATCAAGTATTAAATTTTGAAGCATGCAATCCTTGAGTTATCAAATACAGGACCCAGAAACAATTTTAATCAGAAAATTTGAGATTAAAAAACAAAAAAAGAAGACGAAGACGAAAAAATAACAAAGCAGAAGCAGAAATTCCAAAAGTTTGCAAGGAAGTTCAAGCAAAGTTCGAAAAGTACAGAAAATCCATTGTTCTGATACTAAATAAAAGCTGCGTATTCAAAAAGAATTTTACTGTAATTCCTTTATTCAAGTCTATTTCACAACAGTCTGTATGCTATTGTTCTGAGAGAGGGAGATAAGATACTAAATCGTAATGGAGAAAAGCCAGGACAAATTTGTCATAAATGCATTTTCCTGTCTTTAAGTGATTCCATATGAAAGCAAGCTAAGGTCAGACTTAGCAAGTTCAACCTTTTTAAGGAACCTATGGCAGAACCTATGTTCCTTCAAATCTACTACGGGAATTAAAATGAATGAGAAAGCAATCCATAAAGGTATAGGAAAACCATTGAACAACTTTTATTTTATATTTATCATCAAAGTCATGCTCCAAATCACATGCAGGATTCCAAATCACAAAAGAGCATAGGATGTTGACAAATAAAAACTAAACTAATAGAAAACAAGCATAGGGAGACAGATGGTAATATTAAAGCAATATTATTGCAGTGCTATCATTCTTCAGACAGAATTTGATTATGTATTCTCTAGTAGATATAACATGTTTGTGCAATCCAAAATATAATGTATAGATAAAAAGTAGTATATGCACTAGTGCAAATTGAATAACAAAATAATAGCATCACAAAAATGAGACCATTTGTTCTTACTTTCTAGATGGCATAACAGAACAGTCTTGGGTACTAGCCACAAACAATATCATCACAATCCTGATGATGAATGATGTAAGTATCAATTTCACCACTATTTAGTTGCTTTAAATATTTTCCTACCTACAAAAGGAGAAAAAGAGAGTGATATAGCAGTACAAGTATACATGATGAAGGCAAGTTGAACCAGTTTAACTGACAAAAGCACAACCTAGGTACAAATATATAACCAACGAAACAATCTGGTGTCAAACTTCCGCGCGTGACGGCTCATGATCACAAACCCCCATAGCTTCCTGAAATACAAATGATTTAAGTCCAGACACTAGAAGATATGCCTTGTCTGCTTTACTAGGCAACGACCTTAGTACATTCAACGGACCCAGAAGTTAAAAGCAATATATATGGAGCTTTGAACTAACTGCTAATCTTCAAGTTTTACATATGTCAGGAGTTTACCTGTTCAATGTTTACAAGTCATTTAGGGTCATCCCCAGTGTTTCCATGGAATGGAATTCAGGGACACGTCCACTCTTTATTAACTTCTCTTTATACCTCGAAAAGATTAAGTCATTAAGAAAATAATGTATGTGCCAAAGTTATAGTTGCGCAAACTAGCAAGCAAGCGAATAATCAAGCCCCTCCAAAAGATTACAAAGGTCAAATAATGAGAAACTACCTGAGATACGTGAAGCAAAATGCCTTGCTTTAGTAAGAACCTCATCAGTCCATCAATGTGTGCAGAGTTTTCTTGATGGTGCATTCTCATTGTTAGATAAACCTCTGACATATAATGCTGTTTTGCAGATGGTTCAATTTCTCTAGCTGGACTACAGTTGAATGATCTTATGATGACATCCCTTGAAATTGATTGGATTGTAATAGAAAAATGCAAATGACTTCAGTTTGACATGGATAAGAATATACTAATATTTGCAATTGATCAAGCATGTACAGTTGAAATTACCAATGTTTGCAATTGCAAAATCTTAAATGTTTATCTCTAACTATCTGTTTTTTATTTCCTCACTATCTAATAATGCATAGAGTATTCGAAAGTCAACAATCTTAATATAATATAATAAGCGGTTGTTTATATAGAGGAATATGTATGAAGAAATAGACTTGAATACATCTTCAGAAGATAAGTCACTTGCAATTTCAAATTTAACTCGCAAAATGTACTTCCACACCAATTCTTGCCATAATTACTAACCAAAAAACTAAAGTTATGATCTGTGCAGCTTACCAAAGCATATATCCAGTCGTCAGCTTGAAAATCCCAATGCCATTGTAAACGCTTTTAGATTAAATCTAAGCAGTAAAGTACAAGATAGTGTGAAGAATTCCTCTGTAGTTTATAAGCTGTATTAAATGAAGACAGTCAGTTCCAAACTACCCAAAGGTGGACTGGAAATTTTATTCAATATAGCACAAAGAATACTGACGGTTGGGGATCATCTTGTAGTGGACTCTAATCATCAGAACTAAAAAAACCTGACCTCCCTATTCCCTCCACATAAGAGTTTGCTTGCAAGCCTTTCTGCATTTCAATTCATAACCAAATATTATCATTTTCTTGCATTTCACTATCAATCTCATCTCAAGCAATCAACTTAATTTGTTAATAGCTTTAAACAAAAGAGAAACTTAACCACTACATACTTGCATAATTTTACCATTCATAGAACCTCCTTTCTGAATTTCAAGTATTTCAAGTGAATGGATGAACAGGACCTGATGCTTAGATAAACAGGCCCCTTATCACTACTTATACAAAATTACCAGGATGAAAACGTAGGTTAGAAAGATCTTTTGATCACAAATTATCAC
Source organism: Rosa chinensis (assembly GCF_002994745.2). Lineage (NCBI taxonomy): Eukaryota > Viridiplantae > Streptophyta > Magnoliopsida > Rosales > Rosaceae > Rosa > Rosa chinensis. The sequence continues at coordinate 48,414,050 of NC_037090.1, read as the reverse complement.
ATTCATTATACAATCAGATTCAGATTCAGATGTTAGATTAAAAGATTTTCACTATTCAGGCCTTCCATTCTCCCAATTATATCACTAAACCAAAACAAGCCCAACGCTAACGGCTGTAAGAGAGAAAAACAGTGTACCATGGTTACGGTAGCGTTGAAGAAAGAAGACTGAGACGATGATCGAAGACTAGGCGAAGCAGAAACGCAGACTCAGGTTTGATATATATATATATATATATATATATAGAGAGAGAGAGAGAGAGAGAGGGAGCTGGTTTTGGGATTATTAGTCGGTTTATTTTGGGGTTAGTTACAAGATGGAATCGAAATCGGAATCGGAATCAACCCAAAACAATACCTGACATGAGAGCTTCCTCGAGAGTCTGAGCCTCGAACTGCTTGGGGAAGACGTACTTGGCCAAATCAAGTAAAACTGCAACAAGAAGAAGAAAACACCAAATGTTAAAACCAAATCGGAACCAATTAAACTTGAAAATCAAGGAAAATTTTAGATTGTGTGAAAGGGATTTGAACATTTATGTTCCTGGGAGACGGAGGAGGCTTGGGTGGCAAGAGTAGCGACGAGGGAGCTTCGGGCTTTGAGAGCAGACATGGTCCTCCTTCACTGCAGTGGAGAAGATACGGCAGCGCGGTTTGGCGGCCGTATCCTTCATCCCTCTCCTTTGTACTCCGTCCCCCCAAATCCACGTGCTTCCGATTCGACAAATCGTCGGAGAAGAACACTCGTGAAATTCGAATCTCCGGACCTAGGTCAACGTCCACGCAACTCATTCCAGGCTTCGGCGAGTACTTGATCGGTCGAACAAAGAAGCTAGACCTAGAATCGGAGAAACTGAAGAGTCTTCTGCATCTCTTCCATTGCAGAAGAGGATTTGGATTTGGAGGCGCGGAGAAGAGAGAAAGTGGATCGAGAGACCGAGAGAGAGGGGTTTCGTGGGGGGGGGGGGGGCTGGAGAGACGGGGGTTTCACGACTGTGAGAGCTCGAGAGAATTTTTTCATTTTTCTTTCGACACGATGTGGCTTGGGCTGGGTGGGAGGCACAATTAAACTTCCAACAAATTCTAAACTTGCTCACACAACAGAAACCTAACAAACTGTTGTAAGAGTATCAAAATGTCAAAACATGGAGGGAAATCTGTCGCATACAGCAATTTGGCTCAAAATATTGCCGCCTATATGTTCCCACTTTCACACAACAGATAAGTATAACTTCTATTGTCTAATTTCTACAGCTTGCACTAGGTTTACCTTGTGGAAGACATTCAATCAAGCTTCCTCAAAATTTGGCATCCAGTTTTCAATCACACAACGGAAATATAAAGCACCGTTGTATCAAGTAGCACAAATTTCAGATTTCAAGAGGCAACCAAGGCTCCAAAGTGGAGGGAAATCTGCCGCGAATTTTTTTAAGACTCAGACGACAGACATTACTTAATTCCGTTGTGCAATGTAGTTCTGATAAAAAAGTTATCACTTTGTTGACATTCACACAATAGAATATAACAAGTACCGTTGTGCAATAAAGCTTACTTAAACACACAACAGATGATTTCTGTTCTGTTGTGTGATTAGTGTTGTGTGATTAACTTTTTGTAGTAGTGACATGACACCATTTGAGTTGTGGTGTGGAAGGCAACCTAGCTTGCATCACTGCCATGTGTGGGGATGCAAGGTTGAGGCAAAGTTACAAATGCACAGACACAGAAGCTTGAATCCAAAATAGTCAGTTGCCAGTTTATTGGCTACTGTGAGAAATCTAAAGGCTATAGGTTCTATGTAGCTCAAAATTTTACCAGAACTTTTGAAACTCATCAAGCAAAATTTTTGGATGAAGGTTACAGTAATACTAATTTTGAAGACTTGTCTTTAGAGTTAGAAGAAATTACTGAAAATAAAATTTACAGAATATCTTGCCTTTAATTCAGTCAAATAATGCAGATAATGCAGACACAGAAACTCAAAGCCAAAATCAAGTTTTAGAAGAACCAGTAGCCTTAGAACCTCATGTAGATGAACCTATGAATGATGTCCATTTAGAGAATAACCCTGCAGAAGAACAAATTCCACCTCAGCCTAGGAGATCTCAAAGAGAGAGAAGACCAGTGTATGGAGAAGATAGTGATTTTGTAGTATACCTGCAAGAAACTGATATCCTAGGTGAAGATAATGATTCTTCAAGCTTCAAGCAAGCTGTTGAGAGCCATGAAGTTGAAGAATGGCAGAAGGCCATGAAGGCTGAGATCGAGTCAATGAAGCAAAATTCAGTATGGGAACTAGTCAAACCAAACACAAATCAAAATCCAATAGGCTGCAAGTGGGTATTTAAGACAAAGAGAGATGCAAATGGCAATATAGAAAGGCATAAAGCCAGGCTAGTAGCTAAGGGTTTCACACAAAAGGAAGGCATAGACTATACAAAAACATTCTCTCCAATTTCAACTAAAGAATCATTTAGAATTATAATGGCTCTAGTAGCTCATTATAACATGAAGCTGCATCAAATGGATGTGAAAACAGCTTTTTTGAATAGAGAATTAGATGAGGTCATATATATGAAACAACTTGAAGGTTTTGTGAAAATAGGAAAAGAAGATCATGTATGCAAATTGAAAAGATCAATTTATGGACTTAAGCAGGTTTCTAGACAATGGTATAAGAAGTTTGATTCAATGATTTCATCTTTTGGCTTTTCAGAAAATATTTTAGATGAATGTGTATATATTAAGACAGTTGGAAATAATTTTATTTTCCTTATACTGTATGTGGATGATATTCTTTTAGCTAGCACTAACATTAAATTGCTTAAAGATACTAAAGCTTTTCTGTCTAAAAATTTTGACATGAAAGATTTGGGTGAGGCATCCTATGTTTTAGGAATTGAGATTAGGAGAGACAGGGCACAAGGCTTATTAGGCTTATCTCAACACAATTACATCACAAAAGTATTAAAGAGATTTGGGATGGAGTCTTGTGCATCAGGTGATGCTCCTATGACCAAAGGTGACAAACTGTCTAAAAACAAAAATTCTAAAAATGGGGGGAAGATGTCTGATATGGAAAGTGTCACGTCCCGTATCTTAAATTACCCGTTTACTAGTCATTTGGACGGTAAACGACAACTATTCTCACTCTTTACTTTGTTTCGATACTTTTAGTGACCCTAAAAGTTGACTCTTTGGTCGGGTCAAAATTTGAGAAAATGTTCTTCATGAAAGTTGTAGAGGACGTTAAACCGAGCGCGTGCATATGTAGTACGTAAAAATTGGAGTTCGTATGTGAAAGTTATGGCCTAAAATGTGAAAGTTACTGTTCATGATAAATTTATATATATATTGGAATTTTACTGTGGTAGGTTTCCAAATCCGGAAACCCACCCTTTCTCTCTCTTTCCCCCGAGCTCTCCCTCTTTCCTTTTCGGCCTCTATCTTCCTCCTTTCGATTCCTCGCCGTCCGGCCACCTGGGGACGAGTCACAGATCATCACCGGCGCGCCTACTCCCCCTCTTCACGCTAGTACCCGTGGGTCACGGCAATTTGGCCGGAGAAGCGAGAATCGACGGCGAGAAGCAAACTGTAGCAGATTGGGGTTTTCCGGCAATTCTTCCGATTCTGGCTGTCTCCGGCCACCAAACCGGCGTCGAAGGTGCTGTTTTTGCCAAGGATCATTTTCCCTCTAGCCTTGAGCCACGATTTGCAGTGCAGAGGGAGAATTGATCAAAACCCGATCCTAGGGTTCTTGAGTTTTTTGGGTTTTTCTTCACCGGCCGGATTCGACTGTTTAAAGGTAAAATTGGGATGTGTTGTAGTTGAGAAAAATGATCAGTGTGTTGAGTAGGTGCTGTTGTCAAAATTTGGTAGACATAGGAGGTGGCGGCCGCCGGCGCGTGGGGCCCACGCGCTGCCACTGTTGGTGGCACGTGGAGCCGTGTAGGGCAGTGTTTTAATTCCAGTTTTTAGCCCATTAAAATATAGAAATGTTGTAGAACTTGTATGTGAAGTTTGGAGAAGCTTGGAATTAACTATGAAGTTTTGAAGTTTAGGGTTTCGATTATCGAATTACGAGAATCCGACCGTCGGATATCTCTCGGTTCTGACTTGGAACCTTTAAGATAATGAATTGGTATTAGAGATAAAATTTGGGTTGAATCCGAGAACAAGTGGAGGGATGATTTGTGAGGATTTGAATATGGGATTCGTATTAAATTGTCGAATTGTCGCTTACAGAATATAATCGTGTACAGGGCGACGTACTGAGCTCTGGCTCGATGAAGGAACTCGTATACGTGATCGTCGGAATAGTACTGTGAGTGGACTTTGTTTTAAATAATGATGCATGCGTTTATTTTCTTGAATTAATGTTTTATTTAAGTATCATATTACTTTTCGAGCATATGAATTGATTTCGGAATTTGATTTCGGTTTATCTCGTGCTTTTGCTTTCAATAATGATTTTCAGATATTAATTATGATTTATCTCGGTATGACTTTCGGAATTGGTTTTGGAATATATGATTATTATTTGGAAATATGATTTACGTGATTTTTCGACGACTTATTTTACCGAGATGATTTTCGGATTACATATTATATTTAGTAGTCAATTTTGAGATATTCTAAAATATTATAGGAAATGAGATTTTTTCCGAAGGAATTTGTGCTCGTACTAATTTCCGGGTTTGGTTCTGAATTTGAGAGTATTTGGCGTGCGGGATCACGTCACTTGAATATACTTATTGTTTTCTCGTGAGATATTGGGGAAGCTTTATGATTGACTGGTTTTCGATTGTTTTTTCCTCACCATACTCGGGTCATTTGATTAGGTCTCCTCCTCACTTACTTTGTGTTTGTGAGTGGCAGTTGAGGTAGCTTATTCTCCTCCTCACGTGGGTGGCAGTCGAGGTTATTAGTTCTCCTCCTCACACAATCTATGTGTGAGTGGCAGTCGAGGGTAGGTAGAGCCTAAGGGGCTCCTTTACCCGTATGGTGACATCCCTTCCCCATATCCTTTTATTTGTTACTTGACTAGTGGGGCTAGTCCGATTCTTTTAGCCAGCGGGGACTGGTATGTTTTCACGAGACTCCGAGTTTTAAAGACATGCGTTTTATAAACGTTGCATGCATCGAAGTTTTACAAATTTAAATTCGTGGGAAAGTAATACAACCTCTTTTCTTTTAAATTATTTATTTAGTCGTTTATTTTGTCCACTCACTCTAACGTGTTTTTCAATTACTTTCCCCTGGGCCCTTCGGTTTCAAATGCCCAGTTTGCAGGCGAAATTAGTTGAGGTCGGGTGTACATGGAGTTGAGGCATAGTCAACAGCATGGCTTCCGCGTTTGCTTTTGAATTAGGTTTTCCTTATTTACCTTTCTGTTGAATTGCTCTGATTACCTGTGGAACTTAATGTTATTTAAGTTGTGATTTTTGGTCGATGTGGATTTGAGGATGTTAATGTTTAAAAGTCTAGCGGTAGCTGGACCTTAGTTAACGCTGATCCGGCGGGCGGATCGATACCTATGTTGTGAGTGGTTCCCGTTACCTGTCAAATAAAATACAATGGGCGTCAGAGGGAGACCGCGCCGGGCGGTCTTCAACTCTCCGATGCCTAAGTTAGTCAATGTATTTATGTTGACAAAGTAACAGTAGGTAAGTATTGAATGCGTAATAAATGAGGAGAGAGGAGAGGACCTTTTATAGGTGAGGAAGAGGATGATCTTCTCCTTGTTTTCGATGTGGGACTGATGTGCTTCAGTTCCCAGTTTCAGTAGCTTCTGATGCTACCTTGACACGGCGCGTGGCGGCGCGTCGGCGGTGCTTTGGGGTTGATCCGGGGCTCAGGCGGTAACCTGGCTAGCTGTCTTTACGCCAGTCACTCATGAGGTGGGCGTTGGTACCCCTGGTGGTACCCTGAGCGTGGCTCATTATAGCTAATTATGCTTGCAAATGCACATGTATGTACAAGTCCCCCAAATCCCCAGTCAAGGAGGGCAATCTTGGTTGGGGAGTTGATCGGCGGTTTGAAGCGTTTCTCCCGCTAGACTTTGCAGAAGCATAATTAGCGTCAGTGCGTTGTCAGCCATGGATTTACTGAGCAAACGCTTTGTGCCCTTTCGGGTGGGCCCCTGCTAGGCCCTCCAGGGAGTCCCCCACTCCCCGGCTAAGATGGACCTCCGGATGGTCGCTGTTATTGTTTGTTGAGGGGAAGCTGCACGGAGCAGCGCTGCACGGAGCAGAGGGTGTTGGGTTGCGAGCCCAATCTTAGCACCCAAGTGACGGGGGTCAACGTACCTGATCAGGGTTGTCGTAGACTGTTGACTAGTCCCCGTGTCCCGTAGGGACATTCTGACCGTAACTCCGCGTGGCGGCGTTGTCAGAGAGGCGTGGCCTCGGGATCCGCCGCTGGCGGAAGTCCCCCCGCTAGATGTAGCAGGAAGCAGCGTCAAGTAGACGTGCTTGGTGGTATTTTATTGAGCGGTGTTGCGCTGAATAAAGTACGCAGCTTGTCAGATGAGAAAGGGGGTCAGCTAGCGGTGCGCTGTGTAGCGGAGGACGCCCCGTTTACCAAATGACGAGAGAAGCTCCGCTGGCGGGGTTTCGCTCAGTGGAGAGTCACCTGGGAGATGACAAGTGAGGATCCGCTGGCGGGGTTTCGCTCAGCGGAGACTCCGTCACTTGGGAGATGCAAGTGAGGATCCGCTGGCGGGGTTTCGCTCAGCGGAGGCTCCGTCACTTGGAGAATGGCAAGTGAAGGTCCGCTGGCGGGGTTTCGCCCAGCGGAGACTCCGTCACTTGGAGGATGGCAAGTGAAGGTCCGCTGGCGGGGTTTCGCGCAGCGGAGACTCCGTCACTTGGAGAATGGCAAGTGAAGGTCCGCTGGCGGGGTTTCGCTCAGCGGAGACTCCGTCACTTGGAGAATGGCAAGTGAAGGTCCGCTGGCGGGGTTTCGCTCAGCGGAGACTCCGTCACTTGGAGAATGGCAAGTGAAGGTCCGCTGGCGGGGTTTCGCTCAGCGGAGACTCCGTCACTTGGAGAATGGCAAGTGAAGGTCCGCTGGCGAGGTTTCGCTCAGCGGAGACTCCGTCACTTGGAGTTTCTTCTCAAGTGGTGACTTCCCTTGGAAGCTGAAGAAGACGACGGTTGACACGTGGCCAACTCCTAGAGGGTTAGCGTGTGGAGGTTTGTCTGCTAAGCCTAGCCATCTTCTCGTCATTAATGTGAGTAATGATGGATTTCGTAACCGAGGCGACGCCTCGGCCAGTCCAGGGAGTTAGTGAAGACGTGGGACACGTGTACGGTTGCTACGTGATGTCGTTTTGTAGCGGACGGCTCAGGATTACTTGGTGTTGACATAAAAAGGGGGGAACTGAGCGAGATTCGACACTTCTGGAAAATCTTCAAATCTGAGTTGCCTCCTTCGAGCCTTGTTCGTCTGCGAATTGCGAAGGAGATCCCCGGGTTTGCGTGAAGTAGTCGGACTGGAGAGGACGAAATCTGTCAGTGAAGACGAGCTGCACTCCAAAGTCTTCGACGTGAGGTTGGTATTTCGGATCCTTTTCCTGTTTCATTGAATCTGCAATGGTGGTTTCTGGGTTTTGGTATCTCTGTTAATGGTATGATATTGCTTCTGTGTTATTCTCGGAGGGTGTAGGGAGAGATTTGAGGGAGGTTATGGTGTTTGACAGAAAGTTGGGGTTTTGGGTTTTGCTAGACGGTCAAATCTGGGTTGAGTGTGCGGTTGTTTTTGTTTTGGTATTTTTGTGGGTAATTGTTCTTGACATCTTTGGCTATATCTGATGTGAGAGTAGGCTAGATCTGTATTTGTGCTAACTGATGTGGGTTTTAGGGTTTGGGATGGCCAACGTCATAGAGATTTCGAGCAGTGAGGATTCCGGGTCTGACGTGTCGTTCAGCGTGGCGGATATGACTTTTATTGACTCGTTGCGTCCGTCTGCCCATGCAGGAACCTCACTGCCAGAACCGCTTGAAGTTGAGCCACTTCAGACCATCCCCTGGGAAGTAGCTATGGGTCGTGGTTCGCGTCCAGAGAGCTCTAAGGCGGGTGAGGTTGCTAGGCGCGACGAGCGCTTGGCGAGCAATAGTGCTGCTAGCGGCTCCGCTGGCGAAGGGGAAGTGCCGGGCCAAAATGTCGAGTCGGCGTGGTACCTCTCAGATGGCACCGCCGTCGACGAGGCAGGTGGGCGGATGGATGCCGCCGCTGTTAACCGGATGAAGCGGGCGTTCCGGTTGCCGGGCTCGGTGAAGCTGCGCCCCCCGACAGCGGATGAGAAGGCCTCGATGCTCCCAGCGGGATGTGCTGCCGTGCACGAGGCCATATTCCGCCAAGGAGTGACATTCCCGCTAGTGCCTAATCTCCAAATTCTTGTGTGCGAGTTTGGCCTTGCCCTTGGGCAGATCTGTCCCAACATGTGGCGGTTGATGTTGGCGATGAACTCCTTGTGGCGCTTGTCGGGGTGCGAGGGGCCTACCATGGCGGAAGTGCTTCATTTCTACGAGCTAGTATATGTGAAGCGCCGAGGTTGCAGAGGGTGTGTGAACCTGAGCCGCCGCCAGGGAGCGCCCAAGTTGATTGAGAATCTAAGGGACTCAATGTCCTACTGGCGGGGGACCTTCTGCGTCGCCACAGATGGCTGGGAGTATCACACCAGGTCGAATGTTGAGGGGCCGACGTTTAAGGCTAAGTCGGAATTCCAGCCCATCCGAGGTTGGCAACTGGTTTCCGCTAAAAATAACTGGCGGGTTCAAACTTTTGCAAACCTGCGGTTTTTGCTAATGATTATTGTGTTTGTGCAGCGGGACTAAGGTACATTTTGACGCGCGAAGAGGAGTGTCGCGTGGCGAGGATCCGTGGCTGCTGGCGGAACCGCAATTTCCATGACTTCCGTCTTCTGACCGGTTGGGAATTGCTGGTCGACCTGGGGCTAACTCGCTCTATTGGTGAGAACATTTCCGCCACACCTCTCTTTTTTTGTAATTGATCCGGACTGACGGGTGTTTGTGTTTTTCTTTTCAGAAACCCCGCCCGGTAACAAATCTAGTCGCGACGCTTTCGAAAAAGCAATGGATCGCGCCGAGATAGAGAATTTTCTTGAGGCTATGTATGCCGAGGGGCTGGCGGCCCAGCAGACGGTGGTGAACCCGGAGACGCTGGTGCTGAGCCAGTCCGAGGTTGCGGTGGAGCTGCCGATGCCGCACCACTCCCATCTGGGTGAGGATGGCCTGCCGGTAGTGCAGGCGGACACCCAAGCAGGCGGCGGGGAGAGGGGGATTGTTGGTACAAGGCCGCGGGAGCGGATACCTACCACCCGGCGTGGTCCTCAAAAGAAGACGGTGCAGCCGACGGAGACTGCCACCGAGTCCCGGGGTGAGCCGCCGGTGCGGGTGACGAGGACCGCTGCTGGGACACAACGGGCGCTGGAGAAAAAACGCCGGCAGCCTGACTCCCCCGTCGAGGAAGAGGAAGAAGAGGTGGTGATCGGAGTCCGCCAACAAAAGAAGGCTCGACAAGCTGCGTCGAAGGTTGCAGTGGCGGAGGGAGAGGCGGCAGCCGTCAGTGATCTGGACTCCTTTGCCGAGTATGCGCCATTCATGACAGAAGGGGAGCGGGCATTCCTTTTCCATCTGTGCGAGCGGCTGGGGTTCGGGGGTCTGGCGGGCATATCGCGCCCAACGGCAATTGACCAATCTCCCTTCAGCTCGGCGTTTGGTCAAATATCTGCGGGGTTACATGATATGTTCGAGGCGGCGTCTAAGCAGCCCCGGATTGAGGAAGAGCTCCGGGGAGAGATCGGAGGTCTCCAGAGGGAGTTGGCGGAGGCCAAGGAGAGACTGGCGGAGGTCGAGCGGGCACTGGTCAAGGCGGAGTGTGACTATGCGGACGCCCGCGGCAAGCTTAATGCGGCCATAAGGCGGGACCTGGAGAGGAATGAATGCGTCTCCCAGTTGGAGCAGGAGATCGCATTGCTGCAGGAGCGGATAGCCGCTAAAGATAAGAAGCTCATTATTGTGCAGCGGGAGTCTGCCGCCAGACTGGATGAGATGCAGCGGCTGGACGGGGAGGTTAACCGCCTGAAAAATGAGCAGAGTTCTTCTGCGGCCGCCGCCGTTGAAGCGTTCAAGCTGTCGGCGGAGTATAAAAAGACATTGACCGAGGCGGCGAAGTCTGGGGCCCTGGCCAATATAGACATGTTGAAGCGGAAGGGCGCCATTGACTTTGCAAAGGCGTCACAGCCCGACGTGCCGGTGGTCGAGAGTGTCCCGCCGGAGACAGAAGTCGTGCCTGCCCCTGCGGCGGGTACTCATTCGGGCAGCGGGGAAAGTGGCTCCCATCCGCCGGAAAGGTCCCAGCAGACTCCCCAGCAGACCCCGTCGGAGGTGTCACGTGCCGGATTTCTGGAGGCACACACCCGGGCGGATGGTACAATGGAGACTCCCAGTCCGACAGCTCGAGGGTCCGATCAGGCGAGCCGATCGGTCGCGCCGCCGCCAGTTGAAGCCGTAGAAGCCGAAGACAACCGCCGAAGCTAGCTGAGACTTCCATAGGGTTTTTTTTTTTTTTTTTTTTTTTTTTTTTTTTGACACTTTGTAATAATGAACTATTTTGGGTGGGGAGTCCCAGCCCTGAAATGAAATTTCAGAGTTTGACGTTTGTCATGATGTGTTTGTACCGCTAGAGTTTTGACGTAGAGATTTTTCTTTTGCCAAGCAATGAAACATTAAAGGAATTAAAATTGGTCCAAGTGCACCACGTAGCGGACGTGGTCCGCTGACGATTCCTGGCGTTGCCAGTTGCCCTCAGTGCTAGACTTGGTAACAATGGTTTGAATAATTCCTCGTTTCATTGATAGCTGACTGATCAGCGTTTACAAAAGAGGGGTAGTACCCGTTGGGTAGCTTCCCTTAGCTAAATATTGAACAAAAATTTAGCTAAGTCAAGATGCTCTTGGGTAGCGGCATGACTATTTGTAATAATGCCGAAGGTGTTCGGTATTCCAAGGGTGGGTCGTTGTGACGCCATCCTTGTCCATTAAGTAGAAGGTGCCTGGGCTAACGACTTCCACAATTTTGTATGGACCTTCCCAAGTTGGGCGAAGCCTTGTTGGCGGTGGAATGACTTCCTTCATTACCCAGTCCCCCAGTTGGAGGTTCCGGGCCTTGACTCTGGCGTTGTAGAAACGCGATACCCGCTGCTTGTTTTGCAGGTTGCATAGGTGGGCCTTGTGTCGCCTTTCCTCCAGGAGGTCCTTGTCCAGGTTGATGCCGTCAGTGTTGGTCTCTGGGCGGTAGCCCTCGACCCTGGCGGTAGGTTGAGAGACCTCAATAGGCAGGACAGCCTCCGTTCCGAACATCATGCAAAACGGAGTTTCACCAGTTGCGGAAGTTGGGGTTGTTCTGATGGCCCATAGAACTTCCGGGAGTTTCTCCGCCCATAGACCCTTTGCTTTGTCGAGTTTTTTCTTCAGCAGCTTTTTGATTATCTTGTTTGCTGCTTCGACCTGACCGTTGGTCTGGGGTGGGCGACAGATGCAAAACTCATCTTAGTACCCAAGTTGGCGGTGAAAGAGATGAGCTCCTTGTTGTTGAATTGTGTGCCATTGTCGGTGATTATCGTGTGTGGGACACCGTAACGGCAGTAGATGTTCTTCCAGAGGAAGTGAATTACCTTGGCGGTAGTTATTGCTGTTAGTGGTTCCGCCTCTATCCACTTGCTGTCGTAGTCGATAGCCACTATGATGTACTTGAACTGGCCCTTGGCGGTTTGAAATTTTCCCATCAGATCCAGACCCCAAGTTGAGTGGATCCATGGGGCGACGATGACCGATAGTGGTTCCGCCGGTGCATGCGGGATGTCAGCAAATTGTTGGCACTTGTGGCATGATCTTGATACCTGGCGGGCATCGTCGCCGAGAGTAGGCCAAAAATAGCCTTGTCGCATTGTGCGATTGGCTAAGGATCTGGCGCCTGAATGGTTTCCGCATTCTCCGCTATGAATTGCTGCCAGAACGACCTTTCCCTCCTCTGGGGTTAGGCAGCGGAGGTTGGGATGGGTGAATCCCTGGCGGTACAGCTTGCCGTTCTGGATGTTGTAGCGGGTTGCCCTCCGCTGGAGTTGTCGCGCCTTAACTTTGTCTTCCGGCAATGTGCCGTTGCGCTTGTACTCAATGACTTCGTCCATCCAGCTGGTATTGACCTCAATGTTGAAGATCTCCGCCAGGGTTTTTGTGATACTTGGCTTGTCAAGACACTCCACTCTTGTGTCCGCTGGACTCTGATGTGGCTGGGCGGTTGCCAGCCTTGCCAGTGAATCAGCCTTGGCGTTCTTTTCCCTGGGGATTTGTGTGATGTTATGAAATTTGAATTTCTTGAGGAGTGTCTTAACGTACCCCAAGTACGCCGCTAACTGTTGGTCCTTGGCCTGGAAGCTGTCATTGACCTGGTTAACGACCAACTGGGAATCACTGAAGATGTTGACGCTGTCAGCCCCTGAATCGATGGCGAGGAGTAGGCCGGCAATGAGTACTTCGTATTCCGCCATATTGTTGGAGGCTTTGAAGTTGAATTTTAGTGCGTATTCCACATTCAGCCCCCCAGGTCCTGTGAGGATGACTCCGGCGCCGCTGGCCTTGGCGCTGGCGGAGCCGTCCACATGCAGGTTCCAATCTGATTGTAGGGGAGCTGGCTCCTTAGCGGTGACCATTTCCGTCCCGGGCTCATTCTCCTTGCTGGGATTGGGCTGACGCTCAGTGAGCTCGGCGATGAAGTCCGCTACCGCCTGGCCCTTCATGGCGGTCCTTGGCTTGTAATCTATGTCAAATTCACTGAGCTCGATGGCCCACTTGCTGAGGCGCCCTGAATGTTCAGGGTTCTGCATCACCTGTCTTAGTGGTTGATTGGTCAGCACGTGGATTGTGTGCGCTTGAAAATACTGGCGGAGGCGTCTGGCGGCAACGATGAGTGCAAGAGCTAGCTGTTCTAAGGGTGGATACCTTGTTTCTGCCCCGTTCATGCCTCTGCCGGCGTAGAAAACTGGGAGCTCGTCCTGTCCCTCCCGCCGGACAATGGCGCAACTCACCGCTGATATCGATACCGCTAGGTATATGAACAGTGTCTCTCCTTGCACAGGGATAGAGAGTAGTGGGACTGCCGCTAGGTAATCCTTCAAGCCCTGAAACGCCGTCTGACAGTCTGGGTTCCAGTTGATAACTTTCTTGTGAGTCGTTTTGAGGAGCTTGAAAAATGGGGCACACCTGTCAGAGAGCCTGGAGATGAATCGAGAGAGGGCGGTTAACTTGCCCTGGAGGCACTGGACGTGTATCTTATACTCAGGGTCCGCCAGGTCGAGTATGGCCTGTACCTTGTCCGGGTTAGCCTCGATTCCTCGTTCACTGACAATATAACCCAGAAATTTGCTGGCGGTGACGCCAAAGAAGCATTTTTCTGGGTTGAGGCGCATGCCATAGGCCAGGAGGATGGTAACTATGATCTTGAGATTTGCCACAAGTCCGCTGGCTTTTATACTTTTGACTAACATGTCGTCCACGTAGACCTCGATTATCTTGCCCAAATGTTCAGCGAACATAGCATTCATCAGCCGCTGATAAGTTGCACCGGCGTTCTTCAGACCGAAAGGCATGACATTGTAGCAGTACAGCCCTTTGTCGATGGTGAAGGTGGTACACTCCTGATCGCTGGGATGCATCTTGATCTGATTGTAGCCGGAGAAGGCGTCCATCATGCTGAGGAGTTCATGCCCGGCGGTCGCGTCGACCAGCTGGTCAATGCGTGGCAGAGGGAAACTGTCCTTTGGGCATGCCTTGTTGAGATTTTTGAAGTCGACACACATCCGCCACTTGCCGCTAGGCTTCCTGACCATGACCAGGTTGGAGATCCATTGGGGATAGATTACCTGGCGGATGAATCCAATGCCCTGGAGTTTGGCGACCTCTTCTCCTATGGCGCGGTATTTCTCCTCGTCGAAGGCCCTTCGCCTCTGCTTGATGGGATGGAAGGATGGCTTAATGGTTAGTTTGTGTGTGATGATTTCGGGAGAGATACCTGGCATGTCCGCATATGACCATGCGAAAACGGCGGCGTTATCCCGCAGGAATTGAGTGAGTTCTGCGGCCACCTCTGGGTCTAGCTGAGCTCCTATGCGGACTGTCCGCTCTGGGTGCTCGTCAGAGATGCTGATGACCTTCAACGATGTTTCCGGATTGACCGGTTCCTTCCTTACATATTTCTCCTCCTCATCCCTAGGATCCTCGAAGATATCTGGTGGCGGTGCCTGATTTCCTACCGTTAGGATTTCGTGGCGGCGGGTTGACCGCGCAATGGTGGTAGAGTAACATTCTCGTGCCAGTTGCTGACTTCCCTGACACAGCCCGTGCCGTTGGGTGTGGGGAACTTCATGAGAAGCATGTATCCGGCGATGATGCATTTGAGCTTGTTGAGTGCCGGCCGTCCTATGATGGCGTTATACGAACTGAAACAGTCCACAATTATAAATTCGGTATGTACCTCCGCCATACATGGACTGGAGCCGATGGTTAATCGCATGTAGTCAGAACCCAGCGGCTGAGTGATATCGCCGGAGAAGCTAAGCAATGGCTCATGGTCTTGTAGTAGTTTCTTGTTCCGCTTAAGGTTGTTGTAACAACCGCTGAATATGACATTGACAGCAGATCCGCTATCCACCAAGATTCTTCCCACTGACCATCTGTCGAGAATGGCATCGATCAGGAATGGGTCGTCATGGGGTAGATGTACTCCGCGCTCCTCCTCCTCTGAGAAGGTGATGGGCTCCCAACCAGACTTTGGGAGTTTGGTGGATCTCTCGTAGCGGATGTTACAGACTTCCTTTGGGTGATTGGCGCGTGTGTAACGCTTTCTTGCCCTGTGAGACATGTTGGTGATTGGAGCCCCGCCGTCGATGGTGTTGATGCGGCCCAGTGGCTCAATGTTGGCAATCACAGGTGGCGGTTGGCGCACCTTGAACTGATCCATCTTGCCGTCACGGTATAGGGTCTCAATGGTTGTTTTGAGAGCGTTGCAACTGTTGGTATTGTGACCGCTGTCCTCGTGATACTTGCACCACATGCCGGTGTTTCTTGGCTTACCCCTTTTGGGGAATTTCGGTGAGGGTGGTGGTGGTATCTGATCCTTACACTGATTGTAAATTTCCTCGTACGAGGCTGTGAGGACGGTGAATACTGCATACCGCTGAGAGGACTCCGTCTGCTTGTTGCGATTGTCCCCATGGGATGGGCGGTTGCCCTTGTAGTGGTTGTCTTTCTGCCTCTTGCTTTGATAACTGCCGTGCTGCCACTCCCTCTTCTTGTCGGCTGGCGGTGCAGTGGGGGCTTTGCTGGCGGTCTCCTGATGGCTGGAGGAGGGTTGAGATGACTTTGTTGGTGCTGCTGGTGGCGGTGGGGTTTCTCCATATGTGATAAACTCTGCCTGGGCATGAATGACCGCCTCACTCATAAGGTGATCGTACGCCGCATTTGGATGATTGTAGTTGAGGTGATAGAGGAATGGTCCCTTGAGGAGTCCCTGCTTGAAAGCCGCCGAAGCCATTGTTTTGTCGAGATCGCGGCACTGAGATGCTGCCGCTCGCCATCTTGTGACGAATGCCTTCAATGATTCGTCCCCTCCCTGCCTGACGCCAAACAACTGGCTGGTGTTGTGATGACCGGCGGACAACAAGATGAATCGAGAGAGGAAGGCATGAGATAATGCGTGGAATGAGTCGATGGACCCTGGCGGACACTCGAAAAACCAACTCATTGCCTCACTATCCAGCGTTTCGCTGAACAAGTGGCACAGGGTGGCGTCATCAAATCCCTTGTTGTTGGTGACCTTCTTGAACGTGTCCATGTGGACGAAGGGGTCAGTCTTACCGCTATAATGTGACATTTTTGGGGTCTTTGCAAACGCTGGCCTGACGGCTTGCAAAATTGTAGCGGTGAATGGGCCTGGCCTGGATGCGAAGAGTGGGTTTGGGGCTGGCGCCGGGGTGCCTGCCTCCGCCAGGATTAGTCTCCGCTCTAACTGCTGCATCCTCTCCAAAATTTGGGTGGTCGCGTCGCCAGCGGGGCCCGCTTGGGCGTTCCGCGGAGCGAACCCTCGCCCGGGAATGGGTAGATTACCCTCAGTCCTTGTTCTTGTCCTCGAGTGGTGAGTGCGCAGCGATGACTCCGCCTCCTGCTCTAGCAGTTGTGGGATAGGGGGTGGTCCCATTCCTGCCAGCTCAGGTGGGTTTAGTGGTACTTGCATTTGGACGATGGGTCCCATACCAGCGGTAGGCCGGCTGTGCCTGGTGCTGTGTGACTGCTCACTTCGTGCGGGGTTGGCGTTTGCGTCCAGTGTTCGCCTTAGCTCGTCGAAACGTGTCATCAGCGTGGCCACTTGGTTTTGGGCCTCCGCCTTCTCCTTGCGTTCCTGCTCGCGCTCTCTGTTTGCTTTGTGGAGGTCCGCCAGCGCCAGCTCATACAAGGCGGTGAGGTCCTGACCTGGGGGACGGCTGCTGCCTGGATTTGTTTCGCCGCCAGGGTTGACCGGGGTGTTGAATAGTGCGCGGTTGATGCTTACCGCTGGGCGGGCGGGTTGGGGAACGGCGGACTGGTCTGCCTGTTCCCCGATATTTCCCCTGCTACCGTTAGTCATGGTAATTGTGATGGGATGACCTTCTGTTCAAGGATTCCCACAGACGGCGCCAATGTTAATGTTTAAAAGTCTAGCGGTAGCTGGACCTTAGTTAACGCTGATCCGGCGGGCGGATCGATACCTATGTTGTGAGTGGTTCCCGTTACCTGTCAAATAAAATACAATGGGCGTCAGAGGGAGACCGCGCCGGGCGGTCTTCAACTCTCCGATGCCTAAGTTAGTCAATGTATTTATGTTGACAAAGTAACAGTAGGTAAGTATTGAATGCGTAATAAATGAGGAGAGAGGAGAGGACCTTTTATAGGTGAGGAAGAGGATGATCTTCTCCTTGTTTTCGATGTGGGACTGATGTGCTTCAGTTCCCAGTTTCAGTAGCTTCTGATGCTACCTTGACACGGCGCGTGGCGGCGCGTCGGCGGTGCTTTGGGGTTGATCCGGGGCTCAGGCGGTAACCTGGCTAGCTGTCTTTACGCCAGTCACTCATGAGGTGGGCGTTGGTACCCCTGGTGGTACCCTGAGTGTGGCTCATTATAGCTAATTATGCTTGCAAATGCACATGTATGTACAGAGGAGCAGGGTGGCTCCAGGAGAATAAGGATGGGTGATCTAGAAGTGTATTTATGCTTTCTACAGGTTTTGGGTTGTCCATTTTTAGGGGGAGTTCTACCAAATTTTTGGTAGAATTTCTTCTAAGGTGGGCCCCGCAGGGCCTCTTCAGATTTCGGGGTGAAATCCGGGGCGGGTCCTGTCTGAAAGCAAGCCTTATGCTTGGTTAATTGGTAGCCTAATGTATGCACAAGTCTGCACTAGACCTGATTTATCATTTGCAGTTGGAATTTTATCTAGGTTTCAGTCTAATCCTAGCCATGAACACTGGGTTGCAGGAAAGAAAGTGCTTAGATATCTGCAGAAAACAAAATCTCACATGTTAGTTTACAGACAAGTTAAGAAGCTTGAACTAGTTGGCTATACAAATTCAGACTTTGCAGGTCATTATCCAGATTCTAAAAAGTCCACATCTGGTTATATCTTCATGCTTGCAGGAGGGGCTGTTGCATGGAAAACCATGAAACAGTCATTGATTTCAACCTCCACCATGCAAGCTGAGTTCATAGCCATTTATGAAGGAGTCTGTGATGGCTGGTGGATCAAAAATTTCTTAATGCATACTAAAGTGTTAAATTCAATTGTTTCAGATGGATTGAAAATATTTTGTGATAATGAGGCTGCAGTATTTTTTGGGAAAAACAGTAAAAGGTCCAACAACTCTAAACACATAGACCTAAAATTCTATAGTGTTAGAGAAAGAGTGAAGCATGGTGAGATAAGTGTTTTGAATATTGACACTGAATCACAACTTGCAGATCCCTTTACTAAAGCATTGTTAATTACAAGTTTTCAGAAGCATACCAAGAACATGAGAATTCTATCTGATTTGGAGGCTTGAGTTCAGTGGGAGCAAATTTTAATTTTTAGAATTTTATTTTATAATAGGATTCTTGGTTCAGTCATTGTCGTTTTTTTTTATATTTTGATTGTAATTTTTGATACTGCAGTTTATGAATAAAATGAGGTATTTCATATATGTGTTCTTTTTGGTTTTAGCATTATTTTAATTTCTGCAGTCTTGCAAATTACAGTTTTTGAACTTTAAAATATCAGTGTGTGTTATCAAGTGAACTTTTCTGCATTGAGGAATTTTGCAGATTCAGTTTCAGTTTTCAATTAAGCAAATACCAGTTCACTAGTGTTTTCAGTTTTTGCTGTTAAGATTTTGAGTAGTCAAAATCATTCTGTTGGACTATGAGCATTGGTTTTTGCAGGTAGATATACTTATACAAATTTTGCTCTTGTTATCACCTTGAGCTTATGTGATTGCAGAAATTCATGTTAGTGATCTTTAATCGGCCTGGTTATTTAATCATAGTTGGTTTGAGGTTCTGCATTATTTTCTGCAAATTGACCAAGCTGAATGAGCTATGAGTTTTTGTGTATTTTAGTGCACACTTCAGTTTTTGTCTATATGGTGTTATCGGTTCAGTTGTGTTGTATGTAGACAATGTTAGTCCAAGTGGGAGAATGTAGAATATGTGGACTTAACATTATCTTAATCATGTTGAGATCAAACCAATTGATTTAATCCTATGTAAATAACAAGAAGTACATGATTATAACTCTAATTCTGGTTATCTACTTGGATGTATATCTCCTAGTAGAAGTAGGGAACTCATTAGCTAATTAACCTGATTAGCATTAAGTGTTATGATAAAATTAAGCCTCTCTATGTGATAGACATTTAGTCGATATTAGACTCCTTATGGGATAAGTCTAACTCGTGGTTTTGGCCAATATAAATAGGGAGCAAAGTCCCTGTATTCATCGATCACCAGTTTTTGCATATCGTTTAGCCCCATTTTGAAGCTTTTTGGTGTTGACATACAGAAGACTTCTTGCTCTAGTTCTGCTGCTATTCATCCTCATTCCAATTGCTTAAGATGTCTAACCTTGGTCAAGTTGCTTCTGCAGGGATCCAAAGTGTCATTGATCCAAGTGGAGTCCTAGTTTCACTAGGGAAGCTATTCTGCAGATTATGTAGATATTGTGCAGCTGATTTTAATTGGTCTTGATATATTGTTGTATGATATGATCTTGTGGTTGATGTGTTCTTTTATTGCATCATGTAGTTTAACAGAAAAGGGTTTGGATCAGCTAAGTCATGTGATAGGAAAAATAGGGTGTAAAAACTAATATGATGGGGAAATAAAAGTTGAACAAATAAATAAAAGAAAACTCAAAAATTTAAAATGTTGGCAAGACTAAATAAGAATTGGGCCTTACCAAACTTGTATGTAGATAGAAAAATGGCAGGGTAAATTTGGTCGGAATTTTGTTTGAGTTTGAAAAATATAAGGAGTAAATGAATTATGCTTTTGAAAGTCAGTGAGATGGTTGACGAGTAAGCATCGGGTAAGGCGAGTAGGAATTCAACCAACGGGTAAGGAATAAGGTAAAACAAGAAATCGTAGACGCACACACAAGTATATTTCAAAATTATGCAAAGATGTCATTATGAGCTACAAGGACCATATTAGATCAAGGGAGATGTTCGGGTCAAAGGTCGAGTAACTTATTGGCCTAGGTTCATTAGCATACCTGTTTGTTGGGTGTCCAGAGTAAATTTTGGACTCTAACCTTATGCTATTCTTAGGCCCAAGGCCCAAGCCCAAACTATTTCCAAAAGTCTTTGGCCGAACAAAGGTCACGAAAAATTATCCCGTCAAGAAGTGATGTTCAGAATTTCACGGGGTCTACATTCATGAATGCTTGAGTAAGTTAAGGCGTATAGAGCGTAGAGCGAAAGCGTATCGCAAGGAAGGTCATGGAGTAAAACGTGCTTCAAGGAAGGGCAAGTGATTCTTTAGGAATCTGGATGTTTACAACAACGCTGGTTACCGGTAAGGACCCTAGGAAGACTACAAGTATTTCTTCCTTGCTAATAGTTACGTTGACTTTTATTTTCTTTATGTGGTTGGTGTTGCTCTACAGTCTTCTTGCATTATTAAAGTTCTGGGGTTGAAACATGCTAGCTCCACATTTAGACTTCTTCATTTCAATCATTTGTTTCCAAGGTTTAAAAGATCTTGTGTTTTGAAAGCTTTTCAGGTTGCAAAAGTATTTCAATTAAAGTGATTTGGAAATTGTTTTCAATTCCAACAAATTTCACCCAAAGGTGAGAAATTTTAACCCTCCGAATCAGTCTCAAAGCTGAGATTTTTAATCTTAAGGTTCTACTGATTTCCCCATTATAGCAACTTTGGAATCAATTTCTAATGACTTCCACAGCTCCGAAATTTTGAAATTTTAACACAACAATATTCAGCATCTTGGCCAATGATCTGGAAAATTTCACTTCTTTTCGACTGGACATGAAGTCGTGGCAATTTTTCCAAATCTGCTTTACGAGAAAGGAAAACTTGGAAACTCTTCTGCAAGTTGTTTTGGTAAAAAATTTCACTTCCTTTCTCTTCCCTTCTTGGAATTTTACAGTTGTGGTATTGGAAATCATTTGGAATTTCCTAGAGCTCAAATTCCTTTTCTTAGGAAATTTGCAAAACGAAGTTTTGAGCATTGTTTTTGGTTGCTTATCCATATAAGTCAAGTTCAACGTAAACTATAGTAAGGGAGGATATTCTCTACACTACTAGACGATTGGCAACTCAAAGGCAAGAAAGAGATGTGCAAAGAATGAAAGGCGGAAACCAACTTGCGACTTCAGCGAAAATTAGTTTAACATCGGTTTTGGACCGATGTCTATGAACAAAATTCTAGTAGTGACATGGCTTGACATGGTCTGAACGACGTGTGACCTGGAAAAGTGTTTTGACATAAAGTACGTTATGAGTGTTGTTCATGGTTGCTTAACCATTAGCTCCTCTAATTTTGACGATGCTTTCGAGATCAACGATGTGCTATGTGTGGAAGCATGTGAGCCTTCAGTCTTCAAGAGCTAAGCCTTTAACAGTGATCCTCGAATTTCGTTGGATAGTGACGGAAGCACTTGTTGAAGCTCGTTATCAAGATTGATTGTCGGTTCGACCGAACTAGTATTCCAAGAAAGTCATTGGCACGTAATTTTTGCAGGAAGGGGAACATGATTTGGTGTTGTCAACACAGTGCGTATCATCTGCATGGTTGGAAGGAGTACTTCGCTTACGAGTTTGTGGAGTAGATGTATTGGTCAAGACAGCGGTTATAAACGAATGCGTAAACGAACTCAGGTGCATTACGGGAAATTCGTAAAGTTTCGTCACTTGGAAATTCGTGGACTAACTTTTAGAAATAAGTTATTAGGCCCCGTCGTGTATTCCCCGTAAAGCGTGACTAGGGGAGACGGATACTTGGCCAGTTTAGCATGTGGTTGTCCTTCTGAGGATAGATACGTCTTCCACAGTGAACTGCGTATGTCTCTAGTTAAGTTTAATTTCCCAAAACGGTGTGCTTTTAGTAAGCTGGAATCGAATGGAGACGTGAATCGTCTACGCGTTGCCAACAGTGGCAGTGTTGTGTTGGGTAACAAGGGTAGTAGTTACCCAGTCTTATTGGTATAGACACAAATTGTCTGTGGAAATGACGAGTATGGTAGGGTCATGAGGAGAGTAATGAAATTGTTATTTACTCAGTCTGGTTGCTATAAGAAAAGTCTTGTGGGTACAGAAGAATAAAATTAAACGGAGTGAAGTGTATCCTGTGGGTGATAAATGAGGAACACTTGGTAAAGAGAAATGGTAGGTCCGGTGTTGATATGTATGACTAGAAATAGTCGATTTGTACCACATGAAATCAGAAATTGGAAAGGTTATGGGTATTGGAGTCTGACATGAGAAGTAAAGTCTTATTGACCGTTTGACCAACTAGGAAATTTCGAGGAAGAAATTTATTTAAGGGGGCTGGAACTGTGAGCCCCGGAAAAATGTATCGAGCTTAATGGAGATCGTACGCGAAATTATTCAACGATCTCGATAAATGTCATGATGCTCGAGGAAATTTCCAAAAATTTTCATAAAGTGAAATCCTCAATCTAAGAGTTGGATAATAAAGTACACGACACGACGAGTTCTTGGAAATTTTTGGGGAATTTTTTGGATACCCGAAGTGTTTATAATGAATTTCCGAAGTTTGGAAATTATGGAAATTCATTTAAATAAAAAGAAAATTTCCGCGGTGCAATCCTGGACATCCATAAACCCACCGCTTGATCATAGCCGTTCACTATTAAATGGACCAACCTATATATCTAGGTGTTGATCATATCAAGGGTGGAGGAATATCTAGAAAGCTCAAGAGAGGGAGAGAGAGAGCTCGGTGCTCTCTGACCCGAGATGCAGCGCGACCCGGCAAGTGACTCGACCGGAACTTCCACGTCTGGCCACCCCACGAGGCCACCAATAGCTTTGTCTCGGCGTCTCCTACTTTCTTTCACTCTCAGATCGTCCATGCACCGACGGTGAATGGAGCAGCAACAACGGGAAGCCCCGAGCTTTCTCCTGCCACCTCTGCAACTTCAGGCGACCGATTCAGCTGCTTTTAGTATGGAAACTCACCTCCTCGTCATGCTCAACACCCTAGTATGATTAGTTTTTTCGATTTAATCAAGTTTTGACGATTTTGCGTTTCTGGGTAGCCACGGCTCCGCCGTGTTCTTCAACACCAGTGACGTTTCGGGCACTTCTGGGCTTAGTTTCCATCTCAGGTTCACCTGTAGACGAGGAATTAAGAGGCTTTCTGGGTTGTTGGCATCAAAATCTTCAACTCACCAACGTTCCAGTTCCGGCAAGAGGTTCTGTAAACCCGAGCTTGATCAACGTAGAGTTTCGAAGGTATAATTTCAAACCTTGAATTAAACGGCTGTTCTTGTGACGAATTCGAACTTGTGGGCTGAAGGTTTCTTGAATTATTTCCTTCTTGGTATTTTGGTTACTATTGCCAGTTGGTTTTGGTTGAATTGTGTAGTTTTGGTGGTTTGTCAATATGTTTGAACTGGGAGGACAAATTGGATGAGTTGTGGTGTGTTGAATTGTATGAATTGTTGTGCTGTGGTTGAGATTGAGATATCCTAGTTATAAGTTTGAATGCATAGGCAGAATGGACTTGGATGATCAAGTTTATGTTTTGTTAGCATTGCCTTGGCTGTTAGTTGAATGATATTGTTGATGCATTTTTATTCAAGACTAGTATTTGGGATTAGTGTTGAAGTGAAATTATATTGTGAAAATGACCTAAAGTAATGTATGGGTGTCCTTAGTAATTCCGTCGAATTACTATGCGACATAATCGTTAAGTAAAGAAAATAAATTAATATATATTGGGTGACCTTAGTAAATCAGGTGCACTTAATATATATTTGGTCGATATTGTAAACTTCAAGTGAATGTTTGGTATTTTAGGTTAATTATCGAACTTGTTGCGATTGGTCAAACGTGGTCAAATTGGTCAACTCCTGGTCAAACCAGGAGAGATTTAGTAATCGTCGATATTTCACCTAATTGTTCAATGAGATATTAATGGTCGGAATGTTGGAATCTAGGATTTCCAGTTACCCGAGGAATGGAACGTTCGTGAATCTAGGACAACGTAAAAGGTTAAAGCATCAGAATCCAGGTAGGGGACTCGGGACTCATTCGGTTAGTTGTTTTCCGTCTTTAATTAAATGTTTATGCATATTTGAGTTGCATGGTTTGGTTATTGATGGCTTGAGAGTGAGTGGAACATAGCGATTCCTTGGGCTTCGATCCCCTAAACCTCCGGAGGGGCCGTATGGACGGAATGGTGTTTGACATCCTCTGAGGTGTGGCACTATTTCAAGGTGATATAGCGTAAGTGGACACTCTCACTACGCTTACCTGGTGATGATTTTATTTGAGGTAAGGCCGTGCAGTTGGTCCATGGGACCGGCCATCAGGTATTATGCATTTCTTTGAGTTTCGTGCATTGGATCTTGAGCCCGAAAGATATTTAAAGTTTGTCGTTCTTTAACGAAATGGTTTAACTTTTTCATACTGGGATCCTAAATTATTATCTTATGTGTCAGTTTTCAAACCTAGTCCGGTGAAGCCCCTACTGAGTAGCGAGGAGCCAAGGACGAAAGCTCACCCCTACAATAGTGTGGTTGCAGGTACTGTGTACTGGAAACGGGATTGGAGCGGACGGAGCTGGGTGTGCAGATTTCAATAGAAGTCAGGTTCTGGGTTCCAATCTTATTCTTGTTCCTTAAAATTGTATTTTTGGAACTTGTCACAATTTGTTTGTTATATGATAAGTCATTTATTCCTCAGTTGTTTGGAACGTTAAGTCCTGAACGAACATTTGAATTTAAAGTTTTACGAACATTTGAATTTAAAGTTTTAGAAAGGTTTTCACCTCAAAAGAATTTAAAAGCTTCCGTTGCGAATTTTTGTCAAAATTTATTTCGAACAAATGCTTAGCGAATTTCTAGAATGTAAATCGAATTTTCGGTTTATGTTTTAGAGACTCGCGGCACTGTGACGTACTTAAGCTGGTGAAGTACAGTTTGGGGCGTTATAGTTTCTCCTCAATGAGGTCCTTGTCGAGGTTGACGTCCTCTCTGTTGGTCTCGGAGCAGTAGCCCACAACCCTAGCGGTAGGTTGGGTGACCTTAATGGGTAGGACGACCTCAGTTTCGAACATCATACAAAATGGTGTTTCACCGGTGGCGGAAGTTGGGGTAGTCCTAATGGCCCACAAAACTTCCAGGAGCTTCTCCGCCCATAAACCCTTGGCGTCGTTGAGTTTCTTTTTTAGCAGCTTCTTGATTATCTTGTTTGCTGCTTCGACTTGGCCGTTAGTTTGGGGATGCACAACAGATGCAAAACTCATCTTGGTGTCCACGTTAGCGGTGAAAGATATGAGTTCCTTATCATTGAATTGTGTGCCGTTATCTGTAATGATTGTGTGGGGGACGCCGTAGAGGCAATAGATGTTCTTCCAGAGGAAGTGAGTTACCTTGGCGGTAGTTATTGCAGTCAGCGGTTCTGCCTCTATCCATTTGTTGTTGAAGTCAATGGCGACAATGATGTATTTGAACTGGCCCTTGGCGATTGGAAATTTGCCAAGCAAATCCAATCCCCATGTGGAGTGGATCCATGGGCCGATGATGATTGACAGGGGTTCCGCCGGGGCATGGGGGAGGTCAACGTATTGTTGACATTTGTGGCAGGACCTTGACACCCTTCTGGCGTCATCGCCAAGCGTAGGCCAGAAGTAGCCCTGTTGCATTGTGCGATTGGCCAGGGACCTGGCGCCTGAGTGGTTTCCACATTCCCCGGCGTGTATCATTGCTAGCACGGCCTTCCCCTCTTATGGGGTTAGACACCGGAGGTTAGGATGGGTGAATCCCTGGCAGTAAAGCTTACCATTCTGGATGTTATAGCGGGTTGTTATCCGCTTGAGTTGTCGTGCCTCGACTTTGTCTGCTGGCAGTGTTCCGTTGAGCTTGTATTCGATGATTTCATCCATCCATCTTGGATTGACCTCAATGTTGAAAATCTTCGCAAGGATTTTTGTGATGCTTGGCTTACCAAGGCATTCCACCCTTGTGTCCACTGGGCTTTGGTGTGGTTGAGCGGTTGCTAGTCTTGCCAATGAATCAGCCTTGGCCTTCTTTTCCTTGGGGATCTGTGTGATGGTGTGAAATTTGAATTTTTTGAGAAGCGTTTTGACATATCCCAAGTATGCCGCCAACTGTTGGTCTTTGGCCTGGAAGGTGTCATTGACCTGATTGACGACTAACTGGGAATCGCAGAATATGTTGACGCTGTTAGCACCAGAGTCGATGGCGAGGAGCAAGCCGGCAATGAGTGCTTCATACTCCACCATGTTATTGGAGGCTGTGAAATTGAACTTTAACACGTATTCCACGTTCAGTCCCCCTGGTCCCGTCAAGATAACTCTGGCACCGCAGGTGGAGCCGTCGACATGGAGGTTCTAGTCTGACTGCTGCTGGGGGGCTGGTTCCTCAGACGTTACCGTTTCTTTGTTGGCCTCTGCCCTCAGGTTGGGTTCATCCTGACGCTCGGTGAGCTCAGCGATGAAATCTGCCACCGTCTGGCCCTTCATGGCTGTCCTTGGCTTGTAATCAATGTCAAACTCGCTGAGCTCGATGGCCCATTTGCTAAGGCGCCCGGAGTGCTCCGGGTTCTCCATCACCTGCCTCAGCGGCTGATTTGTTAAGACATGAATTGTGTGGGCCTGAAAGTATTGGCGGAGGCATCTAGCGGTAATGCTAGTCCTTTTTAGCAGAAACGCTTTTACAAAAACAACTTTTTTCAAAACCCGCTCTGATACCACTCTAATGTGGTGACCCGAAGGGGTATACCACAGCGCCATAATATTAAGCCAATAGGAGTTCAATACGTAGTAGACGTACCGTAGACCTACCAACTTAATACTACAAGGCCTTTTGAAAATACAAATTTTAGAAAATAGGAAAACAAGAAAACTTTTAAGAAAGGACTTTAAATCAACAACCCAACATTCAAATGAACAAGTCTGGAAATGCTTAAAAATAAAGTGGGCAAGTGCAATGTGATGCCTTAGGGCTTACATCATAACCGAAATGAAATGAGTTCAACAACAACAATAAAACAAAGAGTGAGGCGCGCTCCCAGGTAAGCGGACCTCACAGAGTTCAACATGGAAAGAAAAACGAGTAAATTAATGGAGTACCAAAGGGAAGAACTTCAAGCAACAGGAACAGCTACACACGAACTCGGCCAACAACCCACTTTTAATCCAAATCGTCCGGAATGACCTCGTTGTAACCTGAAATGTAGGGGTTAGCATTTCGTCCTCACTAGCCCAATAGGGGCCGACCCAACCTTAGTTAGGTTTGAAAACTAATAGGTGAAACATAGCTACTAGAATACAGGTTACGCGCATTTGTAAAATCAAGTAAAACAAATGCAAACAACAACAATCACAGTTGTTTCGTTTCAGGAAATCATATGCAGTATGCTTCACAGAACTTGGAGCTCCGAGATACTTACCTGCCGGCTAAACTAAAATAAATCGGTGACCGACCTGGTTTGTCATCCTTCGAGAACCAGCCAACTACTCTGTAATCCTTGTGACTTCAAGTAGCGAAAGTGTCCATTTCCTGGCTCTGGGTCTCCTATGACTGGTTCACTGTCTGTACTCACCTTTCCTCGACAAACATAGGAGCACAGCCCCCTCCGGAGGTTCACGGTTATCGACACTGTGGGATCCCTAGGAATCTACGCGTCTAGGTCCCATTCACTTTCAGGTCACAAGCACAAACATACAAAGGGTACAGTATCTCAACATGCAAGTCTAGCTTCAGTTTTCGCAATCAACAATTATCAGTTATGAAAACATAGGTATCGCGAGGCATCAACTAATGAACAACCAAAAACATACTTGCAGGCAACATAATATTATATTAGAGCATTCCACATATATCGAAAAGCCTCTAACAAGAAATGGACAGCTCACCCTACTTGGAAAATGCCGGCGTATTCCACACTCTGGTACTTCCCGCTTAAGCTTCCTTAACGATCTTGTTTCCTGAACCATTACTTAGGTTCTAAGTAATTATCTAGGTAAACATCATGATCAACTTTAAGAAATCGCGCACACTAAATCTTTTTTATTTCAATGAGGCCATTAATTATTTCTTTCAACCTTTACCAATTTAGGAAACTAACTTCTTTCTTAAAAAGAAAAAACGTCCTTATCACTCCGCTAAACTTTCGCCAATCAGAGCGACCAAAGTCGAGTCGATCCTCACGTTTTACGTGATTGGTCAACCCTGGTCAACTCTTGGAGTTGACTTTTGACTTCAAACTTTTGACCAAGTATTCATTTATTTACCATTATCTATTATTTATTAAAAATAAATAAGTAAATAATTCTTATTTATTAAAAATAAATAAGTAAATAATTATAGATAAAGTTTTACTTTTACTTTTATCCATTTACTTGTCATTTTTCACCTTTTCACTTTTACCATGACTTTTACCTCCACACTTTCACTTTTACCTCCTTTTTTACCGAATTTACCTTTACTTTCACCTTCTTCACTTTTTACCACTTTACCACAGTAAAACCTTATTTAATCCAACTTTTACCATTTTCTTTATTTTCTTTTTCTTCCAAAAATAAAGCCATTTCTTTTCTTCTTCCTTTTCTTTTTCTTTTGGCCAAAATTACACAACAACAATCACCAAATTTTCAACACCAAAATTCCAACACTCTGAAAAATTAGGCTAATAAAATCATACTAATTAAACCCTTCTCAAAGATCCAAAAACAAAGCCATTTATTTTCTTCTTCCTTTTCTTTTTCTTTTGGCCAAAATTACACAACAACAATCACCAAATTTTCAACACCAAAATTCCAACACTCTGAAAAATTAGGCTAATAAAATCATACTAATTAAACCCTTCTCAAAGATCTAATTTTCACAATTTTTCCAACAACAACATTGGCTCAACAAAATCAAAATCAACCAAATAAATTCCAAAAATTCTAGGGTTTGTCCAAAACCCATTCCTTACCCTTTTTTCTTCAAAACTCACGGCCTATTCCTTCTCCTTGGCCTTCTTCACCAACAAATCCGTCCAACATCATCATCTCAACCAAAAAACTCGAAAACAAGGTTGCATGGATAGATCCTTAAAATAAATCCTTGCCAAACCCGTAGCCTAGCCTCTTGGTTTAGGGAAAATCAGATTCATGCAAACAAAATCACAAATCAAAATCAAAAACTCAGATTTAGGAAGAAATAGGTGTAGATCGGATGAATAGAGGCTAGATTAGGAGGGAGATTACCTTGATTTAAGCTTGGAAAGAAGAAATCACAAAAACTCCCAAATTAGCTTTGGGTTCTAGGGTTTTTGGAGGATTGAATAGCCAAATTTCTTGATTTTGGTTGGAGAAATGGAAAGAGGGGAAGAAGAGGAGAAAATCTCGAAATTTTGGTTGAAATCCGGGATCCGGCGACCGGCGGCGGCGATTTCCAGCTAGAGGGTAGAGAGAGAAGCTCTCAGGCAGAGAGAGAGAGGAGAGGGAGAAAATGAGGAAGAGGCTAGGGTTTTGAGAGAATGAGATGCTTAAATACCTCTCCCATTAATGAATGTGAAAAGTCGAATCTGCCCCTCCTTTTGGGCCAATGGGCTTGTGCTGCTCCTATTTCATTTTCCTCTTAATTTCCCTCAAGCCCAATCCGAAAATTACATCTTCAAACATCCTTATTTCTCCGACATCTCACCGAATCCTTTCGGGAAAATTTTCCAGGCTTGTCCTAAGCGTCGACACTTTAAAAATACTTTTCTAGACCCAAATTGGATTTTCTCTAATTTCTTAATCCTTTAAATGGCCTCAAAGTCTTAACCTAAGCACAAATACTTGTGTACCATACAAATACGTAGTTTCATACGTTATACGACAAATTAAAATAAATAAGAAAAAGTATGGGGGTCTACAGTCCATGACAGTTCTGAATTCAGAAGTGCATACAATTGGGCCTAAACCACTATGTGGGAGTAGCTCAAGCCAAAAGGAATTCTGCCTCTTGTGTTCGTCCTCCCCCACCTGGCCATTTCAGTAAGGTTGCCCAAAATATTTGAAGGGAAGTTTGTGTCTAGGCGACTATACTCAGGCCGCACGTTCCAATCTCTATTTTGGATTTATAATCGAATTTTTGTTCTTATTAACCATTGGAAGGGATGAAAAATACACATGTAAAATTATAAAATTTTATACCCCACAAAATACTTGTAAATTTCGTGTAATATGTGTGGTTAAATAATATACTTGTATTTTCTATTAATTTTACTCTACTAACTCCTTTTAATTCCAGGGAAAATCAAATGGCTGAAGGAACCCAGTCTATTAAGGACCTTGCATCCTCCAATGTGCCTAGTGGGCTCCCCAACGCAATTGTGTACTCTGCTGCTGCAAATGGAAAGTCTGCTCACTTTGAAATGAAATCTGGATTGCTCCAGAGACTTCCCATTTTCCATGGCTTCAACGTTGAAGACCCTAATAAACACGTGAAGGAGTTTCTATTTGTTTGCTCAAGTATGACGCCTCAAGAGGTTGATGAAGACATCTTCAAGTTAAAGGCATTTCCATTCTCTCTAGAAGATCGTGCAAATGATTGGTTATATGAGCTGCATGAAGGACATATTACATCTTGGAAAGGATTAATGAAAGCATTCTTGGAGAAGTATTTTCCCACTTCACGTGTGATCATGCTTAGGAAGAAAATCACAGGAATTACTCAAGATGTGCATGAGACTTGTCCAGCTTATTATGAGAGGTTCAAGGCCTTGTTATCACAATGTCCACAACATAACTTCAAGGACGAGAATGTCCTCCAATTCTTCTATGAAGGACTCACCCATTTGGATAGACAAATGCTAGACGCTTCTAGTGGTGGGGCTTTTGTGGATAAAACGCCATTAGAGGGAATGAAATTGATCACCAAACGTGCTCTAAATGCTCAACAATATGAAGACCTTGGTAATTCAACGCAGAAGGTAAGTGAGGTAAGTAATTATGAGATTTTGGATGAAAAGCTTGACAAACTTACTTCAATTGTGAGCCAGGTACTTAGCAGTCATGGACAACCAATCTCTCAAGTTTGGGAAGATTGCAACGTTATGGGTAGCTATGTTCAACAAGGCTTTCATAAGCCTCTGGTTTCTCAGAACTTTGTTTCTTCAAATTTTGATTCAACTTCTAACCTTAACTATGATAAGATGTTTGAAGCTTTAGCAAGTTCTACTCAAGCACTTGTGGAGAGTCAACAAGGTCATAGTAAGGACGTCTTGGAATTGAAGGAACAAATGGGTCAAGTTTTGAGCTTTATAGGTATGATTTCGGACCCAGAGACCCAATCTGTTAAGGCTATCACAACAAGGAGTGGACGTACACTTATGGATCCACCAAAGAAAGGTAAGAATCCCCAAGCCGTGATTGAGGAAGAAGAGGAGGACGTTGAGTCTTCAAAAAGGGTACTTGAGAAGGACCCCGCTACATCTAAGGTTGAGACACAAACAACTCCAACATCTGAACCATCCAAAGGTAACGATCTTAACTTTCAAAGTTCAGTTATTGCTAATCCATCTTCCTCTATTCCATTTCCAAACAGATTTGGAAAGTCCAAGAAGGAGGAGGAGGAAAAAGCAATCTTGGCGATTTTCAAAAAGGTACAAGTCAACATACCTTTGATTGAGTGTCTTACTCAAATCCCTAAGTATGCTAAGTACTTGAAGGAGCTCTGCACCACTAGGAGACGTACACGTGAGAAAAAGGTAGTAAAAATGTATGAAAACGTCTTAGCTGTGATCCAGAGAAAGCGTCCACCAAAGCTTAAGGACCCAGGAAGTTTTTCTATCCCTTGCACTATTGGTAACACTAAATTCGAAAATGTGATGCTAGATCTAGGAGCTTCTATAAATGTTATGCCTTATAGTATTTATGAATCTCTAGACCTAGGCCAGCTTAAAAATGATAATGTGATTATCCAATTAGCTGACAGATCTAATGCTTATCCGAAAGGATATGTTGAGGATGTCCTTGTGCAGGTGAATAGCTTGATCTTTCCTGCAGATTTTTATGTCTTGGAAATGGGGAAGTCTCCTCAGGACTCAACGCCATTTTTGCTTAGAAGACCCTTCATGAGGACAGCTAGGACCAAGATTGATGTGTTTAATGGCTCCTTGACTATGGAGTTTGATGGTGAAGTTATTAGCTTCAACGTTTTTGAAGCTATGAGGTATCCTCTTTCTAATGATTACTCTGTTAGTACTACTGATCTCCTGGACTCTCTTACTTATAAAATTTTTGAAGTGATGAATGAGGATGCTTTGCTCACCACCATGGAAAAAGGAATTGGTTATTCTAGCAAAGGTAAGGAAATTCTAATAAGGGAATCAATGGAGGACGTCTTGAATGACAAAGTGCTTGAGAGTGTGGCTTATCTTGAGTCAACACCACCTATTGTAGGTAAAGTTCCTAAACCTTTGTCAATTCAGTTATCTACTAATAAACCTGTCCCTTCAGTGATTCAGGCACCTACACTTAAACTTAAACAACTTCCGGATCACTTGAAGTATGCTTTTTTGGGAGATAACGACACCTTACCCGTCATTGTGTCTTCAAAGCTCACGGTTGAACAAGAAGGTAAGTTGGTGGATGTATTGAAGAAACACAAGACTGCTATTGGATGGACCTTGGCAGATATCAAGGGAATTAGCCCTACACGTTGTGTACATAGAATACTTCTTGAGGAGGGGGCGAAACCCACAGTAGAGGCCCAAAGGCGCCTCAACCCTCCAATGATGGAAGTAGTCAAGAAGGAGGTGATAAAACTCTTGGATTGTGGAGTCATCTACCCATTTCGGATAGTAGGTGGGTTTCACCTGTGCAAGTAGTGCCAAAGAAGAGTGGAATCACAGTTGTGAAGAATGAGGAGAAGCTTGTGCCACAAAGGACTGTGACTGGACACAGAGTTTGCATAGACTACAGGAAGCTCAATGCTACTACAAGGAAAGGCCACTTCCCATTGCCCTTCATTGATCAAATGCTTGAGAGGTTAGCTGGTCATCTTTTTATTGTTTTCTTGATGGATATTCTGGATATAACCAAATATGGATAGCTCAAGAGGATCAAGTGAAGACTACATTCACTTGCCTTTTTGGCACTTTTCCATATCGTAGAATGCCATTTGGACTTTGCAATGCCCCAGGTACGTTCCAAAGATGCATGCTTTCAATATTTTTTTATTTTGTTGAAAAGATTATTGAAGTATTTATGGATGATTTTTCTATTTTTGGAAAAGATTTCGATAATTGCCTTAGTAATCTTGAATTGATTTTGGAAAGATGCATTGAAACTAACCTTGTTTTGAATTGGGAAAAATGTCATTTTATGGTAACTCAAGGTATAGTTTTAGGACATATTGTATCTGCTAGGGGAATTGAAGTAGATAAAGCTAAAGTAGATTGTGTTAGATACTTACCCCCTCCCACATCTGTGAGAGAGGTTCGTTCTTTTCTTGGACATGCAGGATTTTACAGGTGCTTTATCAAGGACTTCTCTCAAATCTCAAGACCCCTATGCAAGTTGTTGCAAAAGGATGTGGCATTTGTCTTTGATGAGGAATGCAAGCAAGCTTTCGAAAAGCTCAAGGAGTTGTTGACTACCGCTCCTATCATGCAACCATCAGATTGGTCCCTTCCATTTGAGCTCATGTGTGACGCCTCAGACTATGCAGTTGGAGCTGTCCTTGGTCAACGAAAGGACAAGAGACCTCACGCCATATACTATGCTTCCAAGACTTTGAATGATGCTCAATTAAATTATTCCACAACAGAAAAAGAACTTTTAGCTATTGTTTTTGCTTTAGAGAAATTTAGATCTTATTTACTTGGAACTAAAGTGACTATTTTCTCTGATCATGCAGCTTTGAAGTATCTACTTTCGAAAAAGGAAGCAAAGCCAAGGCTTATTCGTTGGATCTTTCTTCTACAAGAGTTTGATGTGGAATTCAAGGACAAAAAGGGAAGCGAGAATGTGGTGGCAGATCACCTTAGCCGAATTATACATGATGAAGACGCCCTACCATTGGTGGAGACATTTCTGGATGAACAACTCTTCAGAATAGAGGTAAGTAGCTCTTGGTATGCGGATATTGTTAATTTCTTGGTTACCAATAAAATCCCTAGTCATTTGTCAAGTCATTTACAAGCTAAACTTAGGAAAACTGCTAGGCAATTCGTGTGGGATGATCCTTACTTATGGAAAATTGGTAATGATGGCATAGTTAGACGTTGTATTGATAAATCTGAATTTAATGATATATTGTCTTTTTGCCATACTAAGAATTGTGGGGTCATTTTGGTTCTCAGAAAACTGCATTAAAGGTGTTAGAATCTGATTTTTATTGGCCTTCGTTGTTTAAAGATGCACATGTTTATTGTATGACTTGTGATAGGTGTCAAAGAACTGGAAACCTAGGACCGAGAAATCAAATGCCCTTAACTAATATACTCATTGTCGAAATTTTTGATGTTTGGGAAATTGATTTCATGGGACCTTTTCCTTCATCTTATGGTTTTCTATATATTTTGCTTGCTGTTGATTATGTGTCGAAATGGGTGGAAGCAAAAGCCACCAGGACTAATGATTCTCAAGTTGTTTAAGATTTTATTAAGACTAACATCTTTGCAAGGTTTGGAATGCCAAGAGCGATTATTAGTGATGGAGGGACACATTTCTGCAACAAGACCATAGCTGCTTTGTTCAAGAAGTATAACGTTACACATAGGATTTCTACGCCCTATCATCCTCAGACAAGTGGACAAGCAGAAGTTTCAAACCGTCAGATCAAGCAAATTTTGGAGAAAACTGTGAACACTAATAGGAAGGATTGGAGCAAACGCCTTGATGATGCACTATGGGCTTACAGAACAGCTTTTAAAGCACCAATAGGGATGTCACCTTTCAGGATTGTGTATGGTAAGGCATGTCATTTGCCTGTGGAGCTCGAACATAGAGCATGGTGGGCCTTGAAGACGTTGAACATGTCCATGGACGATGCTGAAGTGTTGAGGAAGCTCCAAATGAATGAGTTGGAAGAGTTAAGGAATGATGCTTATGAGAGTTCGAGGAATTACAAGGAAAAGACTAAAGCTTATCATGATAAGATGCTTCATGGGAAGACCTTTGTTGTAGGACCAAAAAGTCCTATTGTTTCACTCTCGACTTAATTAAACTCTTTCCTGGTAAACTTAAATCTCGTTGGATTGGACCTTTTATTGTTACTCACGTTTTTCCTCATGGTGCTATACAGATTAGAAGTGAGACAACAGGCAACGAGTTTAAGGTGAATGGCCATCGTTTGAAGCCATAGTATGAGGCGTTTAGGGAGACAACTTTGGAGGAAGAGGACCTTCATATTGCGCCACCTCCTATGGATTAAGAAGAAACCTTCGTCTGGTTGAAAGAAGTTAAACTCAAGCGCTGCTTGGGAGGCAACCCAATTTAGAAAAGTAGCTGTGGGGGAGATCATCAACGCAAATTTGCTCTATTTAACTCTCTCTCCTCTATTTCGATTTTTCTCATTGTATCTTTGTTCTTTGCGTTTTCAATAGGATTTCTTGTGTTAATCATTCCATTCACATGTTAATTGTTCATTGCATGAATTAACTTGTTTTACATTGAGGACAATGTATGGTTTAAGTGTGGGGGGGAGGATTAATGCTTTGTAGTTTTTGTTTTACATTTAGGTTTTCATTTTAAGTTTTGTTTTTCGTGTCTTATGTGTTTATGTTTGAGTCAAAATGAATTTTGGGTTAATATCTTTTTCATCATAGGCGCATCCAATGGGATGTGATGTCTAAGGTCTAGTTTGGATACTAGAAGTCCTGACAAAAGGTCTCGTCCCCTGTCAATCAAGTGAGCTGAGCTCCGCCAAAATCGTTCCTCTCTTCACCTGGTCATGTTTCAAAGGAGTTATCAAAAGGAGAAGAGAAAAGATCCTAAGTCCAAAACGTTTTTGTGTCTTGTTTCTTGCATCATTTTTGGTTTTTGAGTCTTAGCTAGGTTGCCCTTTCAACTGTCTATGATGACTTTATATCTCTGAAATTAAGGCTAAAAGATGATCACAAGATTGAGATAATGTTTTATGATATTCTTTGATTAATTATGATGTATGAAAAGCATATGAATGTGTAGTAGATATGGTGAAACGTTAACTTTGGTACAGATTTATGAACATGTTGATGATGAGTTTTAATTCATAAATAACCCTTGTGAGCTTTTGTGCCTATGTGCTTTTTCTTCTGAGTGATAAATGAAAAATATATTCTTGAATTTCTTGGCAATGCTTAGTTGATCTCATTATTCTTTCATTTGATTGATTACATGCCATGAGTGCTTGTCGAAACTTTTATCAATACATACCCCTGATTCTGGAAAGGATAAAGGCACTTTAGGATTTTACCACCATTGCCAAATAAGCTTGTGTCCTTATTTTTGTGTACACATGTGTGCACTATCCCCTAGTTTAACCCTTTTGAGCCTACATTATTTAGCCTTTTCTTTCATCGCCCTAAAAATCCTTAACCCTTAACCTTAGTATAGTTACATCCTTATCCTTTGTTCTAAAAGCTTAGTGGATCTATTTTTGAGACTGTGCAAAGGAAGAAGGCGTGAAGGATGATTTTGAAGACATGAAGAAGATCAAGTGTGGAGGGTAGACTTGTTTATGAGAAAATTATGTATGTATGCCGTGAAAAAAAAAAAGGAAGAGAAAAAATCGTTGAAAAAAAAAATTTATGTGTACGGCTATTAAAAGAAAAAGGAAAAGAAGAATGTTTGTGTTTTATGGATTTTAGTCCCCTATACTTAGTGGATTTGGAGTTTGCTTTAAAGTGAAGGCCCATTATTGAAAAATTTGGTCTTTGTCTTATTCACACTTGTTCAAAAGAAGGTTAGAATGAAGTTTGGGCCCAACATGATGGCACTTGACCCTTTTATAAAGTTTGGAGGATACATGGCGTCACTCTATGCTTGGTGGATTTCGAAATTGGTCTCTTTACATCAACAAGTGCTCTAATAGGTTTTTAGGATACTTTGTGATTTCCTATCCCTTCGTTTCTTTAAACCTTAAGCCTTGGCCCC
This sequence comes from Rosa chinensis, assembly GCF_002994745.2. Lineage (NCBI taxonomy): Eukaryota > Viridiplantae > Streptophyta > Magnoliopsida > Rosales > Rosaceae > Rosa > Rosa chinensis. The sequence continues at coordinate 48,377,119 of NC_037090.1, read as the reverse complement.
ATTACAACCCTTTTATAAGACCTTTTTGATCCTTAAGATGGGGTAGCCTTTGATGTGTGGAGATGAGTTATAACTGTTGAACTTATGGCTTGAGTTCATTCGTGCATGTGATTGATATCCTTCATGAGATCTTTTGAAAAGAATTGATATATGTGCTTTTCGTTTCTTATATGTGAACTACTCGTTTGAAAAAAAAAAAATATCATCTCTCACATATACTTGAGTGAATAAGAAGCTTTTAAGCATAACCTTGAATTCTGAGAGAAGAAAGAGTGCTATATCCTATGTGAGGTGAATTGTACTTGTTTGATGCATGTTGAGCTCCAACCATCACCATTGTTACTCCCAAGTCTTACATGCTTATATGTGGATTTTCGAATATCTTGAAGATGTAATTTCTTGGTTAAGTGTTATTCTTGGTGTTTTGAAAGTAATGGAGAAATGAAGCTTTCCTAATCCTACCAGGAAAAGGAATCCAGTTGAAGTAGGAATCCTAATGCAACTAGGAGTGAGCTCGGAAAAATGGTGTTCGGAAATGAAGAAATGACAGAGTCCTAGTTGGACTAGGAAACCTGATGACACTAGGAGTCCTGGTGATGCTAGGAGATGTTGTGGCTTCAAGATAACTCAAGATGGTTCAAGAATGTTCTAGAATGCACAAGGAATTTCAGCAACTAAGGATTGGGCTTTGAAATTGTCCAATTGAGAAGTCTGGCCCAAAGATTGAAGCATGTGACTTGCACATGAGTTTCTAGATCCTTCTTGACGTTTTGAAAGAACCCTAAATCAATTAATTGGTTTTGCCGAAAATTAATAGAAGATTCATGAAAATTTCGGCAAGAGTCCATTAGGGGATTATTTTTGAATTTCCTTGATAATTGTGAAGAGAAAATAGAGGAAGAAGGATTGAATTATGATTCTACATTCAAGGAAGCCGAAATTGAGTCTAAGTACATGGAGAATTCGGCCAAGGGGAAGTTTACTTGTTCTTTAATTCAAATGGAATTTTCTTATTGGTTGAATGATGTCACAAAACAGAATTCCTAGGAAACCCTAACCCTAGGCCGTGCACTATAAAAGAGGGGATAATTGCCGTGCAAATCATCTCTTAACCCTGAATCAAAATCGCAATTCCTCCCCTTTAATCTCTCAATGTTTAGGCCTCTCCAAGTGTTCAAGGTTTTGAAGCCGTGAAGCAAGTTCTTCCTCCATCCTCCATCCTCCATCCTTGCCCTGATCCTCCTTGCCGTCCACCACCTTTGAAGACCTTCTTGCGTTCTTGAAGCATTTTTAAAAGTGTAACCATGAACCCTAGAACTTTGTTTTCGGTTTTATTTTCTTGTAACTTTAAAATCAAATTGTGTAGCGTTCTATCTTTTTGGTTTTCTTGGATGTTGCGATTTCATGTTAGATTAAAGTATATGTTTTGATGTTTAGTTTCCAATAACCTTGAAGCATGAATTCGTTTTAGGATTTTCAGATTTGTAATTTGCAATTTCTTTATATGTTCTTGAATGTTTGTTGGTTTTGTTCTTTAATCCCACCTTTCATGTTTCGATTTCTTTGATGACCAACTTAGGTTACGAGTTGCATGATTGAATCCATAATAAGATGCTTGCGTTCTAAGTCTTGTTAATTAAAGTGGAAAACCTATAATCACTTAGGTAAATCAACAAAGAGAATTACATGCTCGATTAGCGTTCTAACTTGTGTGTTTTTCTTAAGTCAATCAAACTTTCTAAATGCTTATTGTGTTGGATATGTGTGTTTTTGGATTGGTCACTCATTAGCATGCATGTTTAATAGGTTTCCATTATTATATAGTTTTAAGACATTATGTAGTTTTAAGACCACAATGGATCTATGATAAGATCATTTATTTACAACGGAATGGTATACAAAGTCAACAGATCTTAATGAATATAAAATATTATGGCTACACAAACCGTTGAGGGTAGTTCTAGATCTGGCCGCCCAAAACGAACTAATGCCGGGAGTTTATTGAAACCATTGAATTCAGAATATGGTAAAGTAGCTCCTGGTTAACTATGGTGCGTTCATCTAGTTAATTTAACTAAAGAAAGTAATAAGAACTTATGCATGCGTTCATGGTTTGTTCTTGATTGATTTCATGCAAGTATGTATTTTGATTCGTGAATTATGATTTGTGTCCTTGAATTCGTGTTAAAGGTTGTTAATTACATCATACATTGTCATCCATCCATCTCATCTTGATTCTTGGTTGATTGGTCAATCTAATTAGTAAATTAGGAAATTAGATTAATAAACTAACAAATTTTCGAAACCCCCTGTTAATTCTTTGTCAATTTTCGTAAATACTATATACTTGTGATTAATATTCTTTCTTTGACGTTTAAATGACAGGAGCACCCTCAATCCCCGGATAGAACGATCCTTATTTGCTAAATACTACACAATTGTCAACAGGGTTAATTTTGAGAACTCATTCAGAGCTCATCAAGTATATTAATGTCTTTTCACCATACTTTGGTCAAAAAATTGAGTTATCTTAACACACACTGACACACACACTAAACGGAAACCCATAGTGTGTGTGTATGCAATTAAAATGAATGTCGAAAAAACACACACACTATTAATATGAGAAGAGAATTTGTCATCCAAAACTAAAAGTTTTACAAAAATAATCTTGAAATATTACAATTTTTTTAGCAAGGCTCATTGGTGGAATGGTGGGTTAATGAACTTCTTTTTTAGAGTGGGTAAAATATGAGGTTCAAAGAAAAAAAAACTGAGGAGTTACTGATCAAGATTCTGTATTTATCATTTTTCATTCATTAATCATCAAAAGGCGAGGAGAGCTTGTCCAACCAAAAAAAAAAAAAGATCAAAATGAGAATGTACTATCCTATAAGACTTCCATCGATCTTACGTTTAGCAAATCATGTTGCATGTGTATTTCTTCAAAAGCAAATGATTCGTTTGATTGGTTTTAGAAATAATATTAAATGTTCTATCAAAGAAAAAAATCATATTAAATTTCGGGAAGTGAAATTCAGACATTCCATTTTTACAATCTATACTCCATATTTCTGTTTTTAGTATCTAAAATTTTGTCTCTTGTTTTTTTTTAAATGCATTTTGTCTTTTTTATAAAGACAAAATTTGGGAGTGAATTTCTTGTGTGGATTGCAAATTTGAGAGTGTAAATTTCATTTTCCTAAATTTCCCTGCAAAAGTTTAAGGAAATTATAAATAATACAACCTCCACACATAATTTGCTTATCTGAACATGACTATGCATAACCTGCTCATTCGGTTAATAATTTTTTGACCAACAATAAGAAACATTAACATCATTAATATTAAGAACTTTTGAAGACAACATTGACACTCACACGTTGAGGAAATTATAATTGGTAGCAATTGAGGTTAAGCTTAAGTAAGCGTATTTTGAAGAACCTCTCATTTTACAACAACACTTACGCTTGAATTATTTTGTTTGATTTTTCTGGTCCGTTACTTATAGTACTGTACACCCACATCTGTTTCAATTTACTGAATTGAACCTACTTGTTTTGGAATAGACATTTATGCAGATGGTTAGCGAAAAGAAGATGAAAATGAAGGAATTCAAGGATAAGGTTAAGAAAGTAAGTTCCTCTTTCCATAAAACAAGTATCGCAACAAGATTAATCACGCCCCCTTTCTCTCTCTCTTTCCCTCCCTAAAATTTCCCAAGAAAATTTTATTCTAAGATTTTTGTAAAACGATTTTCCTAATAAGATTTTATCCTGTTCTTTTTCTACATATGTAAACTTAACCTTAGGTCGATGGGCTTAAAGATAAAGGGGAAGAAGTTTTGGAAAAAATCTGTGAGCATCTTGAGCCAATGACATACAGTAAGGGACGCTACATTATTCGAGAGGGGGAGCCACTTGATATGATGTTCTTTGTCACACGGGGCAGTGTACTCATCTATGAGACTAATAATGGTGGATCAAATGGTTCTTCAGGTACCATCCAACTTGAGAAAGAGAAAGATGTTTTGTATGGTAAAGAGCTTCTGACTTGGGCACAAGATTCTTCTAGCAAATTCTCCAACTTACCGATCTCTGCCATAGCCGTCAAATCCCACAACAAAGTTGAAGTCTTTGCTCTCCAGGCCATCGATTTACAGGCTGTTGTCTCTAAATTCCCAAGTCAATTCAATATGGACACTCGGACAGCACTCTCACCATAGCTACCGATAATGAAATTGTGAATTAATTTATTTATCTCATTCCTATAAATGCCTTTTTATTTTACTGTAGTTAGGATCTACGCCTTATGCGTGTCATGGTTGTTGACGGACCCGTAACTGAGGTTGTTCTTAAGGAGGAGAGTGGGGAACTTATGTCCACCACCGGTCAATCTCGTTTTATGAAATCTTAGTATCTTGGAATAAAAGTTTTTTCATTCTAAAAAAAAAAAAGATCTACGCCGGGTTTTGCTACATGATAGGACGTTTCAAGACCTCAATGCTATGTAACTCGTTTAAATAAAACTTGAAGATGTGAATCTCTTTTAATTAACTTTGGCAGTAGATACAAAATTAATTCTTTTATTCACATGTTTTTCTTTGTGAATTTTAATCAGTGAAATAAGATTTGATTACATCAAATTTTAGTAGATATAATTTGGGTTTAACTAACATATGACTTTTCAGTCCGATATTTCTGGTGTCGGACGAGGGTTGGGTTGAGGCTTGTCCAGTGGCATCCCCGCGTCAATGACGAGTCTCGCCTCATTTGCATATGGCGGTCGCTACAGAACTAGCTTTTGTTTCTTCGCTCTTTTGGGTTTTGTTGGGCTCGGATTTGTCACGAAATGCTGACTTTCTCCAGGGAGGGACAAGAATGACGGCGATGATGGTTTCGGTGGCTAGACTTAACCAACCCTCTTTGGATAAGATGATGCGTGCTAGATCTTGGCTACAGGTCAGAGATCCAATTGCGCAAGTTTCTACTCTGAAATGGGTGGCAAAGTAGCGGCTGGATCGACAACAATTGGTCATCTCACTGTGGTGGCTTGAATGATGGATTGTCGGCGATAGGGCTAGAATTTTGCATGTGGAGCTTTTTTAATGTGTTTTGGTTGGTGGTTTAGGCTTCATGGAGACTACTGGAGTGGCAGGGTTCATGGAGGCCGCTGTGCTTTATGGAGGCTGCTAGTTTTCCTGGAGACTGTTGGGTTTCATGGGGGATAGCATGGTGGCTATGTATGGATTGTGGGGTTAGTTGGATGGATCAGAGCTATAAGTAGATGGTTTTCGGTGATAAATTAATAATTACATGGCTACATTGTGATGGGCAGTGGATTGTGTGCCACAACTCTTATGGCTTATGCCATGCTGCTATGATCACAACCATTGTCAAACTCAAACCCTATATCACTACGGAGATCACCGAGCCATTAGGGCTCGTTTGGCTTGTAGAAAGGAAAGTAATTCGTTTGTCTTTCCCATGGGAAGGGAAATGAAATTTTTGAAGAATTTTCAATTCCGATGTTTGGTAACATAAGGAAAGTTTTCCGAAAAGTTGTTAAAAAGTATGTAATTAATGTAATAAAATAATATGTTGTGAGTAATAAATGCAAGGAAAAAAAGGGGAGAAAGTGATTCATTTGGAGTATGGAATGAACTACTTTCCCCCCTATTTTCCTTTGCTTCAGGAAAATAAATATTTTCCTTTTGCATTCCAAACGCATGAAAGGAATAACTTTCCTTTCCGCGAACCAAATGAGGCCTTAAAGGCGGCATCATCGGAGTGGAAAGCGCGTGCATGGCGATTCACTTTATTTTTTCTTAGGATTTTATTTTTCGGTGTTCGTTTAGTTTAAATAAGTCTCTACTCAATTGAGATGGGGTTTAAGAGTTTTGGTATTGCTGGTGTGCCATCACCATGGCATTATTTATGGGGACTATTCATTCTATTATTAGTACTCTCTAGTTATCAGCGTGGTGGTGAATCACCCTTGCACTTAGGTTGGCTCTTTTGGGATACAGTATCAAAAATGATAAAGTGGTTTTTCTTGATGTTTGTGGCAAGGTCTTATCGTAACTCTCGGGTTTGGATGTTTGGTGACTTTTCATTGTAGCCTGTGGGTATGGGGCGTAAATGTAACATCCCGACCTCAAATTTATTTGAAAATAATATGGATTTTTAAGTGGAAAGGGAATTTTTGCCCAAAAACACCAATTCATTCAGGACTCAATTAAATTGAGAAACAACTATACCAGGACATAGATCTTAATAAGAGGACCAAGTTTCTTACCTCATACACAACCAACCGTTGCCGAAATATGCAGACGAAGAGTCAGAATACCCGAATCTTTCGAGCTTCGATACTACTTCCTCGCCCATTAATCGAGCAAACCAAAAATAGAGGTAGAACCGCAGTGAGGAGAGAAATCGAATAAGACCAGTGCGTCACCACGTCGTGACCGAACGGAGGATTTTTGATCGGGTCCCGTTGCGGGTCATCGAGTCACCAAAAGGGGTCAGAAGCCTTGTAGCTTCTGGAGCTCTTTCCCGCATCGATTTGATCTCCGCCTCTATATAGTTCTCCATTAATTTATTTTCAGTGGCCGTGATCAAGAGGTGGTTAATTTGAATGACCCAGATTGCACCACAAAATTTCCCACTTTTATTTTCTTTTTCTTGATTAATTATTCATAATTTTGAAACTTCTAAAATATCATAATAAATAGTTCGGGTGTCTGAAAAACATCTTGAAAATTCTTACAGACTCGTCGCTTCGCACGCTTTATTACCAATTTCACAAATTGAAGATTTGACCTCAAGAAAAATTTGAAAAAATATTCCCGAGCATTATCTGGTTACTGAGATCGTAAAATAATCATTTAACAATCTTATCTTATCCTTTATCTATTTATATGTCAAGAAAACTAATGAAATTTCTACTAATTTCCTCGTAATATATATATTTTTTAAATACCTTGGGTATTACAATAAATGTTGGCTAAGGTTTGGGCCCATTGGACTCATGGATGTTATTCAAAGTGACGGACCCATAATTATTGTTCTTGGTAGGAATGTGTGTCGTGATATTGTTGTCACAACTGGTCATTTGAATGCGTTATAATTTTTTTAAGGAAAATTTTATTCGCACATCCCTAAATACTTAATACACACCTCTTACTTAATACACCACCCTTTTGATTTCTTATTCTATCATTTTATTAAATACACCACTCAAACTACCTGAATTATCCTCAAATCTCAAAATTTTATATGAAATCACTATCTATAAATTAATATGAAAATCATCATGCCAATCTTTATCATAATCACAACATTCTATATATATCATAATGAATTTAAATGCGTTTATGACAAGGCCCGCCCGGATTCCAGTCCACCCTGGAATCCGAAGTGGCCCTGTGGGACCCACCTTTAAAGAAGGTTTACCAAAAATTTCGGCATAACCTCCCTTAAAAATGGACAACCCAAAAACCTGTGGAAAACAAATTTCACTTCTAATAATCCAACCACATACTCTTGGAGCCACCTTGCTCCCATAATTCAACCAACTCAAACTCAAAAATAATAATAGTGTATCAAGTATTTCAAGTCTAAGAAACTCCAAGATTAAAGATACTACAATTCACCAAAGTTAGGTCGTGGACCTCAAATATAATTCCTTACAAATCAGGGTCACAAATCCCATAGTAATCAGAGCAATTCTAGGAACATAAATTAACATAGAGTACAGTAGGCTAAACAGGTAACCTACGAAAAATGATGACGGAAGCGGATGCGGTCACTATGGCTCACTCCTGAACACCGAGCACCAACACTGTAAACTGGGCATTTGAAACCGAAGGGCCCAGGTGAAAAGTATTGAAAACATGTTAGCGTGAGTGGACAAAAATAAACCATTTTATACTTTCCCCATTTATTTCTCCATAAACTCCCGATGCATGCAATGTTTAAGGAAAACGAAACAAGAGAAGTTCTGTACAAGAAAAACCGACTAGCCCCGCTAGTCACAACTAAATAAAAAGATTGAAACTCCGGTACTCAAGAAAATAAGACCAGCCCCGCTGGTTAAACAGAAACCGAACTAGCCCCGCTAGTCAAGATAGTAAAGTGAGTAGGGGAAGACGATAGCCATACGAGTGAGCCTCCCAGGCTAAAGTACTCCCATTACTCCCGTAATATACCCTTACGCCACTAAGTGTAGCGATAGGATACTAGGCTTCAGAATTACTGTCACAGAGACAGTAACCAGCGCCACAAAGGCGGAGGGCTTCTGTGATCCCATCACCTCGCCACAAAGGCGGAAGATCAATGCTAGCAATGATAAGTCACCCAAAGTATGGCAAAAGAAAATCCGAAAACCACAGTAAAATCATAAATACATAAGGCTTCCCCAACTCTCGCAAAAGAATTCTCATGACGTGTCCCACACGCCAAGATAAACTCAAATTCAAAATAAATAAGAGAAAATAAGCATAATCCAATGACGTGACCCCGCACGCCATAAAATCTTTAAATAATCAAATATTCAAATCCATTTCAGAAAATAACCATATGCTCGAGAAAGTAATACGATAACAAATTATCATCTCACAAGTAAATAAATAAATGCATGCATCATTCTTTGAAAATAAAAGTCCACTCACAGTATATGGTCAATCCTAACGTCGCTCGGTATTTTCCTCGTACGAAGACTCCTCTCGTCCTGTACGAATAGCACTCATAAAAATGTATTTACAGGACGGAAATTAACTTTACGATAATTAGAAATTGAAATTCAAAACGTCCCCCTTCAAAATCCAACTTCTCAATTCACATCGAATCCATCCGTAATTCTCCAATAATATTCATTCATCGCTATATAAATTCTAAAGTGGATTCGAAAGAAATTCGGCGATCGAATTCACGTAAATCGATAATTAACCATTTATACTCAATTCGTAATTCCTCCAATTTCCACCAAACTTCATGTATAAAATTCTACAATCATTATAGGATTTTTGGAGCCAAAACAGTAATTAAAACTCAGCTCTACGCGCCACCCACAGTGGCCACGCGTGGGGCCCACGCGCCACCGGCAACCACCACCAATGGCCACCAAATTTTGGCAGCACCACCTACTCAACAGACCCAACCTCTTTCTCAACTACAACAAGTTCCAATTTTACCTGGAAGAGCTCCAATTTAGCCGGTGAAAAATTTCCAGAAAAATTCAAGAACCCTAGGATCAGGTTTGATCGATTCGACCTCCACACTGCAAATTGGAATGCAAGACCTTAGGGGAAATGATCTCCAGCAAAAACCCGACCTTCGACGTCAGTTTGGTGACCGAAGATGGCCGGAATCGTCGGAAATTGGCAAAAACCACAAGTTGCTACAGTAACCTTCCCAGCTCAAAATCGAGCTCCTCCGGCCAAATTTCTGCAAAACACCACCACATATACAACAAGGGGAAGGAGACGAGCTTGGGGATAGCCGGATTTCGTCGTGGGTCGGCCGGAGGGGGAAGAATTCGAAGGAGAACGAAATCGGGCCGAAGAGGAAGGAGTCGGGGGAGATGAGAGAGAGAGTTACCGTGGGTTTCCTAAAATGGAAACCTACAGTGGTAACTTTCCATATATATATATATTAATTATCATGAACAGTAACTTCCACATTTTAAGCTATAACTTTCACATACGAACTCCAATTTTTACGTACCACATATGCACGCACTCGGCTTAACGTCCTCTACAACTTTCATGAAGGAAATTTTCTCAAATTGTTAACCCATAAAAAGTCAACTTCTAGCACCCCCTAAATGATAAAAACTGAAACCAAGGACGGTAAAACATAAAGAAATTCACTTCGACACAGATAAAAGATAAATCGAAGACGGGGCGTAACAGTTTAATTATCAAAATCATCATAATAATTTTAATTTTCTTTCAATTATTATCATGACACCTGTACAATCTTAACAATTTTGTTATTTAAAATTGCTGGTAGTCAAGATTGTTGAAAATAATCAAGAACACATGATGAGGATCCCAACTAGGTTTATAACTACAGTGTTGTTTTTATTTTTATTTTTTCAATCACACGGTGTCCTCAAAGGCTTCCCAGGCCCGGAGACTAATCCATGCTCGAGGGATCTTGTTAGAACGCTTCCTCCCCCCTGGCCACTAAGAATATATTGGGATTTAACTCCAATAAGAGTCGGTGGGATTCGAACCCGGGTGTAGGGGTTCCACACCTGGAGGCTCTTACCAACTCGACCACCTGTGGTGGTTATAACTACATTGTTGTTATTTTCTCTCCATTAGTTATCATGAAACAACATATACAATCATAAGGATTTTGTAATGCAAAATTACTAGTAGTCAAGCTTGTAGAAGAAGATTCCAATTAGAGTTTATATATATCATACTAGTTTTTATTTTCTTTCTATCTATTAGTTACCATGAAACAATATGAACAATCATAAGAATTTTGTAATGCGTAATTTATAACAATATTAAAAGCTATTAAACATATTCCAACTATAGTTCATTTTCTAATATGGATGTATTTTTAGTCATTTCATATACTCATATAATCTGATTTTAAATGTAGAAAAATTTCAATGTGTATTAAGTATTTAGGGATGTGTTAATAAAATTTCTCTTTTTTTAATTTATTAATGGATTTTTTTTCTTCTCAAAAAAAAAAAGAAGGGAATTAATTAATTTGTAATTAATATTGACACAATTAATGCTTTCTTAATTATCACATTAAAAGTTTAAAACCATACACCAGATGTTGCCTTTCACTATCATTATTTGGTAGCTAAATCGTCACCGAATGGAGATCTGGGATGAAGAATTAATATGTCTACTAATTATAATCTCTAACAGTTACATTTTCGTAGCTGAATGATGAAAAAGTGAAATACAGCTAGCAATATTTAGAGTTCTGACTACAATTGATCTTAAAGTCTAGCGGGAAAGTGATGTTACATGTATATGCTTCTATAACTTGCTCAAACCAAATGATAGCTCCTAACAGCTGTCTTCCATTTGGTAAATTCTCACAATACCGTGATATGAACGTGTACTCTATTATTGGAAGATAAAAATGTTTGGCTCCAAAACCAGTTGGCTTGCAAACTGTCTCTTTTGAGCGAGTGATTGCGCAGGCGTGCCAGCACCGCGGGGTGCAGTCGTTGGGGTAGTCCCTTGACCTGACTTCTTCTTCAAGCGCTGTGGACGAGGAGAGCACCAACCTCGTCACAGGGTTCTTCTCTTGCCTTTCGGGAAAGGACTTTTGCCTTACGGATAAGGACTTTGGTTGTGATCTCTTTGCGTTCACCGTGTCGATACTCAACGTTGTAGGTTGAGCAGAGCAATCACTGGGAAGTTGTGAGAAAGCACGGGTTTTGCTAAAGCGTGACTTTAGCTTCGCTGGGTTGCGAGGGCGTTACCCTTGCTTCGCTAGGTGTGTCGGTGGCAGTAGTACTGGCAGTCGGCTCGCGAGGAGACTAGGACTGGAAGCACGGTCGCCGGGTTGATCTGGTGAGGCTGACAGTCGGCTCGCGAGGAGACTAGGACTGGCGGGCGGTCACCGGGTTTCAACGAGATTGAAGGTTTGCTCCGGGGAGGCTTTGTAATCGCTGGGATTGATTGATTTGAGAGAGGTCCTCTCTGTGTCCTTGAACCCTAGTATTTATACCTAGGTCTTCGACTGTTCCTTGCTACCGAAGGATTATTGATTGAAGCTTCCTATTCAATCTCTGCTACTTGACTCCAATAAAGTTTCGTTTTCTTTATGGATTACGGAATGGGCGAAGCTGTAACCCAAACCCAAGTAGGCTTATTTTTGGGCCGCAGGTATCGGCCCGCTGGTTCGAATCCACTAAAGGATTTTGCCTAAAATTGCTTTTGGGCTCAAACATTGCCCCCCAGGCCGCGAAATCAGGCCCGCTGGGCTGTAACTGATTGAAGGGGACTTAAAAAGACGTGCCGGTCGCTTGAAACGATGCCATTAATGAAGGTCGCGTCCTTTCGTTTGTGAAACGCTTTCTGTCGCATCGTTTCCCTCACAAAATCCTTTATTTAAACTCACAGCCGCCACCTTGTCACTTCAGAAACCCTTCCAATCTCTTAAGCCCAGAAAAACCATTTCCGCTAACATCTTCTCTGCAAACTAACCAGAAATGGCTCCCCCTAAGAAAATCATCATAGATCAGGAAGAAGAATTAAATGAAAATGCTGCTCGGACTTGGGGCACCAGCATTGGTGCCCGCATTCATCTTGAAACCTCAATTCATCGACCCCTACTCCTTCGTCTTCCCGACCATCACACCGGGTTGGGCCCAGCACCGCAAGGCGTTATTCCGGACGACGCCATCGCTCTATACGGCCTTCCTATTCGCCGGCCTATTCTAGTCCTCCGAAGGACTCCTGGGGACTTTAGCGGTTGGGGTGCTCAGAACCATCGAGCCAAGATAGGGAATTGGCCATCTTCCATTAGTGCACAGGAGATTTCCTAGTATCACGAGACGCGGGCACGAGATCTAGCTCGCTGGAACGCGGCAGGTATCACCCACACTATCGATTTGTGTTTCCATCTCCCTCGCGGTGGTAATCGCTCGCCGCTCGCTGCTTTCCTCTGTTTTTGGAATACCGCCACCAACACATTTGACTTTAGATTTGGTCAAATGAGCATCACTCTGTTGGATATCCTCGCCATCACTGGCTTGCCCATCGATGGCGAGCCTTATGTGCATGGCCAATTTGACTCTGTTAACTTCACCTCGACTATGGCCCAACACGGTCGCAGCGCTCACAGTGGCTCCTACCCGCGATGGTTGGCGTATTACAGCCGGGAACACAACGCGACCGACGGAATCGCTTTTCTTGAATATTGGCTGTGTAAGTTCATATTCTGCACCTCTTCCTGTAAGCCCACTGGCACCTGGACCTTCTTAGCAACGGCCCTCTACAACGGCCGCAACATAGGGCTCGGACAACCGGTACTGGGAGCCCTCTATCGCATGCTGTACCAGGCGACGATGCATCCATTTGAGACCAACATATCTGGTCCTTTCTGGATTTTAGATTTTTGGATCCAGACCTACTTCCAACTCTTCCGCCGCGAAGATATCCCGCTACTTCCACCGGCAGACCAACTCTTAGGTCGATGGTTCTATCGCGAGGACAAGTACTCATCTCCCCCTTATTCTGAATGTTTTTCTTATCTGTACTTGCTAGATGATATGCCGTACTGTGACCTAATTCTGAGCAGAAGATTCCCATCTTTGCTCGAATATGGTTTTCTTCCGGGCGATCCCTCCTATTCTGACCGCGCTCGCCTGGCTTTTAGCCGCGCGATCTCCTGTTCAGATATCAGGATCGCCGCCCGAAGAACTCACCTATGAGCTCTATGCTCCTAATCACTTTGCCCGTCAGTTCGGCCTTGTCCAATTGGTACCAGTCCCTCTATACGACGCCTGGAACTACAACACCACTTGGCGCAGATTCGGGCCCCCTTCAGGGCCCCCGCCGGCACAGAGCACGCTCGTGCTAGTCGATCCCCCTGACTGGGCCCAAGTCATCGACGCTGTAGACGGGACTGAAGAAGGCTATGAGATTTGGTGGGCGGAAGTCTCCGTCAATTGCTGGACCCCACCAGACGACGAACTCTTTGCAACTATCTTTGGCCAGCTGAGGAATCCTTATCCTATCGATGTTGACCAGCTCGCTCGCTTCTCTGAAGACATTACTGGGCCCTGGCCGCTTCAAGTGATCCGTCCGGCGCGAGTTCCTCGCCCGGCCCAGGCTGGAATCGTAATTCGCGAACCTCCGCCGGAGGTAAGTATTATAATTTTACCCTCTGCAAGTTCCTTCACTGTTCACTCCGTTTACTCACATTCCTTTATACTAGGGGAGTGCGCCGCGCCCCGGCCGCCGCACAATCAGTGCTTCCCTGGCCGCCGGACAATCTGGAAAACAGAAAGCAGTGCTCGCTGAACCTGCAGCCGAAGATTCTTCTTCTTCTGATGATGACGATCCACAAACCGTAAGAAATCCTCTTTCCTCAGGATCTCGTTCTGTGGGTTAAGTCCTAACTCCTTGATTTTGACAGGTCGCAGCTGCTCTAGCTCGCAAGCACAGCCGCTCGGACCCTTGTGCTGACCCCTGGGCAGAAGACGAACCACCGGCTGACCGATTGGTAAGAAGCGATAAGCTCACTCTAAGCATTATCCACACCTTCGCCCGGACTTCCGTAACCTTCTCTTTTGCAGGTTCGTCGCCGGCCGTCTGGAACCGCTGGGGAGGGCTCTTCAGCTGCCAGTCAAGGAACGACTGCTTCACAAGCACCGGCGCCCGTGGGCCCCGAAAACCTTCCACCTCCTATCAACACTATTGGCGACTCGGCTTCAATTCCCGTGCAGATCATAGAGGACAGTTCACCCGAGCAGGAAGAGAATGCACCCCCGCCAGATGCACCGCCCGAGGAGCCGCTCGTTGTACAACCCCCGGCGGACATATCGCTTAATCTTGACCCTAACGCGGCAGTTGGAGAACCTGCAACAACACCAACTACAGACGAGTCTTCAGTTGCACAGGTAACCCCCATTCCAAAATCCCTGCCTCATCTCTTGATTGACTCTGTGTCTCTTAATAGACTTTCCCCAATCGTAGAGTAACGTCCCTGCTGAGGAGGTCGCTGTCGCTGATCCTGCTGAGCCTGCTGGTGAAAGCATGGTGGCTCAAGAACCTGCCCCCAGGTTCCAGAAGTAGGAGCTGAGATAATTGTAGCGGCCCAAATCGTCGAACCCCAAGAAGTCCTTGCCGCGGCCGCTGCTGATGCTAGCGCTATTGCCATTGTTCCGCCTCCCGAACCTCCTAACAGGCTGGAAAGGCTTGTTCGCGTACTCGAAGTGGCTCCTCCAGGAGTCATAGACGAAGCGAGGGAAGGTCTACAACGACTTCTGGGTCCTGACATTTTACTGCCGGGCGCGTCTGCCAAAGCTCAAGAATATTTGATGGTGCTTCGCCGTGAGCGCACTATCACTGATGCTGAATTTGTTGAGGTATACGAGCTCCTACAAAACCTCCCTGCGCAGATTAATGAGAGAACGACCGCGGCCGCGCAGGCTAGGCAGGTTCAGGCTCACTATCGCGGCCTTGCGCAACAAGCGGAGGCATCTTGCGACTCCTTAGGTGATCGGGCTATTCGCGTGAGGGACCTACAGATCTCGCAGAACCACCTTCGGACCCATATTCAGGACCTCCAAGCCCAACTGATCGAAGCAAAGGCCCAGTTGGTGGTGGTGACGGCCCAACTTGAGCAAGAGGAACCTCAGATAGAGCAGCCCTTAGCAGCCTTAGAAGCGATGACTCAGAACTTGGCTCAAGCACGCGAAGCGGTTCGACAAGCGGAGCGAGCTGCTGCTGACACTAGCTTTCGTCTAGACGAACACTTACTTCGCTTGACCCATGCGGGTCGTAAACTTTAGGCCTCTTACTTCAGGCCCATCTTGCTTTGTATGAACGAACTTAATATTTAATGTTTAATATTTAGCCCGCTTTGCTCGGCCCAAATATCACTCACAGTCTGATAATTAATGACAAGCAAAACTGTTGAAAAGATAACCCCAATTTGGGCGGTTACTTCCTTAGAGACTGCCCTGCTTCCCACGCGTTTTCAATATCTTCCATTTCCGAGATTATAGCATTTAACTGCATTGATTCTCTCATTGATAGCGTTGAAAGTGCCTCAACTGCTTATCGCGCTGTGTAGAGTTGGTCCTATAAATACCGGTTTCCAAAGAACACCGATGA
This sequence comes from Rosa chinensis, assembly GCF_002994745.2. Classification (NCBI taxonomy): domain Eukaryota; kingdom Viridiplantae; phylum Streptophyta; class Magnoliopsida; order Rosales; family Rosaceae; genus Rosa; species Rosa chinensis. Next base: position 48,361,287 of record NC_037090.1, on the reverse strand, counting down.
CCAAGCCACCATGTTTTTCCCACAGATACCCTCGCAAGACCTGTTGCTCTTTCTTCAGTTTCTAAAATCTTCCCTCCATGATCTCAACCTTAGCCACAAATTCTTAGGCTTTATGGCTTAATCTCAAGACCTGGGTAGGCCTCATGGCCTAATCTCAGGTCCAGTGGCATGTCTTTGGTTTCTGAAAATCTGGATGAACTTGCCAGTCTCAGTTAAACCGAAGAACACGCCACACTCCTAACGCGGCAGAACCAGATTCTGAAGAGGCTGTCTCTTTAGACTGTCCGCGAGGAGTATGGGGCAGAAGGGCGGAAGGCCACGTTGAGGCCGACTGTTCTTCTCCCGCGGTCTACCTCCGGGGCCTGGGTACTAGACTTCTGTTTTTCCCCAGAAGGTAGATGTGGTTGTGAGTCGCGCTCGCTCCGGACCCCAACTCCTGCCCGGAAGAAAGGCTCAAGGAAGGAATATGATGGATTGTTTCTTTCCCCTTTCCTCTAGTACCGATGACAGCACTGGCGACTCAGATCGGAGGAGGATCTGAATAAAGGGGGGAAGAGTGCTCTGAGGTAGCGCCCAGATCTTCTCCTCGCAATCAGATCCGGTCACTTTTAAACTTTACGTTCCTGTCAGAGCCACCTTTGGCCTTGTAATTGCATGTGAAATTGTATTGCTCTATTCTATTGTATGCTTCTGGCCGCAAAGCCACTTTATGTATGAAATTCCTGCTTTAAACAGAAATCTGCAACTGCAAAAAATTTGTTAGTCTGAAACAAAGCCTCTTGTATAGGCTTTTCACATCTATTCTTCACACACTTTGTCAAGAAATTCAATTTGAAAAAATTGAGGTTAACTGGGATAACTTGGATAATGAATACAATAATGATAAAACAAAGCCTCATGTATAGGCTGTTACATATGGAGTTGCCCCCCAATGTTCATCGGGGAAGCAGAGATAAGAACTATAGGCCACAGAGCAAAGGCCGAATGCTGCGAGCCGATGAAGATTTAAGGTTGCCCCCCAGCCTGGGCAAGAACAGGATCAGGTGGATCTTCGAACTCCCAGACACTTGGATAATATTTCTTCAGGAAACGGCCGTTAATAGGGTTGCGATGGATGTCGCCATCGACGTCTCTGAGGTGAAAAGCTCCGCGCGCCAAGATCCGGTGGATAACAAAGGGCCCCTCCCATCGCGGCGTCCATTTACCGCGACCGTGTAACTTTTCGCCGAAGGGTAAAATGGCCTTCCAGACGAGGTCACCTTCTTTGTAACTCCGACCACGCGTCCGCTTATCATAGGCGCGGGCGATACGTTGTTTTTCCATCACCAAATTGTCCAAAGCTGCCAAGCGCTGCTCGCTTAAATCTTCGTGCTCCTGCCACATTGCTTGAACGTAATCCTCGCCGATCAAATGATGCTGTTCTTGCACGCGTAGAGAATGAACGTTAATTTCTAATGGTAAGACAGCGTCATGACCGAACATAAGTGCATACGGCGTCGTGGCGGTGGGATTCCGTTTAGAAGTGCGATAGGCCCAAAGTGTCTCATACAAAGTGTCATGCCATTGTTGAGGGTTCTCTACCAACATCTTCTTTAGTAAGGTGATGATTGTCTTGTTGCTAGCTTCCGCTTGACCATTAGACTGAGCATAATATGGAGTGCTATGTATGAATTGAATACCAAAATCATTGACCAATTCCTCGACGGGGCCTCCCATGAACGCTGCCTCCCTGTCCGAAACCAGCACCTCAGGGATACCAAACCTGCAGAGAATGTTACGGAAAATAAATTGGCGAATGGTGGCACCGGAAGCCTCCTTCAAAGGCTCTGCTTCAACCCACTTAGTGAAGTAGTCAGTGGCGACGATGATAAACTTGTGCTGAAGGGAAGAAGGAGGATGGATCATCCCAATCAAGTCCAATGCCCAGCCTCGCGCGGGCCAAGGCTTAATAATAGGCTGCATCGGAATGTTAGGAACATGCTGGACTGGACCATGCGCCTGACAGTCCTCACAACCTTTGGCAAATGCGATACAATCCTTCAAAATGATGGGCCAATAATAACCATGACGTCGCAGAAGCCAATGCATTTTAGGTCCAGCTTGATGGGCGCCACATATCCCCGTGTGCACTTCGCGCATCAATCGTTTAGCTTCGCGACCATAGACACATCGAAAGTCTATACCATCCTCCCCTCGTAGTCGCAATTCATCGCCTCAAAGGAAGGAGTTCAATGCGAGGAAGCGAATCCTCCGGTCAGCTCCGGTGTCAGGGTGTTTGAGGTACTCAATCAACGGGATTAGCCAGTCCACATCAATAGGTTCTAGTACCGCGACTACGGGATCATCTGGTGGATCAGGTTGGGCAAGCCTTGAAGGTAATGTGCGACGCTCAACTTTCAAAATGCGCTCGCGCACTCCATACTTCATAGTGATACCTGTGGCCAACTAAGCGAGCTCATTAGCTGTAAAGTTACGCTCGCGTGGTATATGTTCCAGATCGACATCGGTAAATTGGTCCAGAAGCTCGACGGCGCGATTCAGATATGGCATGAGCAACCAACTCGCACAGCGATATTTTTCCTGGAGCTGGTTTATAACGAGCTGAGAATCGCCGCGAATCTGAACGTCCCGTACGCCCATTTCCAGTAAGACTTTGAGTCCAATGATAAGAGCTTCATATTTAGCCTGATTATTAGTACATTGGAATGTTAGCTGGAACGAATAAGAGAAGCGGTCTCCAGCCGGGTTTTCCAGAACAATCCCCGCGCCAGCCAGTGTGTCCGTTCTTGAGCCATCAAAGAATAATACCCAAGGTTGCAGGGAGACTGTAGCTTGGTACCAAACCGCGTACTCAGGGATGCACGCCAAATCTGGTCGAGTTGTGTTGGTGCATGCAATCTCTAACTCCTTCAGTGCGTGTATCTCTAACGTAGGATGATGTGCGAGAAAGTCTGCGATGGCCTGCCCTTTGACAGCTTTCTGTGGCACATATTGGAGCGAAAACTCTGAGAGAGCCAATACCCATTTACCAATGCGGCCTCTAAAGATAGGCCGAGACAACATGTATTTGACCAGGTCGGTTTGAGCGATGATGCAAGTGGTAAAGGATAGCATGTAATGTCGTAACTTGCACGCTGAAAAGTACAGAGTGAGGCACAGTTTCTCCATAGGGGTGTACCTTGTCTCGCAGTCTGTCAATGTGCGGCTAAGGTAAAAAACAGCATGCTCGACACCTCCATCATCGTCCTGAGCGAGCAGGCTGCCAATGGAGGCCTCAGCTGCTGAAATGTATAGCTTTAATGGGATCCCGGCTCTGGGTGGAACTAGGACTGGTGGGCTTGCCAAATAGGCCTTGATACTGTCGAAAGCCTCTTGATGTTTAGCCTCCCACACAAACTCATTCTGCCCTTGTAACCTTAGTAATGGCGAGAACGGTTGGATTTTGCCTGCAGAGTTAGAGATAAACGTCTCAGGAAATTGATCTTACCCAACAGACGCTGTAATTCCTTTTTCGTCCGCGGGGGAGACGCGTTGATAACTGCGCTCGCCTTGTCTTCGGGGACCTCAATCCCTCACTGATGAACTATGAACCCCAGAAAGTCTCCTGCCTGGACCCCAAACACGCATTTGGCCGGATTCATCTTGAGTCTATGTCTTCGCATGCGCTCGAATACTTTCCTGAGATCCGCGATATGGTCCTCCTTCTTCTGAGACTTGACGACTACGTCATCGATATATATCTCTAAAACCTTTCCCAGTATGTCGTGGAAGATCAAGTTCATGGCTCTTTGATATGTCGCACCAGCGTTCTTCAGGCCAAAAGGCATGACCACATATTCAAAAATTCTCGCGAAGCCAGGGCAGCTGAAAGCAGTCTTATGCCTGTCTTCTTCAGCGACCGGAATCTGGTGATATCCTGTAGTACCGTCCATGAAGGACAACAACTCATGTCCTGCCACAGCATCTACCAACATATCCGCGACCGGCATGGGGTAAACATCCTTAGGTGTAGCGAGATTCAAGTCTCTATAATCGACGCAGACCCTCATCTTGCCATTCTTTTTCCGGACAGGCACTATATTAGATAGCCACTGATTATACTTGGCGACCCTTATAATACCCGACTTGTGCATTTTCTCTACCTCCTCCTTAACGAGAATCTGGGTCTCCGAATTCATTCGTCGAGGTTCCTGCTTGACGGGCCTCTTGTCAGGGAGAGTTGGTAGTTGATGACAAACCAAATCTGGGGACAGGCCGGGCATGTCTTCATATTTCTCCGCGAAGCAATCCTTGAATTCTAGCAATAAGTCAATGAGCCTCTGTTTCTCGCTAGGCTCTAGGTAAGCGCTGATAGATACCTCCATAGGCTCGCTCGCTGTGCCCAGATTGACCTTCTCAGTAGGGTCTCTAACCTTAGGAGGCGTATCGTCCAACGCTGCCGGGGCAAGTTGAATGCAGACTTCATCTTCGTCCTCCGGATCAGAAAGTTCTTCATTAACGACCTCTAAGGTCGCGATGCGATCATAAGCCTCTTTTTCCACCATGTATGATGACAGTCGTTCATGTATCGAGTGGAAGGCCTCTATCCCCTCCGTCGAGAGGTCGTAATCCATTAATCGGTTAAGGGTTTGGGCACAGCGTGGCCAGGCCTTTCCAAGCCTTCTTTTGCGAGCGTGAGCCCCTACTGTGCCAGTTCAGAGGCCGTCACCCCTGTGGGGCGTCCCTTATCATCGATGCCACTAACCTGCAATGGAGTGATAGGCTCCAAATAGTATCTGGCATCTACATAATTTGCGGAGACCGGGAATGGACGGGGGTCTGCTTTGACCACTTCCGCCGTATCTGTTCCCCTATTCCACATAACCAGCTCTTGATGAAGCATCGAGGGTACACAGTAACTCCTGTGGATCCAATCTCTGCCCAAAATGGCACTGTAGGCCGCATAGCAATCCGTCACGAAGAAGGCATAGACCCCCTCTGCTGGGCCGACCTTAATGCGCAAGAACAATAGCCCTAAGGTTTTTGTTACTGTGCTTGCGAAATTTTTGAGTGCAAGAGACGTGGACTGGATTTTCTCCCGCTTAATCCCAAGCAAGTGCATGGTCCGAGTAGTGACGACATTAACGGCTGCTCCGGTATCAATCATGATTTTGCTAACTTTGATACCGCTGATGTCTGCCGTAATGTATAGTGGCCGCATGTACTGGACCATAGCTGGCGTTGGCTTGGAGAAGTGCATGAGTGATCCCTTGTTCGGAATCTCTTCTGTTTCCTGCTGGACTCCATCTTCTGCAGGCGTCGCCGCTGCTGAAGTGACCTGCAATGGCTGTACACCCTCTTCTTCTGTCCCCACACAATCCTGAGCAGCGACTGGCAATGCATATCTCGCGGGGAGTACATAAACCATGTTGCAAGAAACATCAGCGGTCTCGGTCTCTTCCATGTCATCGTCCAACTCAAGCTTGGGTTCTTCGCCCGGGATATCAGTTTGGAATTGCTTAGCCAAACGATCTACCAACGACTCTTCTGTGAGTCCTTTTACCTCGCAATGTTCAAGCTCTTGTGATTCCAGTTCCTGCTCCACAACAAACGGCTTAGCGCTCTCCGGTTCCAAGCGCTCCTCTGAGGCAGAGATGACCATACTTTGGACTTTCTTAGGTCGCCACTACAAGGTGTCACCAGTTCTGTCCTTGCCCCCCAGCCTCTCAAAGACTGAAGCTTTGACCACTAGTGCTTCACGGAATAGCCGGCGCCTGACATGCGGATGCCGAGTTGGCGAGCTCTCCGTTCGCGCAAGAGGTGGTGAGCGCTCCTCTGAGATCCTGCAAAACACACTGGGCTTTGAGGCCCCTGTTAGTGAATCTGTTTGTTTGTTAAAACCACGGGGAGGTCTTAATGGTTTAGCAGCCAGCGCTTCCATCTCTTTCTGGTATTGTTCGGGCGATTTGACCAGTTGGGAAGGTTTGATCAGGCCCTGATCTAAAGCCTCTAGAGCGCGTTTGGCTTCTCCAAATCTGCGCTGCAATTTTCGTTTCCTGGACGGGCTAATCTCCACCGCCTTCCCCTTTTCCCTGGTGTACCATCTGCCCTCCTTGATAGGGTTAGCTGACGCAGGTGGTATATAGGGCTTGGTCAGCACCTCTTTGCTCCTGGACTCTTCCTGTTTCGGACCAACCGCGGCTGCTTTTAGCTTCATGAATAAGTTAGAGTCTCTGGGGGATGGTGGTGAGTTCGTCTTCTCCCTTTCTCTTGGACTGGAAGGCTGATAGTTCCGTGACGAGGAAGCCCATTTGATTGGTGGCAGGGAGCCAAAGTGAAATGTCTGCTCGACCTCCTCGTGCGGTATTTGGATACCGCACTCCTCTTTACATCGAGAGCATAGGATCACGGGTGAAGCCTGGCTGGTTGGCTCAATTCTACCCTTGGCTGGCGCTTCATCCGCGATAGACTTATCATTCTGTTTGCTCGGAACCAAATCCAGAGTTGTTTTCTGTCGCTGCCGCTTGTTCCAATCCACATTGACCATATTGATCCCGGTATCAAGAAAGGGATCCACGTCAACTAGAGCCGCCGCTGTGCCTGGAGCCTCTACCTGCAAACTACCATTATTAAGCCATACCTGAATCTGGTCTTTGAGTTTTACACAGTCCGCGGTATTGTGGTTCCACAGATTATGGAACTTGCAGTACTTCTTTCCTTTCAACTGCTCTGGCCGCGGAAAAGGCCCAAAATCAGTCTTCACCATCTTCGCAGCGATCATCTCGTCAAGGATCTCGTGAGCTTTATTAGCGTCATAAGTATATGTCGCGAACTCCGGCTTGGTGAAGGCCATTGATTTGAGCTTAACAGGCTCCTTTGAAATCTTCAACTGCTTCAAGGACGGGCTCTTCTTCCCGGTTAGCTCATAGGCTGTTATATCATTATCCTCGTCCTCTTCATTGTCCTAGGCCGCTTCTCCAGTATTGTGATTGTAATAAGGGTCGTAGGTGGCCGGCTAGTAGCTCAGGGCCGCTACAGTACTGTGTTTACCTGGCACGTACGTCCCTCTGGAAGCATTCTTCCTCGCATCTGTCTCTCTGAGGAGATGCTCGAAACTGCCCACCTCTGTGATGAGCTCTCCCATTGACTGAATCATGCTGCCATGCTGCTTCTTTCGTTGTCGGGGCTCCAAACCTTTGACCGCCAACTTGACTAACTCCTTCTCGGGCAAAATGACATTCAGTTTGGCTTTCTAGATTTGAAAGCGCTGAAGATAAGCGACTGCCGATTCTGTAGGCTGTTGGGCCATCTGGGTGAGAAAAGCGAGGTCTACTTCAGGTTCAATAGTCCCAAATGTCTCACGGAAAAGTAGTTCCATTGCCGGCCAATCCGTCACAGTCCCTGGTTTGAGTTTAGAAAACCATCTGAAGGCAGCGCCCGACAGCAAAGTGCCAAAGATCCTGCACTTGAGGACGTCATCATTCTGGTATTGGCCACATTGTACCCTAAACCTGGCCAGATGAGTCGCCGCATCTTCAGTGTCCTCCCCTGAAAAAGTAGAAAAGATAATGTTTTTATAACCTCGGGGGAAAGGTGCGAGCATGATGTGTGGCGGGAAAGGTCCTTCATAGACCCCATCTGGCTGGGCTCTAGGGTTTGCCAATCTGATCATCTCCTCTACCTCATCACGTCTCACGTAATCTGGTCCCGGAGGCGGAGGAGGTGCCATTGCGGCTCGGTGGGTAGCTTGCCCGGAGGCTGCCTGGTTTGCTATTGCTGGTCCTGCCCCAACATGCACAGTGCGGGTAGTAGCCTGTTGCTGGAGAGTTACTGCAGGCATAACCTCTTCCTTCGATAAAGCTGTTATCTTGACCGGGGCACCAGTCTGGTCGAGCGCATAATAACTCCCCGGCAGTTCCTGATATACCACTTCTGCCCCGTCGCTGTCGTACTGGACGAAAGTCACAGGTTCCGACGCAGTTCCTGAGCCCTTTGATACTTGGTGTTTCTTGGTGGCATGTCCGCTTGATGAGGCAGTCTTTTCTTTGCTGCCATTAATAACCAAGGCTTGTTCTTTATTCTTCACCGGAGCAGTAGCAACAGTAGTTGAGGAAGACACAGCATTTTGATTAGTCTTTTCGCGTTGATTTGGTGGCACGTACTTGCCTGAACCGGACGGTTGGTCAAGAGAGCCAAGGATAGCATTAGGATCCCCTAGGGCTTTATTCAGTACATCTCTCGCCTGGTTCAATTCGGCTCTCTGCATAGCCACTTCAGTTGCCAAGTTGGCCCCGTCCTTGCGCAGATCTGTTATGTTCGACGCGGTCTGCTTGGTATGATCCACTATAGCGTCCAAAATTGCCTTATGACGCTGATCCTGTTCTCTAGCGATACCTGCAGCGTGCGCTTTCAAGGCACTTTCTGATTGTGTGATCTGCTGCCAGGTACTCTCCGTATGTAGAGTCATCCGCTGCTCAATTTCGCGAAGAAGCTTTTCCGATTTTGCGGTTTCCCTGGCAAAGTCAACATCCATCTTCTTGCGATGATTTTCGACGTTCTCCATGAAGATTGCGAACTTGACCTCAGCGGTCGCTCCTTCCGGAATAGGCTTTGAGACAAAAGCCTCTTCTTCTTCGCCTTCCACTATAGTGTTGACAGTGGCGGGGATAACAGACTCGCTGGTCTGATTGACATTGACGCTCTGACCCTCAGTAGCGGTCGAGCGATTCTCACCTTGTGCAGTTGACATATCGGGTGATTGGGGCTGATGAGAGAATCGTTGCGTCACTTGTTCTTCAGAGAGACCACGACAGTCCGCACGAGAATGCGGTCTGTAACTGGAGGTTTTATGCTTTGAGCAGTTAGCGTAGCCCTTTTGGTAAGGGTTATCGCTAGACTTCCCAATGGTTGCGTTCGCAAAGAAACACTATTGTTGTCCCACTGGGCGTGCCAAAATGTTTTGCTCCAAAACCAGTTGGCTTGCAAACTGTCTCTTTTCAGCGAGTGATTGCGCAGGCGTGCCAGCACCGCGGGGTGCAGTCGTTGGGGTAGTCCATTGACCTGACTTCTTCTTCAAGCGCTATGGACGAGGAGAGCACCAACCTCGTCACAGGGTTCTTCTCTTGCCTTTCGGGAAAGGACTTTTGCCTTACGGATAAGGACTTTGGTTGTGATCTCTTTGCGTTCACCGTGTCGATACTCAACGTTGTAGGATGAGCAGAGCAATCACTGGGAAGTTGTGAGAAAGCATGGGTTTTGCTAAAGCGTGACTTTATCTTCGCTGGGTTGCGAGGGCGTTACCCTTGCTTCGCTAGGTGTGTCGGTGGCAGTAGTACTGGCAGTCGGCTCGCGAGGAGACTAGGACTGGAAGCACGGTCGCCGGGTTGATCTGGTGAGGCTGACAGTTGGCTAGCAAGGAGACTAGGACTGGCGGGCGGTCACCGGGTTTCAACGAGGTTGAAGGTTTGCTCCAGGGAGGCTTTGTAATCGCTGGGATTGATTGATTCGAGAGAGGTCCTTTCTGTGTCCTTGAACCCTAGTATTTATACCTAGGTCTTCGACTGTTCCTTGCTACCGAAGGATTATTGATTGAAGCTTCCTATTCAATCTCTGCTACTTGACTCCAATAAGGTTTCGTTTTCCTTATGGATTACGGAATGGGCGAAGCTGTAACCCAAACCCAAGTAGGCTTATTTTTGGGCCGCAGGTATCGGCCCGCTGGTTCGAATCCACTAAAGGATTTTGCCTAAAATTGCTTTTGGGCTCAAACAAAAAAAAAAGGCCTATTTAGAATATTGAGAATGATGCAAACGTCAGAATGCAACATAAATAATAACAGAAAAATGTGTCAATTAAAGATCGAAAATAAAAGATGGAATTGATTGAGTGATTGGTTATCCTTATCACGTGTCCAAATGCCCCTTTACAGAAGTTTGTAATTCAACATCGGAAGAAACTTCTCCCCAGAAGACTCGTAATGAAAACATTGGCAGGTGGAATATTACAAACTTGGACAATTTTGGGAACTATTTTTTAGAGAGAAGGGAAAATAGGGGGAAAAATAGTTCCTCTTAGAATCCATGGAATTGGTTTTCCTTTCTCCTTTCTCATCATTTATTACGAAAATTTAGGACTACAGTTTTCTTTTTTCTTTTTTTTTTGAATGGAAATTGATATTATTGAAATCAATAGCCGGCAAACTGTCAATGGCTAGAGTCTAATTGTACTTACAACAAGATAGCTGCAAGAAAATCAGAAAACCCTATTCCAAGAAACTCCGTGTCTTCTAGGCAAAATTATTGACTAGCATCCTCATTAGCCAGGCGCACAATTGCAGTAATACTCTAAAAACTAGTTATTAATTTCTGATAATTTTTTTGAAATTATTAAGCTAGTTGCTAGTACAATTACGTGGTTCGGAGGTGAAATGAAAGTGTTTTGGACGAATAATTACTTGAAATGTTTTATTTTCGAGGAGTCAAGGGTTGACTTTCTATGTGATGCCCCAGAAATTCGTAATTATTTTCTGAGGAATTTCTGGAATCTAATTTATGGTTGTTGGATGGTTTCGTGGCTCGTGGACGTAGCGGAAGTGTTTCGGACGAATTAATTATTTGGAAAGTATGACTTTAGGGGGGGGGGGGGGTTCAAGGTTGACTTTTGATACGTTGGGATTCTCCAAAAAATTCCTTCACAAAAGTTGTAGAGCGCGTGAATACGAGTTGGTGGACATATGGAACGCGGAAATCGGAGTTTGTATCAGAAAGTTATGAGCGATTGAAAATTGGGAAAATTCTATAAATATGAGAAAATTCCGGAAATTTGCAAAGAAGGACAGAATTTTCCAAAACCAGAAAACTGACCCTCTCTCTCTCCCGAGCCCAGATTTCTTCCTCTCTGGTTTTCCGACCATATCTTCCTCATCCGGCCACCGATTGACGTGAAACAATGTGGGCTTTTCTCGTCTCGACCCCTTTACGAGTTTGTAGAAGAAATCGAAGTGAAATATGAGCTGTAGGAGGCGCTACAGGGCCGAGAAGAGAACCTCATCGGGGATGAAATTGCCTCCATCGGTTCTTCTTTTTCCGGCCACCTTTGCCGGTGATTCTAGAGGGCTTTTGAAGCCCATAGGACGTTGATGCTTCTCCCAAAGCGGCTTGGGACGATTTCACTTGTGGAGGACGAATCGAAGCTTTGAAATTTTAGGGTTCATTGAATTTCAGATATTGTGAGGTAAATTCCGGCCAAACGGCTATGATTTAGACTTTGTGTTAGTTATGAAAGTTTAAATTGGAGTTGAGATGAAGAACTTTGGTGTTGGGAGTTTTATCAAATTCCGACTTTGGGCTGGCGGCGGCGCCGCCACTGTGGTGGTGTTTTCCAGCAGTTTGCGGCCACCTCAGGGATAGTTTCTGTTCCTGAGTTCGATCAACTCGTCGATATGAGCATTTTGATATATTGTTTGTAATTTTGGACATCGTATGAGCATGTTAGGGTTTTTACGGTTTCGGACCGTTCGATGTTTTGAACCGTGAGGATTCGAGCGTCCGATCGACTTGTGGTTTTCGCATATCGATCGTAGATGTATTCCTGAGACATTGGGTGGTCTCGGATGTGGTTTCGCCCCAGTTGGCGTCACTTTGGGAATTTTTGGTTCGATTTAAGGTTTCGAACATTGTTCCTTGTGTTTCATTGACTGAATCAAGGCTGTACTTCCTTAAGTGTTTGACAGAGGGCGTTCTGTAAGCAGTCTAGTGGTGTGAAGACGCAGCAGGAGTTTCGAGGTGAGTAATCTCACGAAGTTCATTCACGAACGGGCTTACCTTTATCGTTTTGAGAGTTATTGATTTAACTGCAAACTATAGTTGGTATTAGTAGGCATTCATGAGCGGATGACTACATATATATATATATATATATATATTTTGGTGGTTTGTGGATTTATGAAAACAATAGGTATGAATGATGCGTTTTATTGTTTTGGGTTGTAGCTTTTGGAAAAACAAATGATCGTGGAAATGATTGATTTCGATTTATTTTGAAAAGCGTTTAGATTTGTGTATGGAAACAATATGCATGAATGATGCGTTTTATTGTTTGGGATGTGACTTTTCGGAAAACAAATGGTGGGAAATGCTATTTCTATTGTTTTGAAAAGTGTTTGAGGATTTGAGAGTCACAGGTTGTGATTTCTCCTTTCGGTTGATTTAACGTTTTGATCCTATGACCGGTGGTCCGAGGATGTGAGAGTCACAGGTTGTGATTTCTCCGTTTGATTTTATTTAACATTTGGGGTCCAGTGTGCCTCATTTAAATGTTTTGATCTAAGGGTCAGGTTGGCCTAAGGATCCGGGGTTGCAGGTTGCATCCTCATGGCAATGTTATATCGTAAGGTTGGACCTTGGCCGGGTGACAGGTTACGATTCAATTAGAGCTCTAGTCTGTCTGCCATGGTACTTCATGGAGCTAAGTAGGTTACTTACGACTCCTAGGTACGTATTTTGTCCAGGTTGGACAAAGAATCATATTTTAATTGTTAGGTTAACGATAGATATGATTGATATGTGTTTTGTCCAGGTTGGACCGATTCGAGATGTGTTTTGTCCAGGTTGGACTGAATTGGATGTGTTTTGTCCAGGTTGGACTAAATTGATGTGTTTTGTCCAGGTTGGACCGATTCGAGATGTGTTTTGTCCAGGTTGGACTGAATGGATGTGTATTGTCCAGGTTGGACTGAATTGATGTGTTTTGTCCAGGTTGGATCGATTTGATGTTTTGTCCAGGTTGGACCGATTTGTTGTTTTGTCTAGGTTGGACCGTTTTGTGATATTGAATTGTCAGAGTTTCAATTAATATGACTTCGTCACGGGGTTACTTGTATTTGTTTCTTTTGGGAAAAGAATGTGCTGTTTTGGGAAAATAGGGTGTGTCCCTTTTTACGAGTTGATGGGTTTCCTCGTTGGGCGAGTTGTGCATGTGTGGTTTTGAGTTACTCATACGGGCTTGCAAAAGCTTACCGGGTTTGTTGTGTGGCAACCCGGTACACCATTCAAACGGTATAGGGGTTAATCCTGTAGGTTGGGATAATCGTGGCTGATGCTGAGGTAGCGTCTTTGCAGCTTAACGGTAGGAAGTCAGTTTTGTGATTTTACCGTTATTTAGACTTCCGTTGTAGCAAGCTCTGAGGAGCATTTACGTTTTATTTTGTTGTTGGCAATTTAATTCGTAAGCTTATGTAATATATGACCCTGTGGGCGGGCCAATATTGACATAGTGGGTTCAGTGCATCAATATGTATGTTGTATAAAAGGAAAAAGATTTCAGGTATTTTGTATTGATGACTAGACGTTCACGCATATATAATTATGGAGTTATATATATATCGATTTTTATTTATGTTTAAAAATCAGGGGCGTGACATTCTATTCGTTGAGTTTCTTTGAAAACTTCCTTCACAAAAGTAGTAGAGCGCATCGATACGAGTTCGTGGACATGCGGCACGCGAGAATCGGAGATCGTATGAAGAAGTTATGTTCAACGGAATATTTTTCTATTTCAAAAATTTTCCTATAAATAGAAAAATCTGGAAAATATTTTCTTAAATTCTCGTTGGTCAATTTTTAGAATTTTTGAAACCCTAATTCTCCCTCAAAATCCCGTCGACCCAACCCGGACCCGCTTACCTAGACTCGGCCATATCTTCGTCGTCCGACGTCCTTTGGCCATGCCACCACCGCAGACCGACTCGCCTCGACTTCACTGTCGTCCTTGCTGGTCTTGTTTTAACCGATTCACGCCGAAAACGGTAAATCGAAGCTCGATTTTCACTACGGCACTGCCCCCGGTAGTTGGGCTTGAAATTTATCAAGTTTTGATGCTCTCCTCCTCCTTATCACATCCATACAAGCCTTGCAACTTGAATCGAAGTGTGGAGCTTGGAATCCCTATTTGAAGTTTTGAGCTTTCGGTGACGATTTAGGCCGATTCAGCCTTAGCTCCGGGTATGAAAGTTGCTCCTCTCGTTGTACTCTACATTCTAGACGGTTGGATCAACCTAGTTTTGAGGTAACAGAGGGTTCACTAGCGGCGGCTCGTCCGGCAACTTTTTGGACTTCCGTTTTCACAGTTGTTTTCTACTCGTCGATACGAGCATGTTGATATATTATGGGGTCCTGTTGTGATAATTTGAAGCATGTTAGGTTTAGCGTCGTTTCGATTTACTCGGTTTGTGATCAGTAAGGATCCGACCGTTGGATCGTCGTATAATTTTGAGAAATTAATCGTAGAAGTGTTCTGGAGACCTTGGGAGGTCTCAGAGGAAGTTTTGTCTCTATTGACGAAATCATCCGTTTTCGGTTCAAGTGCCATAACCAACATCGTTTTTAGTCATGTACTAAGTTGAGACTTTATTTTACTTTTGCTTGATGGAGTGTATTATGTATGTTATCTCGTCTGTGAGATAAGACGCAGCGGGATTTAGAGGTGAGGAAATCCCACAATACATTAGATAAAAAAGTTGATATAGACATGCTTTAAGGGCTATATATAAGAGCTTTGTACAAAATTGCTTCTTGAAAACCCAAAACACAGATAATTAGAGGGGAAATTACCTCAGAAACTTCCTTTTCAAAGTCTGAGCACCCAATTCCAAAACATCCACCACACCATTCTTCCCCAATCTCACCTGCAAACAGAAGCTAATAATCAGTAATCACTATAACAAAATCCTAAATCAATAACAAATCAATCAAACAGATACATACTAGCAAAATTGCAAAGAGTTTAGCTAAAAATTACAGAAATTAATACTAGCAAGGAGGGGAACCAAAACAAGACCTATTATGGGTGCACATGTGTACTTATCTGTTTGATATGTGAGGAAATAAAACAAAGAACAAGTGCATCATGAACCTCTGAACAGGTCATGTTGAAGCTTGGAATAGGCAAATTATAAGGATAATTAACATTATCATGTGGAACATATGAACCAAACGGAGGTTCATGTTGCCCCCCTAAGTTATAGCTTGGAATCCTTGGAGATATATGATGGGGAATATGGACATTGATATCATGGAAGAGGATCTCAATCCTGTTGAGAAAACAAAAGAATGTTAATAAGGGGTAGTCACAATGAACTGTTCCATTAAGTTGAGCCTGAGATGACTATGCATAATATGAGAGGCCGTATGATGAACTATTGTGAATCTACTCATATACAATTCAAAGAAAAACAAAGAGTAACTAAGCAAGCTCCATATTTCTAAAATTCCCAAAAGCAATTCATTTCATGTTCAACAATACATCATAAGTAACCCAAATAAAGCACTGCAGGCCAGAGAGTAGTATTTACCCAAAAGTGGTAGCCCAACTCTGGCATCAACCAAAACTTTACCCATCCCCTGATCCCCGTCTTGTACACAATCAGTGACCCTCTAATCCCCATAAACTCAAAAACACAAAATTAGTAGATTTAGATCTGCAATATAATCCAATTATAGAATACATGGCCCAAATGAAAACAACACCAAAATGCAAAACTGATTCAGATCTGCAATCTAATCCATTATACTGAGATGAATATGCATAATATATAAGGAAAAAAAGGAGGAGGAAGGATCGAATACATACCGAGTCAGATCTGAACAACCTTGTGCCATTTGACGAATCGAGATGGATATCTCTTCCGAAGCAATGTCTCGAACAGTGGGTTAACTGGTTTTCCTATCAAGCCACTACCACAATAAGTGAAACCAATCGCAACAATAAATCCTACAAACATTAAAATTGAAAGAATCATCATAAAAGATATAGAAGGGGCATACAGTTACCATGTGTTGATACCCAAATTTCCACAAGTTCGAATTTGACTAAGTGACAGGCAAAGGGAACGAGTCATCGGCCTCATAACCTAATTGGGCCTTCAAGCAAGCCCATTTAGCGGCGAAAAGGAATTCTCTATTTAACAAGCGATACGAGATGCCTAAATATTCAAACGATTGACAGGGATTTCCAAATCAACCGACACGCTTATTTATCACGCAATACGCGTAGGCCCAAGCTACGTTTGGGGCTCATACGGCGGGATATGGTGTGGAAGGTAACGGATCATGCGAGGCCCATCGTTATGATAAGGCTCGTCGGTAATTTTGGACTTGGGAACCAAAATTCACGCTTCGAGGGCCAATATCTTAACATGGGCTAGTAGAGAGATGAAAGCAAGCCCAACAAGACTTAGAGCCCACTAGAGTCTTACCCAAAGTCCACTACAATAGGACCCGTAGCCCAAAAGGACGTTGGAGTCGTCTTCTCCAAACCAGGAATATGGTTCCGTCCAAATTGTTGCCGGGATTACTACTCCATCCTTTTCGGGTAAGAACCCCAAGTCTATACAAAAGCTTCCCAATTCTCGTCCTCCAAAATCCTGCCCCAATTTCCGATAATACTTAGATGTTTGCGATCACAGTTTACAATAGCACAAATCAAGGGATTATGATCTCTCAAAAATCACGGCAGCATGAAATCTGGGATTTCCATCGCCACCCTATACCTGCACCACCGGTCTTTACCCACATGGCCAAAGCAGGCTTTCACTCTTTTGATTTCATAGGGAAAACAAGAGCTGAAGGTCTTAGAATGATCCCATCAAAATCAAGAATACCCTTTCAAAGCCTCTGGTTCTTGGTGCAAACCCTTCCTCTCGATCGCCGCTATAAAGGGCGGGTTTGTTGCCATAGAAAACCAGGCCACAACAGCCCAGAAGCAACAAGCAAGAGACCAAGCTTTGTCTCTAAACCCCTGTTCTTCCCAACCAACCTTAACCCAAAACCCAGAATCATGTTGTTGCTGGAACTCTCTCTCTCTCTCTGCTAAACTCTCATGCATCTAGCTCCCACACCTCTCCTGCCTATAAGCCCTGTTCTTATGAACTCAAGTCTGAATCGCTGCCAAGTAGCTGCTGTTATCATCAGGCCAAGTAGCTGCTGTTATCGTCAAGCCAAGTAGCTGCTGTTATCGTCCTGTTATCGTTAAGCCAAGTAGCTGCTGTTACATTTAACAGGTCACAACGAAGTTGTTCTTGGGACAACCATTGAACGACTTTGGGCCTAGTCTCGCACAACTAGGAGGGTCTTGCTGCAAAGAGTCAAAGTCACAAATTCACCCTCACACCATGTACTTACCAGCATCTTTTCAACTGCAAGCTTTACACCTTGGGCCATTTGACCCTTGCTACCTTAAGCCTTATCTACCAGATTCTTCACTACCAAATCATGAACAAGATCATGCATTCCCTGCCATGAAATTCATACCAACACAAACGCAGAACAAAATCGAACCCAAATCATTAAAAGAAGAAAAATTTGAAACTGAAATAGCTTGAGTTCATACTAGCACCTCAACATCGCCGCAGTAATCTCTTGCTGAAAATCCTTGGGGTCCTTGCCGTTGATCGTGCACACAACCGAAAGTTTCTCCTTCACAGTCCTGCTCAGATCCTTGGCCATCGATCTGGTCTTCATGATCTTCACGATCTCGATGAGGCTGTGCTTGATGTTCTTGCGGTGCGATTCGGCTCTTTGAGACTTAGAGAGCCTTGATGACTAGAGCGGTAGAGAAGAAAAAGGCGAAAGAAGAAACCTAAAATGAAATGTCGCGAAAGGCCGAATGAAAACTATTTATATTTGGCTGCTTTAGGGTTCTGATCAAAAGGAAAACAAAATGATGTCATTTTGAATGTGAACAGTGTTTCGGTTTTCGGTTCGGTTCTGTTTTCACCAGGCCGAAACCGAAAACCGAACCGAACATAATCGGTTCAATTTGGTTTTTTTTTTTTTGTTCGGTTTTTTTTCGGTGCGGTTTTGTTCGGCTTAGTTTCGGTGCAGTTTCTTTTCGGTTTTCGGTTTCGCGAGCTCACCCCTAGTTCTGATTGAGAAACTTTTCTGACAGCCAAGATGAGATGCCTCTCAGACACAGTAATGGTTTCTTCTCATAAATTGGATCAAAACATGCAAATTACAGCAAAGAAAACAATGAGAAAAGCATTTTGATCATACTCATGTATAACTTCTTCTAATACAGGGCAATAAAATGTGAATCTCCAACTTCAGTAAGCCAGCCTTCCTTTCAAAAATTGAAGTTTGCTCAAAACCAAAATGACATAATTTTTTAGAACAAAAAAATTCAGCCAACAGAAAAATTACACAAACTACTATCTAATATAGTATCTTGAACTTTAGTTATACTATTTCTATGATTTTCGGATTTTTTTTTTTCCTTCCTAATCCCTTGCCCACCAAAAGCAAAGCTCTACCTTTGACGAACTCTTCGAGTTGGGAGGGACAAAGAGAAGTGATGTCGATTGGGTTCCGAGCGTAGAGGCGGTTGTCTTCTACGTTATTTTCCAACCCTCTCATGCTTTGAGGAGAAGCAGCGAGAAAAGCCTGAAGGAGATGGAACAAATGATTTCATCACTGTCGATCTTGATGGAAAATTCGAAGCAGTAGAATAGTTGAAGTCGGTGAAAACGGAGGCTTCCCGAAAATCCTCGATCGTTTTGGTTATTGCTATTAGAATAATCAGTGGTGAAAAAAATCAGCTGTCAAAATAAACAGCTATAATTAAAATAACTCAGATAAGTGTTTGGTAAACTATGATTTAAAATTTCTAAAATCATTAAAAGCAATATCAAAGTGTTTGATAAATTGTCACACTGAATCAATATGACACTACATAATGACGAAAATAGATAAGGTGTCAAAAATAAAATCCCCAATACTTTTTAGCACAAGTTTATATAAATATTTTAGCAACACAAATCTGCTGTCAATAATAAGATGTACTTTACACAGTTGCTGCATAAGATTGCTAATTAAATACACAAAAACTTAACTACCAGAATCAAATTATCTTGCGGAACTTTGATCTTATACTGAATGAAATTTGTTCTGTATTCAAACTAATGGTCGTGTTGGTCTCTAATAATGATTGAGAAAGAAATCAATCCATTCTAATGCATTCAAGTTTCAATTAAGCTGTGGACAAACTGTAATTACCGGATGGAACAAAATTGATAGAGTTTGAGTAATGACAGTTATTCAAACAAGCAACAACACAAATAAAAGAACACAAGAATTGCTGACGCAGTGTAAACCTCTCCACTGAGGAAACTTCACTGCGTGGCTTTTAACGTAGCCAACACGAGAATCAAATCCAATATGAATCAAATCGTTACAGATCACAAGTAGTGGTATTCAACACAACCACATTGACTAGCAACAATGCTAACTTGCTCACAACTGTAAAAGACCTATTCTAAACAACTATGAAGCAATCTGTATAGATGAAGAAATCTGGACACGCCTTCAAATTCAATCTTGCCTTGAAGCCTCACTGATCTCAATCACATATGCAAGTGATGAATGCAGTGAACAAGCAGTATGATCAATCAATCAAACAAACAATGAGAGTTTTGTAAAACAGTTAGTGCAGACGATGCAGCACAATTAAAATTCTCAATCAAAAAACTCTGCGTCTCATAATGCAGTTTCAAAACCTTTTATAGAAGATAAAGACTCCCCCTCAATCCAATCACATTAAACACCGATTGAGATAAACATGGAAAGGTTTTTCAAAACAATATGCAATCACAATCTTTTATCTGATATGTATTCAAAACAATTCTAAATGCAGATAAGATTTCCTAAACTCCTTTCCTTAAACACTATTTGAATTGGAGAGTTTAGACCCACAATATATGCATCAATCACATGCAAATTGATATGATATGCAAATTAAAAGCTCTCTAAACCTAGACCATATTTTCAGAATTATATGGAGAAAGAATCGTGTACAATCAATGCGTCTAACCCTAATTGATTCCTATTAGGAAAGATCTTTTTAACAAAAGATTGCCAATTAAAATAAACAGACCTAAATCAATTAGGTGTTCAATGGGACGATTTTAACTGGTGAAAAAAATCTTTGCATAATAAAATTTAAGAATAGAAAGATACTTTCCAAAAACAAACTTCCTAAAACCTAGGACTGACTCAAGGATTGCAACACAGATTGCAATCCCAATGCATATGCTGACTCATGAGATGCATTTACTTGTAACGTATTTGAGATCAGTATTAGGCCCTTTTCCAGCTTCTTCAGTGATGAATTGTCATGATATACTTCACTAGCTTTGTATGGGAATGCCAACAAATAACATGTACAAAATCTTGTACTTACACAAACTTTATAGAGGACAAGAACAAACAAAAATTTCAGTTTTGGGCTCCCAATATTTATTGAAGCTGTGCTGACGATGACCAAAAGGAACCTAAAAAGTATATGCAAAACATTTTTTTTTTTGACACAGTAAAAGAGATTTCATTTAATCCCAAAGCTAGAACGGCACCTACAAATAGTCCCCGTATACTTGTACCCTACATCAGTGGTCAAGCAGGTAAGGGAAAACATGTACCATCCACTAGTACATTGTCGCTCACTTATTTAAGAGCCTACACTACTACAACTCTTAGATTACACAAAGAAAACTACATCGAATCTCCCTTCGTCAATGCACTCAATTGTGGTACTCCAGAAGATTCATTAACTTGGTGTAATAAGAAACCATAGCAGTGCAAACTAAAACAGAAAATAAAAACTGAATTTAACTTTTCTCCTTGCCCTTAGAAATAGGGCACAGAGAAACAATAGGGTAAGTCAACCTGAGCGGTTCCAAGGTAGCAGCAGTCTTCTTATTCTTGCGAAGATTCTTATTCCTTGATCCTAAAGGTCTCCCCCGCTTCTTCTTCCCTTCCTTGTTGTCCTGATCGACCACAAGCTTTGGCACTAACGTGCCTTCCGGAGTCTCCACCAAACCCAAAGATTTTGCAGAGAACTTAGTAGTGAATTCCGGCATCTTCAGTTTCTTAGGAGGCAAAAATAAGCCTCATCTATCATCCAACAACTCAGGCAACCTTTGCTTAGGCTTTTTTGGAGAGACATTTGGGGACGCAGGCCTGTCCCTCTTCTTCAGCAGGTTCTCCTCCACCGAAATCATTGCCAGGCTATCATCAGAGCTACCCTCTGACCTATTCTCCATATTCCTCAACACTATGGCCCTCTTCTCCTTCCTCGGCTTCCCAAACTTCACCTCAGAGAACAAAGAACACACCACAGGCATTGGGACATTCGACTGAAACTTGAAGGTTGCATTCCCCAGTTGAAAACGCCCTTTAGCAAAACTTAATGTCGAGGACCCAGCCCTAGTTGTAGGCTTCAATGGCGTTGAAGCATTAGCAGTACACACTCCAGTTTCATGATAGATCAACGCACAAATACGACAACGACCAGTCAAATTTTCAAAGAAAAAAGAGATCTCCTCTTCAATACCTGGAGCAATTCGCATCCTCTTCTTCAAGAAAAGAGGTTTAGTGATTTCATGCGAAACCCTAACCCTAACTTCCTTTTTGTACTTGAACAGCTGCTCATCCATGTCAAGATATTTGCCCGCCACCGAAGCAATATTCACGATGTTCTCTTTCACCTCAAACAGCAGTGGAATATCAGTGATCCGTACCCAATAGATGATGGATCACAGATCGACCCTATCAATCGGAGAAACCCCATCATACTCTTGTAAGATCAAGGGAGTCCGGTTATAGTGCCATGATCCTTCCTTCAGAATCTTCTTACAATCTCCACGAGCATCAAAGGAGAACAACAGTCCATCCTTTGGTTTCTCCTGGATCTGGAAAGCTTTCTCCAGTACCCAAATCCGCCGGAAATGGCGCCTCACCTCCCGGATATACACTGCCTTGGTGGTCAGAAAAAGACCGAGTAGAAACGCCTGAGAGGCGCGCTTCACTAGTCCAACAGTCATTTTGGTGAGATCCACCACTTCATCATCTTCAAGTGCCATGGAGGATGCGAAACTTACTGTCATACTCTCGATGGACGCCGCGTAAGGGTATATTATTGCAATACGGTGATTGCAGTGAAAACTAGGGTTTTTCTCACAGAGAGAAAACTAGGGTTTTTACACGTTTTTGGGTTTGATTTGTAAGATCAAATATGGACATAACACATATCATCATAAAGTAATTGATGATTAGCTTAATATCAATCCTAGTTTAACATGGATACAAACAGTAAATCAATACTAGTGACTTAATGAATAGTGTATCAATTCATTAAGGATAGTAATCTATTCTTAGTCTGCAAGAAAGATTACAATGAAGTGTTACATTAAGAATCTAAGTAGGAAACCTAAACCGATATGGATAGCTTTAATGGGAAGCTTCTTGAGGGTTAAGTCTCCTATATATACAGATGAATTGGTCCCTGATTACTACCGATGTTTTGCATATTGTTCTGTCCATTGAGAAGCAAGTTGGTAAGTAACAGAAGGCCATATTCAGTGTTCGTGTTTGTAGCATAAGATGGAATCCATGCCAATGATTGCTGAAGGTAAGCCTTGATCCCTTTTATGATTGTGTGCATATATTGTGAGCATGTAATTATGGTTTTATAATTGGTATCAGAGCATAGGCTCACAAGTATCAAAATCGTTGAAGGGTTTTGCAAAACAAACACACACAAAAAAAAAAAAAAAAAGGTTTTTGCTTTACGGATCAAGTAACTGGTCAGGTAACTGACCAAGTCACTGATCAGGTAACTGACCATGTAACTGGTCATGTAACTGATCAAGGTAAGTTACTTAAGTCGATTGCTGCATCTGGTTAAATATCAAATTCATGCTTCCGCTGTGATTTTTAGAAGCAAATTGGGGAAAAAGCAAAAACAGGTTTTTCTGTGAAATTGATTTCGATTCATAGCATGATAATTGAGTTTTTGATTGTGCTCAAGAACCCTAGTTGCATTCCCGGTGTGCGTTAGGTTAGAGTAGATGGTGACCGGATGAAATTTACAATTTCTTGATTGTTCTGTGGTTTCTTGGAATCAAATCAATTTTGGTTATGCTTGAATATGCATGTTGAATTGATTGATGATATGGTATTGTATCTGTGATTGTGTAAAAATTGCATGAAGAACAAAAATCTCCCATAATTTTTTTTTTTTTACACATCATTAAAATTGACAGATACGAGAGCTTAATTTTCTTACAAGGATGAATCTGGGTAGAATATAAAGTTAAAAGCTCATGAGTTTTGTGGTTTTCTGTTGGCATAAGTGATTATGATGCACAAAGCATTCTTCATTGATGTTGGCAGAAAACAATGATCAGGTCACTGACCATGTAACTGGTCAGGTCACTGACCATGTAACTGATCGAGTAACAAAACTGAAATTGTGTTTTGTGTTTTAAAACTATATTGCAATGTGCTTCTAGATGTGAGATTTCTTATATAGCAATGAGAAGCTTGTAAAAGCTCTATAATCGTCTATTTAGTTACTCAAAAAAAGCAAAAGGTCTAAAGGTGCAAATTGGAAAGTTAAAAAAACCCTTTTGCATCCACTTTACCAAAATTAGTTTGATTTTGAAGTTCAATATAGTACCGAATCGCTACAAACTATGCCTATTTTTGCAAAGAACTTGACCAGAGAAGCACAAGATGCAAATTTTACTGCTTTGCAGTAGAAGAGTTCACCTTAGTAAAAATGAAGAATTAATATGACCGAGTCATAGTCATTCTCTTACCTTGGGCTTGGCTGGAAGGTTCCAAATTCTTATTTCCTTTGCACCAATTAAGCACCCCAAAGCAACTACAAACCATTGCAACATACAATTCCAATTCTCTACTCCCCTAACCCCATGTCTTCTTGTACGTACCTTAAACCTCTTATACCCCGAACCTTGAAATTCAGCAACCCACTAAACAGAAGTAAATAAACATGAGTACTCCAGATCTAGGAAGTGAAATTTGAAATAAGCAAAAGCTGGGAACTTGATGAAAAACCTTAGTAAGAAATTGTAACTGAAATAAAGTGGGTAACAATTCACATTAAAAATGAGACTAACTTGGAATTGGAAAGCTGACCTGAACTTGAATTGGTTCTTCAGCAGCAAACAGCCCAAAAGGGTGCAATATGCTTATCTGGGCTTGTCTTTCTAAATTCTATGAGCAGAAACTGAAACCCAAGTAGTTTAGAGGCATACGAACTGAGAAAGACTTGGAAAAGATTAAAATCCATGATTAGGTATGTATAAGAAATAAGAATTGGATTAGTGAAGGAATGCTAAGGAGATTAGATAATGGGAAGGGGTCAAAATAGTTTGGTATCAACAGAAACGAGTGCAGGAGCACGGACGACTATTGAGCATTGATGGTGACATTGTTATTTTAATTTTCTTTGTTTCACAGAATGGCTAAAGCTAAAACTTTGAAGTCTGTTTTGTGGGTTTGAGAGGGACTTATGGGCTAAAGCTAAACCCATCAGCATGTCCAAAATGGACCGTTTGAATCGAACACTAGAATTCGACTTTGGAAAATAACATTATGCAATTATAAAGAACCAATGCCCAGAAAACTAAGCAATAAAACAGCAAACAAGTATCCACCTAGATGTTGAAATTAAATTGGGTTTGTATTAGTAAAGACTTATTCCAACAATACAATAACTCAACCTGAAACACCTCCAAAGTATTATGAAAAGCTTACTTCAGAAATAAGTGTAAAATGTGTTACCAAAAGAGGTCACAGGGACTCATGTAAAAAGTGAACCCCGAATCATATGATCTTCCACGTCGTCCACGATTGTCATCCTCACTATAACCAGAGCATTATAATCAATCTTCTTGCCAGTACCACGAAAGAGTTTAACAATAAAAACACCAGCCTTATCCTAAAACTTACCTCATACTGGAAGAAAGGGCAACAATGATTGCAGTATAAACAAGAACAATGGAGGCAATGAGGGCAGTTCCAAATGAAACCCTCACTACATACTTGGTCCAGGCCTATCAAAAAGCATAATCTCAGTGTCAATTCCCAAGCACAAACTACACAGCAACGACGGCATAACCAAATTCCAGAAAGAAAAACTACCTTTGCTTTCTCCAGCAGAGGCTCAATTCTCAATCGAAACGATTTGTCAAGAAGCTTTGCTCGATAATCTTTGGGGAAAACATAAAGCACATCGCCTTCATCCGAGACCTGTTGAGACCATCTTGAAAAATAGAATTTCAACTCACTAAACAAAGCTACAACCACAAATTCCATTCATTCTTTCTTTCCTAACAGCATGGAAAGAACTATAGATATCAATTTTTAGAAAATAACTACCTCCAAGAAGCCCTCAGTGTCGGCAGCAAGAGCCTGCAAAGCGTTCTAAGCCTCATTGAGCTTGAGCCCAGCTCTGCTGGAGACGTCACCAATCGTCACTCTCCCTCCGCAGGCGTCGACAACGTCCATGGTGCTCTTCCTCACATCGGACGGTAGCTTATCGCTCTCGATAGCTCCGCCAAGCCTAATCCCGGTGACTGCGTCGAGGCTGGCTCGAACGACTGTCACCAAAACCCTAGAATCTCGAACCTTGGAAGAGAACCCAGGGAAAATGGGGGTTTGGGAGAGAGGAAAGGTGTGGAGGCAGTCGGGAAAGACCGAAAGAGTGAGGATTTGGATATGAGGCGAGGGCCTACCTTTCGGGAGGCAATCAATTTTCACCGGTACCGCTGCGATGGGATTCTTCGTCACCTGTCACCGACTCGATCTGGGTCGAAGGAGCTCGAGCTTTTTGTTCTTCCACTCATATATAGAGAGAGGCCGCCTTGGATTATGTAAGAGAAAGAGGAATCGAAGAATTGGAGAAGAGAGGGTTTCCAATCTAGGCTCTCTCCAGTCTGTTTTGAAGCGATAGGGATGGGATGAGGAGGAAACTGGTTTAGTTGTCGGGGAGAGGAGAGAAGTCCAAGGTTTCAAAATGATGGATTTGGGGTCTAGGGGTAGAAGATAGAGGGAAAGAGAGAGAAGAGAGAGGTCTAGGTTTTAGATCTGATGGATTTCTACACCGTGTAGAATAGAGAGATATGGTTGAAGTGAGGAGGCACTGATAGTTCATAGTTGTGGGTTTTGGTTATGGGTCTGTGTTTGTGTCTCGATAGAGAGAGTGAGGCGCTGTCGAGAGATTGAGGAGCTGCGGGTATTTTTGTTATTGTTTTGCTCGAGTGTTAGGGCTTCAAGCCTGGCTATATCAATTTGGACAAAGATTCACACAACAGAATTTTATAAAAATGTGGTCTGAATACAGCCATTTTAAATTTGGGATCTGTCTCCAATCAATTTGACTTCCCTCTTTAGGGAGGTAGAGAAAAATGGTGGAGGGAAATTTCCCTCCTTCAGCCAAACATATTAATCAGACCACAGTTTTATTATTTTTCGTCGCATGATTAATACATGTTGGGGGGAAAATTTTGGGTTTGAGACGGCATTTGGCACCACTTACATGGTGGGAAACTTGCCGCTCAATCTTATAAGCGTCACACAACGGTTTTGTCCTTAAACGCCTTCTGAATTAATTCATAAGTCCATATCAGACGACAGATTTTGTAAAAACGACGTCCGAAAAAATAAAAATTTATCAGACGACGGAAAAGTATGATACGTCGTGTGAGAGGCGTCGTCTGATTCAATTTTTGTAGTAGTGTATGCTTCAGTTTTATCTTCCAAAGAAGTGGTCAAGTATGGTTTTAGAATACAAAACAGCAATATGCGTGCTTGATGAAAATAAATACGGATACTTAGAAATTTTTCTTCTGTCTAAAGATGTTGATAAATTTCTTTGGATAACTTGTTTTCATTGAACATGGTATATTGATAAAGAACTCCAGGATGTTATGCTTCTGCTCAAAAGTGTTGCTTAACATTATTTTTGGTTATGGACTGATATGAATGCAAGTATGGATTGTTTAGGTTTTCTGTATGTTCTTGTTTTGGTTGCTTAAAGCTAAATAAAACACAGAAAACTTAAAGTTATTTTCTTTACAAATTGAGAACTCACACGAATTTTTGTTTTGCTCCTTAGGTAACTCTTACATGAACTTGAACAGTGTCTTGATGCTAACTGGAACCAACTATAGAGCTTGGCTAGATTCTGTAGAGAACTATATGGGAATGCATGAGAACATAGACTATTGCTTCACTGAGGACAAACCTGAAGAGTTAACTGAAAAGAGCACTAAGAAGGAAACTGATCTTTACAAGAAGTGGCATAGATCCAATAGAATGGCTAAGAACCTCATTCGTACCTCTATGTCCAAGACTGTCAGAGGAAGTATAGAAGAACCTGAGCTAGCATCAGATTTTTTGGACCTCATAGGTGCTAAGTTTAAAGAAAGTGAAAAGGTAGAAGCTGCTAGGCTAACCAAGGAGTTTCATGATTTGAAGTACATGGGTTCAGGGGGAGTTAGAGAGCATATTATGAAGATGATCAATATAAATGGCAGACTCAGGGAGCTCTTGATGGGGGTTAGGGATGAGTAGGTAGTGCATTATGCACTACATTCCTTGCCTAACAGTTTTAGTCATCTTAGGACCAGTTATAACTCTCAAAAGGGAAACTGGACTCTAGATGAACTTATATCCATCTGTGTGGATGAAGAATCTAGGATCAAGGAAGAAAAGGAACCTGCTACAACCATTAACCTCATTGAGAAGCCTAAAAGGAAAAAGCCCCAAAATAAGCTCAAGCCTATCAAAGCCATAACTAAGAGTTCAACAGCTGCAGTGGCCAAGGAAAATAGGCCATTTAGGTTCAAGTGCTACTTTTGCAAAAGAGTAGGACACATGAAAAAGGACTGCACTGGCTATAAAAATTGGTTAGCCAAAAAGGGTAAGATTTTTTCTAATACAGTTTTTTCTTTAGAAATTAATCTTATAAATGTTGAACCACAGTCTTGGTGGATAGATTCAGGCTCACCTATTCATATTACTAATTCTTTGCAGGGATTCATAAGGAGGAGAATCCCAAAAAGTGATGAAGTGAACCTGTGTGTAGGCAATGGCATGAGAGTGGCAGTCAAGGCTATTGGAACCTTAAAGCTCGATTTAGGATTAGGAAAATTGTTAGTTTTGGACAATGTTTTTTATGTACCTTCCATGAGAAGGAATTTGGTCTCGGTTTCTCTTTTAGTAAAATTTGGTTGTAGACTTGTTATGGATAGTAATGGAATTCTTATTTCTAAAAATTCTGTTCAAATTGGTTCTGGTGTTATTATGAATGATTATTTACAATTAAATTGTTCAATGGCTCAACAAGAAATTTTACTTGTTGAAAATAACACAAACAATACTAACACTTTAACAGGTGTTAAAAGAACCAAACTAAATGAAAAGTCTGCATTTTTATGGCATAGAAGACTCGGCCATGTTTCAAAAGAGAGACTGAAAATTTTGGTGAAAAACAACATCCTAAATGAACTTGATTTTTCTGATCTAACAGACTGTGTTGAATGCTTTAAGGGAAAAATAACTAATACTAGAAAGAAGACTGCATATAGAAGCCAAAATTTATTAGAACTCATACACACTGATATATGTGGACCATTTAGGCATCAAACTATCTATGGGAATGTGTATTTTATCACATTCATTGATGACTTTTCTAGATACAGTTATATTTATCTACTTTCAGAAAAGGCACAAGCATTGAAAGCCTTTCAAATCTTTAAGTCTGAGGTAGAAAATCAACTAGAAAGAAAAATCAAAACAGTGAGGTCAGATAGAGGGGGAGAGTTCTATGGAAAGTACACTGAATCCGGCCAATAAAAGGGTCCATTTGCCTTGTTTTTGCAAGACAATGGAATTAAAGCTCAATACACAACACCCTATAATCCACAACAGAATGGTGTTGCACAGAGAAAGAATAGGACTCTTTTGAACATGGTTAGATGTATGATGTGTACAACTGGTTTGCCTAAATTTCTGTGGGGTGAGGCTTTAAAAACTGCAAATTATATTTGCAATAGGACACCTAGCAAAGCCATAGAAAATACTGCTTTTGAGCTTTGGTGTGGCAGGAAACCTAGTCTTCATCACTGTCATGTTTGGGGATGTTATGCAGAAGCTAGGATTTATAATCCAAGCTTGCATAAACTTGACCCCAAAACTGTTAGTTGCTATTTTATAGGTTATCCAGATAAATCTAAAGGCTATAAATTATATTCTGCTCATCATTCACCTAGAATTTTTGAAACACATCAAGTAAAGTTTCTAAGTGAAAAAGTTCACAATACAAACCTTGAGGATTTAACCTCAGATTTTGAGGAAATTGTGTCAGATGAGAATATAAGTGTAGCATTGCCTTTAGAACAAGATGTAACTGTTCATGTCACTGGTCATGTCACTGGTCATGTCACTGACCATGTTACTGACCAAGTAACTGTCCCTGGTCGAGTAACTGGCCAAGTAACTGACCATGTCACTGACCGAGTCACTGACCAAGTCACTGACCATGTCACTGACCAAGTCACTGCCCATGTAACTGACCAAGTAACTGTGCCTGGTCAAGTCACTGCCCATGTCACTGACCATGTCACTGACCAAGTAACTGTGCCTGGTCAAGTCACTGCCCATGTCACTGACCATGTAACTGACCAAGTAACTGTCCCTGGTCAAGTAACTGACCACGTAACTGGTCAAGTAACTGAACCTCACCATCCTCCAATGGCTCAGCCTAGAAGATCACAGAGAGCAAGAAAACCAACTTATGGGGGGGAAGAGAGTGACTACATTGATTTTACTGAGACTTTTTCTCCAGTTTCTACAAAAGACTCGTTTAGGATAATCATGGCTTTGGTGGCTCATTTTGATATGGAGCTGCACCAGATGGATGTTAAAACAGCTTTCTTGAATGGTGAACTAGATGAAGTGATTTATATGAGGCAGCCAGAAGGGTTTGTACAAGCTGGAAGTGAAAACTTAGTGTGTAAGTTAAGAAAATCAATTTATG
This sequence comes from Rosa chinensis, assembly GCF_002994745.2. Lineage (NCBI taxonomy): Eukaryota > Viridiplantae > Streptophyta > Magnoliopsida > Rosales > Rosaceae > Rosa > Rosa chinensis. The sequence continues at coordinate 48,331,410 of NC_037090.1, read as the reverse complement.
GCCTAAAACAAGCTTCTAGACAGTGGTACAAGAAATTTGATTCTGTGATTTCTACTTTTGGATTTACAGAAAATCTTGTTGATGAGTGTGTTTATTTGAAGACTGTTGGGAACAATTTTATTTTTCTGGTACTCTATATGGATGATATACTTTTGGCTAGCAGTAACATTAAATTGCTTAAAGATACCAAGAGTTTTCTGTCAAGGAATTTTGACATGAAAGACTTAGGAGAAGCATCCTATGTACTAGGTATTGAGATTAAAAGAGATAGGGCACAGAGACTACTTGGTTTGTCTCAACAGAATTATGTTACCAAAATTTTAAAGAGATTTGGTATGGAGAAGTGTGCAGCTGGAGAAGTTCCCATGTCCAAAGGAGATAAGTTAACCAAGAAGCAAAGTCCCAATAGTGATGTTGAGAAAGAAAATATGGAGTCAAAGCCTTATGCCAGACTTGTAGGAAGTCTCATGTATGCACAAGTCTGCACTAGGCCGGATTTGTCTTTTGCAGTAGGAATTTTGTCAAGATTCCAATCTAATCCAGGCCATGAACATTGGGTAGCTGGGAAGAAAGTGTTGAGATACCTGCAGAGAACTAAAAACCACATGCTAGTTTATAGGCAAGTGGAGGATCTGAAACTCATTGGATTCTCAGACTCGGATTTTGCAGGGAATTATCCAGACTCCAAGAAGTCCACTTGTGGATATGTGTTCTTGCTTGCAGGAGGTGCTATTGCTTGGAAAACCATGAAACAAACACTTGTTTCAACTTCTACTATGCAAGCTGAATTTATTGCAGTATATGAAACTGTGTGTGAAGGACTTTGGATTAGGAATTTTCTCATGCAGACCAAAGTATTGAGTCACATTGTGGCTGGAACACTTGTAATTTATTGTGACAATGAGGCTGCAGTTTTCTTTAGCAAGACCAGTAAAAGGTCAAATAATTCCAAGCATATTGATCTAAAGTATTATAGTGTTAGAGAAAGAGTAAAGCATGGTGAAATAGCTGTTTTGAGTATTGACACAAATTCACAGCTAGCAGATCCTTTCACCAAGGCATTGTCAGTAGCAGCATTCCAGAAACATACAGCAAGCATTGGAATTTTAGCTAATTTAGATGCTTAGGTTCAGTAGAGAGTTAGTCCAGTTGGAGCATTTAAAATTCTAAGGTTTTTTTAGTTCTTGTGTTTTAGTTGTGATCTTTTATTTTGTTTATCACAACTTGTTTGTAATGACAGATTTTATTATTAATAAATTTTGAGGTATTTTCAGATTTTGGTTATTACTGCAGTTTTTGTTGAATGGTCTGAAAATTATCGATTTTGTGTTTAAAGTTATACTTGCTATCAGATGGCTTAAATCATGTGAAGCATGATGTTAAGGTTCAAGCAATATCTTTAAGCCATCAGTGTTCAGTAAATTTGCTTGAGTTTTTGGTTTTAGAAACATAAAGTAGGACCTAATATATGTTTACTTGTTGATACACATTAACATATATTGTATCACTTCTGGTTTGACATATGTGGATTGCAGGAGCTTGTGTTTGTGGTTTTGAAACTTTGCATTTTTGTTAAAATGTATACTGTTTCTTGCTCTGCATAAGTAACTGTGATCTGACCATGTTGGAATGGATTTTCGATTTAAGTTTGTTATCTGGCGCGCACTTCAGTAAGTTAAGTAGGTTTTGATGTTCTCTGGTGCAAATCATCGAGCATGATATGTGTGAGTCCAAGGGGGAGATTGTAAGATCAAATATGGACATAACACATATCATCATAAAGTAATTGATGATTAGCTTAATATCAATCCTAGTTTAACATGGATACAAACAGTAAATCAATACTAGTGACTTAATGAATAGTGTATCAATTCATTAAGGATAGTAATCTATTCTTAGTCTGCAAGAAAGATTACAATGAAGTGTTACATTAAGAATCTAAGTAGGAAACCTAAACCGATATGGATAGCTTTAATGGGAAGCTTCTTGAGGGTTAAGTCTCCTATATATATAGATGAATTGGTCCCTGATTACTACCGACGTTTTGCATATTGTTCTGTCCATTGAGAAGCAAGTTGGTAAGTAATAGAAGGCCATATTCAGTGTTCGTGTTTGTAGCATAAGATGGAATCCATGCCAATGATTGCTGAATGTAAGCCTTGATCCCTTTTATGATTGTGTGCATATATTGTGAGCATGTAATTATGGTTTTACATGATTTGCATGAATCACAAACTATATGCAGAACATATTGGTTCTACTGAAAGTCAAGTATTATTATTATTTATTTATTTTATCAGAAAAACTCAAGTATTGTGAAAAGCTTCTGACCCAGAAAATATATGCATATATACCACTAAATACAAACACCAAATGGATTCGTACATCAAAATACATGTTCTGATCGATATTCACTAAAAGAATTCCACAAGATTATTCATATCTATCTTGAGCAAAACTATGAAAGTCCTGATCAACTTTTCTCCATTATTGCTTCTTTTCTGTCTAGATACAAAAGTACTTCCACAATTATTACAAGCATAAAATGAAATTGGCAGAAGTTTACATAACGATTAGATTAAGATCTGAAAATCAAACTAACAAATTGATATCATAAACTTAACCCCTTTCTGGAGAATTCACAAGTCACAACGACAAAATTTAATAAAATAATTTGGGAAACTAAGGAATGCCTTGTAGCCTTCTGGCATCAAGTCAGAAAGAAAGCCTCCGACATTGGATGAAGAAAGAAAAATGAAGGGGAGTGCAGGGGAATTGGATTCATACAGCCACACATCAAACGTAATGATCCAACTAACATCGATAAAGAAGAATTGGAAATAATATTTGCAGCACCCGAAGGGACGGATTGAACTGGTTCACAATTAAGAAGCCGAAGAATGAAGCTGGAGAGGTCTGAAGGGAGAAGGGAAGATTAGAATTGTTTGATGGATGATGAAGGCCGTCATTGTGAGAAAATACCAAGGGTGTTATTGGCATTTGGAAAGTTTCATTAAACTAACGCGTGGCTCCGCATACTGTGGGAAAACCGAGTTTTTAGAAAGCACCTCCCAACCTGCTTTCTGAAATCCGCAGTCAATCAACACAAACTTTTTTATAACGCGCTTTTTATTGTCTTACCAAACACTATATTCATAAATAATGTTCAAAAAAAGTGATTTTTGGCCCTAAAACTCGATACCAAACGGGCCCTAAGCACCATCGAATAAGACGCACTAAACCAATGGGCAAGTGTAATTGACAAAAAAAATCAGGGGCAAAGGGTCACTCCATTTTAGGCCCTTATAAACAGTATCTCTCCTTTAGTATATAGTAAATAATTTCCCACACGGCCACATCACATGTGAATTACTTTGTGTAAACTACCTATTTGGTCTACTACAGATGGGTTTTTAATTTTTGATAGAAAATGTCAACTCTATTAATAATAATAATAAAAAGATTACAAAAAGTACATCATAAATGAAAAATATGACAATAAAACATCGGATATAAAACCTAGCAGAGCTATGACTGAATGCACTAACGCATTTGAAGTCACTAGATGTATACCGGGTCAATTAAACAATTACTAATGGTATGACTGGTAATAAAAAAGGCAATCTTCCATCATCATGACTGATCAAGTATATTTCTCACATATCGTACGCCGAAAAGAAAATAATTTTTCATATATATTACTGATGGTATGACCGACCATAAAGGGCAATCTTCTAACAATGTAACTGGTGACGTGATCATCCATGCACTTCCATCATAAAACAGGATGGAGATATACGGAAGGCAGTCCTATAATGATATGCATATAAGAGTCAAAGTTCATCAATTCGAGGGAAAGAATTGAGCAGACAGCTATAATTTTCTAGATTTGGTAGAAAAGCAGAGGTGAGGGTGACTTCAAATTGAAACCTAATTAGATTGAACTGAACTAAACATAGGGATCGATCTACATCAACTGCTCCATTTCCTAACTTAAGTTCTGAGGTTTCATTTTATTCTAGTATGATTCTATATGATGCTCATTTACATCATAAAGTGAAGGTGGACTCAGATTCTTCGGTTTGGATTTCCATGACAAATCCATCCTAAATTCCTAATGTCACGCCCCTGATTTTACACACAAGAAAATCGATATATATAATCCCATAATTATACATGCGTGAACGTTCAGTCATCAATACAAAATACCTGGAATCTTTTTCCTTTTAACCAAGTACATACTGATGCCCTGAACCCTCAAAGTTAACATACACTCGCTCCATAGAGTTATATATTACAATGCTTACGAATTAAATTGTCAACAACAAAATAAAACGTAAATGCAGCTCAGAGTAACTATACAACGGAAGTCCTTATCAACGGTAAAGTCACAAAGATGGCTTCCTACCGTAAAGCTGCAAAAGCGCCACCTCAGCTTCAGCCACGATTTCCCTGACCTGCAGGACTAACCCCTACACCATTCCATTGAATAGTGCACCGGGTTTCCACACAACAAAACCCGGTAAGCTTATGAAGCTCGTATGAGTAACTCAAAACCAATTACACAAATTTCACCAAAAGCCTCATGCTCATAACCTCAATCCTAGCATCCAATTACACAATTTTAGGTCAAACAAGACTTCCTCAAACAATGTTTGACGCCATCCTAACGCACTACAACAAATTCCAACATCACACTCATTTCCCATTTCCCCCCTAGGAGCTTTTGTCATCAACATGACATCAAAGGTGAAAAACAATGAATCACCTTCCTATCCTCACCACATAGTACAATTCATCACCATTATGGCTCCTAATGTAAATCAAACCATCAATCAATACAATCAAGGAGAAATCAAGGCAATCACATATCAAAATAAGCAAAACAATTCACAGTAACCCCTGCATATAAATTAGTTCAGGAGGTCACATTAAGTCAAGCAATTCAAGACAAAGTAGTCATCGAAGTCCCACACTCTGACGTCTGTAGGTAGCCCCAACCATCACAGCAGTCCTCTCGATCTTTGTTAACTTAATAACAATTCAAATCCGCTACCGAACTGTCATCACACTGATCATCACATAGATTTCATCGATCATCACACAGATTGCCATCATCCTACTGATCATCACCTAGATTTCAAGGATCATCATATAGATTTCAATTGTCCAGCTGATCATCACACAGATTCTGCCGGTCATCACGTAGATATAAATCGTCCTACTAATCATCACATAGATATCACTAGTCATCACATAAATGGCTATCATCACATAGATTCACGCAAATATCGCCAGTCATCACACAGATAGCGATCATCACATAGATTTCGCTGGTCATCACGTAGATAGCGATCATCACATAGATTTCGCTGGTCATCACATAGATAGCGATCATCACATAGATTTCGCTAGTCATCACATAGATAGCGATTCATCACATAGATTTCAACCATCCTACTCATATTCCTACACAAGCTACACATGAAAATCATCACAAAGATTCACCACGAAGTCACTAATACATGAATTATATATGTGTATATATATCCCATAATATATATATAGACACACATAGTCATCCACTTAGAAATGCCACTAATACCAACTATAGTCGTAGTTAACCTAATAACTCCAAGACAATAGGGTAATCATGGTCATAACAAATATCGATCATATTCATAACAAATATCGATCCTGCTCATAAAAAATATCAATCCTACTCATAACAAATATCGATCCTGCTCATAACAAATATCAATCCTACTCATAACACATATCGTGAGATTTACTCACCAAACGATAAAGGTATTCCATTCATTAATGAACCTTGTGAGATTACTCACCTCGAAACTCCCGCTGCGTCTTCAATTCAGGAGAAGGCAGCCAATCCACAAAATAGCCGTCCAAGGAGTACTACGTCACGTACCTAAGGAATTACAGCTCTCATTCAGTCAACGAATCACAAGGGATAACGTTCGAAACCCTAAATCGAACCAAAATTCCCAAGGTGACGCCAAATGAGGCGAAACCACATCCGAGACCTCCCAAAATCCCTGGAATACGTCCACGATCGATGTGACCAAACCACATGTCGATTGGACGCTCAAATCCTCAAAGATCGAATAAATCGATCAGTATGAAACTGCAAAAATCATAACAATTCCATACGAACTCCAAAATTTACATATTATATATCGAAACGCTCGTATCAACGAGTAGAACATATATAATACCAAAAACAGTTCCTTAAGTGGTCGGAACACCGCCGGAACGCCACCACAGACGGTGGTACACCGCCGCCGGCCAAAAATTCATTATTTCACAAAACTCCCAACATCAAAGTTCTTCATCTAAGCATGCTTGTGAACTTTCCTAACTAGCTCGAAGTCAGAAAACAAGCATAAAGGGTCGAAAACTACCTCACAAGCCGTGAACAGTAATCCAATCCGAGTTTATCGAAGTTTCACGTGAATCGATCCAAACAACCACCAAGGATCGATCAACGAGGCTGCTCTGAGCTCAACCAAGAAGACTTGAAGCCTCGCCGACGTCGGAGCAAGGAATTTCGATCGGGTCCGAAAACACCAACCTGCACCGCCTTGCAGCGCCGCCGTGGAGGAGAATCGGTGCTAGAGGACACCAGAGGGATGACCAGACGGAGGAGACGATCTTATCTGGAAAGTTTCGTCGCCGGAGACCGCCGCAGTTCGCAGGAAAAGTCGGGTCGGATCGACCAGGTCTGGATCGGGTTAGTAAGATTATTTCGATACTGAAGGTAGCAGCCGAGAGAGAAGAGAGAGGAAATGAAATGGTTTTCCGGAAAAGGAAACTTATGAAATAGTAAGTTTCTCCTTCGGGAAACTTCTATTTATACCAAAATGGAAATTCCTTCCAATGGCCATAACTTTCTCATACGAATTCCGATTCTCGCGTTCCACATGTCCACGAACTCGTATCGACGCGCTCTACAACTTTCGTGAAGGAAGTTTTTGGAGAATCCCAACGAATAAAAAGTCAACCTTTGGCAACCCCCCTAAAACCATATTCTTCAATTAATTATTCGCCCGAAACACTTCCGCTCCATCCACGAGCCACGAAACCGTCCAATAGTTATAAAATTAATTCTGGAAAATCCTCAGAAAATAATTACGAATTTCCGGGGCATCACACCTAATCTTGTCTCCACTGCTCCGGTTTCTTTCCCATGTAATGGAAGAAAGAAAAGAAGAGTTGGAGAAATCTTAGTCTGGACATGGGACATTTGAAAGTCACAGTTTGCATCATGCTCATTCCATTACCACTGAACCACTTTTTGGGTTCACAATCGTTCCAAGTTTGCCACTCATGCAAGGGTTACTAATTTTGTATCCATTTTCGGACCAAACCAGGAAACTTTGTTTAAAATGTACCTTTCGGTTCTCCAAACCTTTACATACTAATGAGCTGATATTTGCAGCGTGCTGGGTATGTTACAAAGCTAATGGGGATAAAAGGTACGAATGAAACAATGAATGTCAAAACCAGCCATCCAACACTTCTTGTGACTGTAATTTGTATTTGCAGTATTTGTGTTTATTCAGAGCATCGAACGCCAAATTCTTCTCTCGAATGAAATAATAATAATGGAAATGTCATCATGGTATCCACGGGTTTTCCTTGTGGGATGTCAAGAAGTTCATGGAAGGCCAGTCCTGCGGACCCCAACATGCATATGAGTTAATGTCCCATGAAAATAGTTATAACTACATTCATTTTTCAGTTCTTGATTCAAATAAAATGGGGCATTGTACTTGAGCTTTCTTTGCTGCTCTAAACAACACTTCCTCAATCAGATTTTGTGCAGGATCACCCTCAGGAAAGGAAGAGATGAACAACTCTATTTCAGTGACTGCTTCATCATTGGTGAAGTACTGATAAAGACCTTCAGAGGACAATAATAATAGTCTCCCTCTCGGTCTGTGTAGGTACAAGTTTTGGTGTGTTGGCATTCCATAGAAAACAGAAAAGTATCTTTGGGGTTTAATGGGTTTAATATCTTTTATTCATTTAAAGAAGTTTTTCTTTGTGCCAAATTGTATGATTGATTTCCTAAGTATTTTAGGATTTTGTGTCCTTAATTGTTTATATTTTCTTTAACACAAAAAGATTAGTTTTTTCCTTGTAGAAGGTGGATTAGGTTAAATAGTTGTTTTGGTTGTTTTGTTTGGGATGGCAGCTATCTTTAAGAAGAGAGGAAAAATAGACGGCATAAGGGCTGGACGTGGAATGAAAGAAGATTTGGAGACGTCTTGTATGCTTGCTAATTGAACCTTCACAAGAATCAAAACACTTGTCCATGCTTAAGTGTTCTTGATCATTGTTTCATATGTATAACTTCTCTTGAGATCAACTAGGGAGCTGTGAAGAAAGGATCGGAGAGCGATATTTGGTGATCGTTCAAGTGAAGAAGGAGTTCAAGACGGAAGACAAACTTCGTATTAGATTTTGTCTAATCATTGTAGCTGAGCTAGAGCTATTCAAGTTTGTAAAGAACATATCCTTCATCATAAGTTAATTCTTATTTTGGGTTCTCAAGAGTAAGAGCCCCGCAGTTTTTTAATCTCAGAAGTTAAGATTTTCACTGCTTAACCAAAAATCTGGTTTCTGTTGATTATTTTTAAATTCTGCCCAGTATGGATTGATCAGTGCACTGCAATCCTCATTTTCCAGAAAATCATATTCTGTCCTTATATATTCAGTCTGAGTTTATGGTGATAAGAGTGATGGTATACATGTGATGCAGGGGGCAGTCCCAAACATAATTGAGACTAAATATCTCTAACAGTGCATCCTATACTCACACTCACTTTTGTGTTTTGGATTACTAAAACTGTTTGTGCATATGTTTACATCTAAACAGAAAGTGGAGCATAGTAATTTTTGTTGGAAATTTTATGATTTAAAATTAAAATATATTTTATTTTTTTCTTTATTTATTTTGGGGGTTATTTTCATTTTGTGTTTATTACTCTATTTATGGTCTAACGGTTTTATGTTTTAAATATATGATTATTATTTGACCGTTATATGGTTAATGAGGCTATTGATGGTATGGTAAGTGTGTCCTATATAAGGGTACGTGGCTATGGTTGGAAGGCATATGGTGAGGCATGAAACATGTACATGTGTGGGAGTTTAGATTGTCGGATAATGATGGTATACATGACGGTATAATCCACCATAATGCAACCACTCTAGCCAAATACATCTACCAAAGATATTCTTACAAACTATACATATACATACTTTACTTATACACCGTTTTGAGTGCACGGGTGATAAAGGTTCAATGGGGTTTCTTAGCTGCACGACGGAGCTCGAAGAGTTGTACATCTTGGGGGAAGTTCGTCATTCAACCCTGTGCAGTAGGGGACGAATCTTCTCTTAGGACAGTGCGCTTGCACGCCTCGACTCGATAAGTTTACCTATATAAAATCTATATATTATATTATTTTCTTACTTTATTTTATTTTCTCATCTATATCATTATTCTTATTTCCCAAGATATTACCATATTATTTTATTTTAATGTTACAGGAATTCCGTCCCGTATTTTTTACAACAATCTAAGAGAAGATTCAGGCGGAATTTCTGACAAAGACGGACAATATGAAGTTCAAGGAGTCATAATCAATATCGCACATTTGGCTTCTTCTTTATTTCTCAACTTATGAATACCTTAATATTTTTCTTTCAATTATTAGTTTATATTGGCCTTGAATATGCTAATTGCATTTTGCTTTGCATGTATACTAATTAATAGTTGAATATCAACTAATTCTTGATAGGAAAAATCTCTCAAATGTCAAAGTTGATGGAGGAATTAGTGACGCAATATACATACACTAGACTCTACCATGACGAAGGAATCCTAAACCACTTCTACGGCATAACTAATTTTTGTTCCGTAAGAAATATATGTTTTTTGCATATTATCATTTTGTAGTTACAATTATATCATTCGGCATATAAATTCATATTTAATGCATATGAGTTCTTTCCCATACATAAGCAAATTAAAAGATCGTGATTAAAATACATATACGTTAGTAGCCAACAAGCAGGTATGTATATGTGCATGTTACAGTTAAGTTTATATATATAAGCTTATTTTCCATCAAGTCATATTTGCAATTTAAATTTGCTTTCAATGACAATTAATCTGCCATGAGATCAGGTTGGCTATACTTATGATTTGTTTACTGTTATATGAAATTGATATTGCCTATAATATATAAAACGTTGTTACTTGAGGTACGTACTTGATTACTGATTTTACGAGTTATTCCATTGTATTTACATACATACTAGTAATTGTTTTGCGTACAGCGTACCATTGAAAATATCAATTATATTATGAATGCGATTGACCTTAAAGTCTATTGCAGCGCTTTATATGTTATCAGGTCAGTTACAAATGACATTTGCCTTTTGTTTTGAGGAGAAGCATATATTTCATTCGAGTTGCATATCATAATTAATGATTACTTATCTTTCTTTCATATCTAAAATAATGCTGCTTCAAATTGTGGTGATACTATTAATTTTGTCTCATTATTAAAATTTAGTTGAGTTATTAGCTGTAACATTGATTGAGCTTCTGAGTGATTGTAGAGAAAGAAAATAGTGATGGTACGTTTTCTTCTACTCTAAAAATTAATTTATATATACATTATGAAATTACATATGCTACTCTATGTTAGCTTGTGTTTACAAAAATGCAACATGTCATAAATGAAAATGCATGCTCAAAAAATACTTCTAAGTTCAATTGTGATCGAGAAGGTTTTCATTTTGCTTCAATAAATCATTGAGGAGTTATTTTTTATTTCAATAGAGGGGGTTACTATTTGAAATTTTAACTATTTCATCAGTATTCTTTAATGTTTATTATTAAGACTTTTACATAATTGATTTTGTTATGACTTATGAGTATAATTCTCTCATGAAGAGCGTCTATCTTTGAGATATGGGGGAGCTCTAGCTATACCTCCTATTAATATTTATAAACATGTCTTTAAGAACATTTAATATCAGGAAATGTGGGGGTTATGGTTATATTTTTGTTCACTATTTAATATTTACTTCAATGGTATTTTTAAATGCCCTCTGGTAATGTGGGGGTAACACTTGTAGCAATTTATCTTACGTGATCATTAAATAATCAGTGTAGAGTTATAAATTTTCTTGTTCTCATGTGGAGGAAAACACTCCTGTGAGAATTGTGGCTGATGGTTTATTTAAGGCTTGCAGATAGAGGTGGCAAACGGGCCGGCCCGGCCCATTTTAAGCGGGTCTAGTCGTGCTTCGTGCCGGGCTTGGGCCGGCCCATTTATTATCGTGCCGGGCTCGTACCGGCCCATTTACTTAAACATTAAGCCCATAGCCCGAGCCCATATTGTGGCGGGCCGTGCTCGTGCCGGGTCAATAGCGGGCCGTGCTCATGCCTACCCATTATAAAGCACGATTTTAAAATCTTAATTTGAACAAATAAAAATTAATTTTATTTAACTATTTAGAAAATTAAAATAAATTAAGTTCTACAACGTTTTTCTTAATCTTAGCTTTTTAAGATTAGATTTCTAATAATTTTTTATATTCCACTATAAGAAAGAAAGAAAAAAAAAACTCAAAATATATTGTTTTTAGTATATTATTGTGAGATTAATCTTTATTAATATAATGAAGATTTAGTATCTATTATTATTTCCTTCAATCTATAGTTGTATTATTATGAGATTAGTCTTTATTAATAAACATATATTTAATATTTAGAAAAAAATACTTTTGTCAAAACAAGGCTATAGTGTTTTGTTTCATTATTTTGACAATATAAAAGAAAGCATTAGTGGAATTGTCATGAGATTTTAAATAAAAATGTCTCATATTCAAATCTCATTATTGTAGTTTTTTAATATTTTTTTTTTAAAATGAAATTTTGTGTTTGTAACGGGCCGGCCCACAATATGTCGTGCTCGGGCCGTGCCAGGCCCATTACGGGCTCGGGCCGGGCCAATGGGCCAATATTTTTAGGCCCAGCCCGACCCGTTATTCTAACGTGCTCGGGTCGTGCCGGGCCGCTTTTAAGCGTGCCGGGCTCGTGCTTAGTAGCCCGTTTGCCACCTCTACTTGCAGACAAATTAAAATGCAGGTTTTGCTAGCTAAAGTGACAAGTAAGATATAACCAAAAAGAAAAAATAAAATAAATATAATATGACAAAAGTCATATAAACATGCCCCACGGAGGAGGCCCCTATAGTCTCGAGGAGGAGACTATATATATAAAATCGCTGAAGGGGGATGTGCTTAAGCCCAGAAGGGAGTCACCTAGGGAGGTAACCCAACTTCTGTGATTGGAGATCCCATGAAGGAAGTTCAATGTGGTAGAAACAATCCATATTGCGTGACTCAAATATAGCACACATAAAATTTAAGGATATATCCAAAAGAGATATTATCCTGTGCATCCCTAAGGCATTAAGTGCTATATTAAATGTGACGTTAGGAAGGGAAAACAATGATACCCTGAATGAGTTTCGAGACGGGCAAACTCCCGCGGGGTTCGGGCACACGTACCCTTGGAGAACTCACCTAAGTGAGAGTTGTTCGTGAGGCCGCGACAATGAGAATTGGGCTGTTCTCTAATACTCTCATGAGAATCAAGATACGCGCAAGGCCATAAATGCGCCAACACGCGAACTTGTCTAATTACCCGTACTGTGTGTGTGATATGTTAAAGTTTGGTCAAAGGTATCAAAGTTCAAGACTGTGTCACTTTGGTTCCTCAAATGGAGACTATCACACTAAGCTAGGTTCAAACCCGAAGGGTACCTATGCCGATTGCACAGTAAAAGCACTTACTTATTTTGTTTTAAATGATTTTATTTTAATTTTAAATCAGTGGGGGATTGTTGGAGATTTTATGATTTAAAATTAAAATATATTTTATTTTTTTTCTTTATTTATTTTGGGGTTATTTTCATTTTGTGTTTATTACTCTATTTATGGTCTAACGGTTTTATGTTTTAAATATATGATTATTATTTGACCGTTATATGGTTAATGAGGCTATTGATGGTATGGTAAGTGTGCCCTATATAAGGGTACGCGGCTATGGTTGGAAGGCATATGGTGAGGCATGAAACATGTACATGTGTGGGAGTTTAGATTGTCGGATAATGAGGGTATACATGACGGTATAATCCACCATAATGCAACCACTCTAGCCAAATACATCTACCAAAGATATTCTTACAAACTATACATATACATACTTTACTTATACACCGTTTTGAGTGCACGGGTGATAAAGGTTCAATGGGATTTCTTAGCTGCACGACGGAGCTCGAAGAGTTGTTGTATCTTGGGGGAAGTTCGTCATTCAACACTGTGCAGTAGGGGACGAATCTTCTATTAGGACAGTGCGCTTGCACGCCTCGACTCGATAAGTTTACCTATATAAAATCTATATATTATATTATTTTCTTACTTTATTTTATTTTCTCATCTATATCATTATTCTTATTTCCCAAGATATTACCATATTATTTTATTTTAATGTTACAAGAATTCCGTCCCGTATTTTTTACAACAATTTTAGAGGGGGGGGGGGGGGGGGGGAATGTGAATATCACCTCCCTTTTGGTCATTGCTTCAAAAAAAAAAAATGACAGATGCTTACTTGAAGAACTGATGTAGACTTTAGTTATACCTTGCCAAACGAACTGATGGAACAAAATGACAGATGCTTACTTGAAGAACTTATGTAGACTTTAGTTATACCTTGCCAAAAGAACTGATAGAACAAAATGACAGATGCTTACTTGAAGAACTGATGTATGACTTTAGTTATACCTTGCCCAAAGAACTGATAGAATAAAGGTACTCGTTTAATATGTTTTGTTCTTTCCTTGATCGACCTTCCCATAAAGCGTTCCTTGATACAACTCACTAGGTCAGCTTCAACCATACTCCAAGAACTTTCGGAGTATATATATATTTGTGTGTGTGATGTCACAAACTAACCGTATCTACTTGATCAACCTCGATCAATAGTTCTGTCCCAGAGTTTGTTTCGAAGGGATCTGCTGCATCTTCATTTCCCAGATTTCTCCTCCTATTAATCCAATCATCTGTAGAAGAAGGCCTATCCAAAACTAAGCCATCCAGGTATAACTCACGGGCGCAAATCTAGTTAGTTAATTATAACGTCTCCCAGTATATCTCTATTTGCTCTATATGTTTCTCACTTTCTTTCACGCGCATTTTCCTCGTATAAATTCTCCATATATATTTGCAATAAATAAGATAAAATGCCGTCAGGGATGAAATCAGCTGTCCCAGATTTCTATGTCTCAATTCTGTCCCATCAACATGATTGGTCCACAGAGATTAAAAAATGAAACAAAATATTAAGAAAATATTTTTTAATCTCTGTGGACTAATCATGTTGAGGGGATAAAATTGGGATAGAATAATGGAGACAACTGATTTCATCCCCATGCGATCAACATTCAGAACATTGTGGTACTGTACATTGGTCCAAGGAAATTTCAAATTTCCAAGTTATAGCCAGCTCATCTGAACGTTTTTTTTTTTTTTCGTTTTTTTTCTTAAGAAGAAATGACATTCTCGACTGCACGGCTCTATAGATATATCAGGTTCGTCGGCTCAATCCTTTAACTAAAGTTTCTTCTATCTGCTTTCTCAAAATACAAGCAATCTGAAACTTTGTCGTAGTCGAGACTTGGTAAAGACTTTCGTCTTTTTCTAACTTTTAAGAGCAAATGCACTTATGAATCTCATGCAATTGTTGATCAATCAAATCCACTATTTGCATGCTAATTCAATAGTATTTAATCAATTTATTTAATTATGAATGAAATTAAACTTATAATTTGATTTATTAATTAATTTTAAATGAAAATAATGGTACACTAATTAATCTATCCATTTAATAGTGAGAAAATATTGATTAGAATTTGAGTAGTAACATTTGACAAAATAACTAATAATCTTTTATAAGATTAAGAAAAGGCCAGTGATAGTAAATAACTTAACTATTGTTGAATATTGATCAACTCAAGTACTTGCTTCAATGATTTGAAGGCTTCATTCAAAATTGATTGAGAGGTAGGGGGTTTCACTCTTTCTCAGGCAAGTTTTTTCAAAGTTGAAGTCAATTTTCTTCTCTTCAAGAACAATGGACCCACTTGTCTTTGGGCCTTACGAATTACCCCACCGAGAGACTGACTAAGAATTGGTCACCCAATCTCCTCTTGCATTTGGTCGACCAATATTGGACCGGTGCATTAATCAATCTGGGCATTGTGAGCAATTTATCAGTCAATTGCTCTCTAACAGTGGGGGTTGTCTTTTGTCACGTGAAGGATTAACGGATATAATTAGGGCTGCACGCGGATTGGATTGGATCGGTTTTGGCTCAAAACCGTCTCTATGCCAAAGTAAGCGGTTTAGACATTTTAGACAACTGGTCATCGAAAAAAATAAACTTAATCCAATCCAATCCAATCCATTTAAAGATGGTTTGGTTCGGTCAGTAAGGCGGTTTTACCGTTTTAACCTATATAGCATTGACGTTTTGTTTACGAAAAATTCATAGTAAATACTAAAACTCAATCTCAATAATCAAAATTTAATAATCAAAATCCAAAACTAATATTCAAATTACAAAATCCAAAATAGTTTCAAAATGATTCACTTGGGTTTTAAGCCTTTTGGGTCTAGGATTCAATATGGTAGTATATCATTTTGAGAATCAAATTATAATTGGAGATTTATAACTTACTTATAAAAGACTACCCACAAATAAATATATATATATATATATTATGTATATAAATTTAAATTTTTTTCCTATTATATTTAATACATACTTGTCGGTTCGGGTTTCACTGTTTAAGTAAAAGAAAAACCAAACCAAGCCAATTCATAAACGGTTTGGTTCGGTATTGAACCGGCTTTCATATTTTAACGCTAAAAAACCTTAACCAAACCATATTTACTGGTCGGTTTCGACCGGTTTGGCCGGTTTGTACCGTGTTTTGCACACCCCTAGATATAATTGACAGCATAATCACTTCTTCAATTCAACCCATATGTTATATACACATGGATTTAACATATTAAAGCTCTATGTCAAATGTGACATCCCCAAACCCCATATGTCTTTTTTATTTTATTATTATTTCTCTATGCTTCTCCCTCTTTCTATAAAATAATTTAACATCTCTCTTAAAAAAAATACCACAATTTTGACATATCTATAGAGTAAAGATTAATCAAGATATTAAGGTGTCAAATTTGACACAAGCTAAAAAAACATCTTCATTGGAAAAGTTCTTATAGCAAGTCCACCAGTTGCTTCTTGACCAGTCACCAGCTAGGAAAAGCTGAGGTGGTGACCATAGAGGAGAAAAACGCAGCTCCACCTGTAGCTTCTTGACCGGGCAAAATCATGACTTTCTTGACTGAAGCCAAGAAAAAAGCCAAGGGCTTGACATTTTTCTTGCCTAGCCAACCCATCTGCCAGCTCAGCCCAGCCCTGAACGTGGGTGACATCAGCACTAGAAAACTTCACAATTTCTCGTCTGGAGCTGCAATCGAGTAAGAAGCAAAGCCCAGAAAGCCGGAGAAGTCGCCGGCAGCGAGGAACCGTAACGGAGACAGAAAGAACCTAGAAACACATTCGTCAAAACTCAATTGAATTGAAAAACTAATTATACAGACGTGTAGAGCATGACGAGGGGATGAATTTCCATACCACATGCAAGCAAATCGATCTCCGGAGTCACCGGAAAAAACCACAGAACCGCCGGAGCATTTGTTGCTTCTCGCCGTCGATTCTCCGTTTCCGTTCAGTGCATGGATGATCCAAGGGCAAGGGGTTGCTAGCGACGGCGAGACGAAGACGATGGTGTCCGCGCGCTGCCGTGGAGTGGCCTGAGGAGCGATTTCTGGTCGGGTTTCCTGTCGGGTCGCGCTGCGTCTCGGGTCAGAGAGCACCGAGCTCTCTCTCTCAAATTTTCCTGTCTCTTCCCACAGCTCCTATTTAAATGTGTCCCATTAATGAATGACGGCTAGGATCAATCGGTGGGAAAGGTGGATGGCTAGGATTGGGCCACCTGTTTCTCTTTCTTAAATTAATTTCCCAAAATCTCAAAAGTTCGGACAACCACGAAAAATAGCCCTGTGATCCGAATAATTCTCCGAAAATTTTCACGAACTCGTCGTGACGTGTACTTTATTATCCAACTCTTACATTGAGGATCTCACCTTGTGATAATTTCTGAAAATATTCTCGAGCACTTTGACATTTGTCGAGATCGTTAAAACACTTAATGAACGGTGTAAATGAACTATTAAAAAATGATGAACAGTGAAAATGAACAATCTTGACTGGTCAAGAAAAAAAACCGGTGGAAACCCATGTCCAGTGGCAGTGAACAGTTACTTGACTGGTCGACGCCTTGACCTTTCGAACTTGACATTTCTTGACTACGGGTGAACTTGCTCTTACAGTGCCAAATAAAATCTGCTACGTTCAAATTTAGGAGTGCTTGGCTCAACCATAAGGTGCGGTTGAGTCAGCCACACTCAGCTAGGTGTTAAAATCTCAGATTTCTTATTAAATGAATTTGTTATATGCATTATGTTAAATTTGAATTTGACATGGTGATTATTTGTGTTACTGCTAGACTTCAACATATGTTAAACTTATATTTTATTTTACTATATTTAATTTTCTTAATGCTTAATTTATTCTACCTTTTCTTATAGTCAGTGAAGCAGATGTATTAAAGAGAGGATATAATAATTTCGACAAATTTTTTTTTTTGAAATATAAGTTAAATGCCAGATGAGTTTAATCATATTTTGCCACATATTTTTTTTACCAACAGCAACATAACGCCGTTTATGTCCTCTAAAAATAATAAGAAAGAGAAAAAACTTAGCTTAATCTTTTTCCCGTACTCTGTCTCTCTCATCAAAACCCAGATCTCTCTCATTTCTCTCATCAAAACCCAAAACCTGCTATCCAAATGGAGTTTC
The DNA here is from genome assembly GCF_002994745.2 of Rosa chinensis. NCBI lineage: Eukaryota > Viridiplantae > Streptophyta > Magnoliopsida > Rosales > Rosaceae > Rosa > Rosa chinensis. Next base: position 48,313,296 of record NC_037090.1, on the reverse strand, counting down.
CTTCTTCTTCTTTTTTTCTCAGCAAACTCATGTATAATCTCCCAACCTCCTTGGACTAAATTTAAAATTTTGATTTTGAAGTGTACTTTATCTGTTAGCTTCAGTTGGCGAGAGCATATATATTAAATTAACACTTGGTTTCGGTAACTATAGGAATTGGATACAAAATACTAGCTTTGAAAATATGAGATCCGAATCATGGAAGCTGCAATTCAATCTCTTCCCTTTTCTTCAATTTGCACAAAGTTTGGATGAAACATGTATGTCATGGCTAGTGTCTCTGTGTTGTGCGATGGTGGGGACTGGGGAAGAAAAGGGCTGGGTTTGTGTTAAAATATATCATTTTGATTTTAAGATGTATTTGTTTACTTTAAACTTTTTTAGTAGATCTAATAGAGTTAAGGACTTTAGGGTAGGTTAATATATATATATATATATAGTCATATTTTAACATGAAATTAAATTATGTTTGTTCTGTCTTGGTCAGATTCCTTTCACATCATCCTATTTTAGGCTTTGTAAGTTTCATAGCCCATATAATACCGGTGTACTTGTGCCCATTCATACGCACTGTCGATCTTCTCGCTGCTGGTGATGTTCCAGTTGTTGCCCTACCATCTGTGGTGTATCTGTTCTTGGATCCTCTGTTTCTATATGCTCCTTTAATCAACGGGGACACCAAATGTCTCGTGTTAGACCACAGATTGAAGATAACAGCTCTTGTTTTTCGATCTTGGGGAGATCTTCATTACCTAGTAAAGATGTTTGAAGGCCTTCGGCGGAAGAGCCCTATCTCTAAGAAACTGTCGGGGCTGGCAATTGACACGCTGGCTATTCTACCTATTCCACAAGTAAAGATCGTGAAGCCTTCTATGCAGCTGGAATAAATTCAATATTTTTCAAAGTACATATCAAATGCTAACTAGGTTAATTAAAAGTATTGTCGAATTAAGCTTCTGGAAATTCTATTTTATGTGCAGGTTACAATCTTAGGTTTTCTTCCGAAGATGAGGGGCTCCAACTCTTTGAAGACAATGAATGTTCTCACCTCCCTTATTGTACTGCAATATCTGCCACGAGGTTACCCCCTCTATCAACTGTGCAGTACGTGGAATACATGGACCATTGGCGGTACGGGATACAAGCTTCCAAATTGGTCTTTAATTGTCATCAATATCTATGGGTACATTATTGCCAGCCATGTACGTTTAAATCTTATCACTACTTAATTTGCTCCATTAAGATGTTCTAAGTTCTAACACGTTGTTGAGTTAAAATTCGAAAAGAAACACCGACTGCAATAAAATAATGTTAGGTGAACAACTAATTTGGACGCTAACTATATTATCTTATTTTTTATGTGGCAGCTGATGTAGCATTACCATTTTCTTTAATAAAATTCTCTTATTGATTGAGTTTTTTACTATATCAACTGTCACATAAAATAGCATGCATATGGTACCCAAAAAGGTAGTTCTTCTGTCATTACTCTTAAATGATACCTTGTTACTATTCTTAATTAGGGGCCGGATCTGTAGCCACATATTTTATAGTTAAAGTTATACTCTGAATCTTACCTATTAGATTAGATATGTATTAGCGGCTGAGATTAAAAACAATTTATTAGTTTTCTTTTTATATTTAGTCTTCATCTTTGACTGTAGTATGATCGATAAATGAGACTGTTTAATCTTACATCATCATTTAGAGATGAATCTCTACACAAGAGTAATTAATTGTACATCATTTACTCATTCAATTTTATCAAACAAATAAAAGTTAATCGTACAACCATGAAAAATTATTCATTTATTTCACATTGCTCATTGACTAAATGATATATCCAAGAGTGTTTGCCTGATGGATTGTAAAAATAAATGAATCTCAGTCACATGTATTAAACTCAGATATTTAAATTATAATAATTTAAAACCGTACAATCTTAGCTTTCAAAATTACTTGTCTATTATAATCTCTCAAAAACTGTGCATTTGATTTTGTTTTGTACATATGAGTATAATAAACTTATTCATTAATTTTTCTTTTAATTAGATATTCGGAGCATTTTGGTACTTTTTCTCCATCCAACGAGAGATAGAGTGTTGGGAACATGCTTGCAGAATTGAAAATGGATGTGAATTTAGTACTTCATGTGTTCAAAATACATACAGAAATATCACACTTTTGAAGAACTTGTGCCCTATAGATCCCCCAAATAAACAAATATTCGATTTTGGCATATTTCGTGATGCTTTACAATCCGGCATTCAAGGATCAACAAATTTTTCACAAAAATGGCTGCGATGTTTTTCATGGGGCATACGAAATCTAAGGTATGCACATATTTCACCTTGCATTAACTTGTTTACTTATAGTTTGTGTTTTAAACTCCACCATTTTTCTCTAATAAAATTTTGTTGTCATTTGTACAATCATGCAAAGATGATTAAACTGAAGCTTTTTTGTTTTTGCTCTATGGGCCTAAAGGCCTTTGCTTGAACTATGGATCTAAGTTATTAATTTCGTTTATATTGAGATTATTTGGACATCCCTCTTCACTCTTAACCTTTCCAATATTATCATCAATCATTCTTTTTCTTTTCACCTTTACATACACCTCGCACCACCTCAGATAGATAGAGAGAGAGAGAGAGACCCGTGTATTTCGAAATAGCTATGAGGATTTATGGGAGATGGCGATCTAGTATCGGTGCGCTGTTATCATTGTGCTTTCTAGATTGGATACGGGTATTAAGAAAATCAGAACATATTGCAGAATTCATGATACAATGAAGAGAAATCTTTTAAGGAATTGGAAGACCTTAACTCCAACCATAGAGATGAGCATGATTGAGCGAATTCAGCATAAGAATATTGGACTGAGTGCAATCCAAAAGGTGTCTGCATCAGCCGATATTATATATATATGACTTTTCCACTAAGGGATCAATGGACGAATTGAATATGTCCAACATGAATCGTTCATGTTTATAACTGTAAAACCCAGTTATGAATACTTTAATGATTATCGATTTGGATGAAAGTTTGCAGAGATGGTCTACTTATATAGACCTAAAAACTGAATGGTTGAGATGTGAATATGTGATCAAAAAGTGGGTCTGAACTGCGATCCCTTAAAATGACAAAAAAAAAGATGATCCCTCACTAGAAGGACCCTATGTGTGTGTGTGTCTATATACATACATACATACATACATATATATATATATATATATATATATATATATACAGATCCTATCCAGAGCGGAGCTCCGCTTTGAAAATTAACGTGTGAAGTTCAAGTTTTGGGTCACTTTTCGGTCGCATATCCACATCTCGACCATTCAGTTTTTAGGTACTAGTGTATAGATCGTCTCTGCAAATTTTCAGCCAAAATGATGATCGTTAAGACATTGATAACTGCCTTAAAGCTAGTACGGTTCAGGTTGACAGATTCAGTCCGTCCATTGGTTTAAGCGAGCTAGATACCTTAACGATCATCAATTTGGTTAAAAATTTGCAGAGATGATCTATACACTAGTACCTAAAAACTGAACTGTCGAGATGTGGATATGCGACCAAAAAGTGACCCAAAACTCGAACTTCACACGTTAATTTCAAAGTGGAGCTCCGCTCTGGATCGGATCTGTATATATATATATATATATATATATATATATATATATATATTCTTCTTATCTTCATCCTAATAGACCTAGAAGAAATCCCATTTAAATCACCTTAAAATTTCACCTCCACTGCAATCAAAACCCGCTATTTTTTACTTCAACTACTGTAGAGGTGCTGTTGTAGAAGGTCGAAGGTGTTGGATTTGGAGATGGGTGCCTTGCGCAAATTACTAGGTGCCCATATCAGATTTGGGTCTAAACCTTCAAAATAATGGATTAAGACATGAAGGGGCAAAAAATACCCTTCAAAAATTGCCATCTGACATTCTCCGCAACGGAGCTAATAGTTTCGGGTACCAATGTTCGTTCGAGGTCAAAACTTCAGGTACTGTTATAATATTTTTTGAAAGTGAGGTACCAAAATTTATAATGAAATGTCAGGTACAGTACGGAAGATTTTTCCTATCAAATTATTCAGATTATCAACAAAAGTACATGTGCATTTACATAAATATACATAATTATCATTACTTCCACGGTAGACATGAAAAAGTATATGTCTGCACCACTACCACCATAGACAATAAATAGAATCTAAAGTCTGAACATATAAATTCTTTTTTCCTTTTGTTTTTTCTATTCGAAGTTTCATTTTCACTACGATCAAATTAGTACATAAATCACTATTAAGTTCTTAAGCAATCAACAGCTATACATTCTAGCTATATCATACAAACACATTATTCAAAGACTATTCAAAATAAAACTCATATATACCTCAAATTTCTTGAAATCCTTTATTGGAAATTTGTAACTCTACTGAAAATATCTTGCTTTAAGTGTGCAACCTCTAATAGCATCCTTTAGAGCTGAATCTTGAAGAAAACTTATTTGAGATTAGGGTTTGAAAATTGTCTCACTCTGCAAGGAACCAAGTTTTGAAAAGCAGAGGGTCGGGAAACAAATTTGGGGATAAAGAGAAAGCACGTGGATTTGAAGCCCTTTACTTGATAAAATAAATAAAAAATGTATATACTCTCAGCAAGCTATCTACGGCTCTGCCTGGGAAACCTTTTTAAGCGCCTCTGCACCTAGCCATCGAAACTAGGAATGAGCAAACGGGGAATTCCCCCGCCCCCGCGCCCCCCGCTCCCGCCCCCGCGCCCAAATTCCCCCGCGCCCCCGTTCCCCCGTTCCCCGTCTGGGGATATTATCAAATGGGGGATTCCCCGCCCCGCCCCCGCGGGTAATGGGTTCCCCACCCCCGCCCCCGCCCCCCGCATTGGTCTTTTTTTTTTCTTTTTTTTTTTTCTTCTATCTTTTCAGTTTTTTTTTCCTTTTCTTTTGACAAAAAATAAATTTTTTATTCTTTTTATTTTCATCATTGTTTTGGTCGATTGAGTATTTCAAATGCTTGAGACAGTGTTTAAGAAAGAAATTTTTTGTTTAGTCACGAGGAAGCAATACGTTTAAAACAAATATTTATTTCTATAAAACAATTTTCACAACTTGGCGATTAAATGTAAAGTAATAAAATCCCGCTGCGTCTTCTCTCTTCTTCTTTTTTTTTTTGGCAAAAATCCGGCTGCGTCTTCTCTAACAGCCAAAATCACAAATCACAATTATACGACAATCCAACGGTCTGATCCTCAAGGATCGCCTAGAGGATCATCTTTACCAATTTATACGATGATCCAACGGTCAGATCCTCACGGATCGCCCTTAGGATCATCCTCTCAAAACTATATGAAGATCCAACGGTTGGATCGTCCCGGATCGCCCTTAGAATCATCCTTACAAAATTATACGACGATCCAACGGTTGGATCCTCAAGGATCGCCTAGAGGATCGTCTTTTCACAATTATACTATGATCCAACGGTCAGATCCTCAAGGATCGCCCTTAGGATCATCCTCTCAAAATTATACAAAGATCCAACGGTTGGATCGTCCCGGATCACCCTTAGAATAATCCTCACAAAATTATACGACCATCCAACGGTTGGATCTTCAAGGATCACCTAGAGGATCGTCTTTTCACAATTATACTATGATCCAACGGTCAGATCCTCACGGATCGCCCTTAGGATCATCCTCACAAAATTATACAAAGATCCAACGGTTGGATCGTCCCGGATCTCCTTTAGAATCATCCTCACAAAATTATACGACAATCCAACGGTCGGATTCTCCCGAATCGCTTTGAAGGTGTATTCTAGATGGGAAAGATAAATACCCCGTATAAGTTTTCTGTTTTTTTTTTTTTAGAATAAGAAAATTATAAAAATGCCCCATATGTTAGTTGAAAAATAATAGTTCTCAATTAAAAAAAAAGAAAAAAAAGATAAACGGGGACCCCGCATGGGTAATGGGAAACCCCGCCCCCACCCCCGCACCCCCGCGGGGGAAATAAGTGCCCCCACCCCCGCCCCCGCACATGTGATGGGGAACCCCGCCCCCGCCCCCGCTTGACAAATGCGGGGAAAACCCGCGGGTACCCCGTCCCCCACCCCCGTTTGCTCATTCCTAATCGAAACAGACGCTTTTTGCAGACTAAATCACTCTTTAAATGGGCGCGCTTTTAAAATAATTTGCTAATACCGTGAGCAGCAGCAAATTGAACATTGCCATACATGTAATACCGTGAGCGGCAACAAATTGAACGTTATCATTTATATTTCTTTTAAATCTTTTTTTTATTTACTTAAGGACAACAATGGAATATCAGTAGATAGATTAAAAATTTAAGACGTAGGGTGGAATAAGTAATCGATAAGGTCTTAATAGCCCGCCACTAAAATGCCTCGAATGCTAATTAATTTTGGGGTTGTGACCACTTACCCATTTTTAGCTTCAAAATTGCCCACTTACTCCACTAAGAGTTTTTTAACTCCATTTACCCAATCTAAAATTCATTGATAATTTTGCCCCCATTAAACAAATTAAAACTCATCATCTCTCTCCTCTCAGAATCACTCTCCTCCCGGACTCTCTCTCTCTCTCTCTCTCTCTCTCTCTCTCTCTCACTAACACGGACCTCCGACGATTCATACCACGACCTCAGACCGCCGGCCTCCTACATCTCCTTCCCCCGAAACGACGTCTGGATGGCTGCATCGGGAACGATTTCTAAAATCCTAACAGAGGCCCCATTTTCGTTTTTGATCTTCGGTGCCAAATCGAAAGATCTGATTGTGCTGTTCCTTCCGAGATGTTGCTGGAGGATGGCTTCTCAACTCCGATCGATGTCTCTGGATATTAGTCAATTATGGTGATGCAACGGGCTAGCGGTGGATTTGTCAATTACCCAGACAAAACTTCAGTTGTTTTTAATGCTTGTTTTCAATGGGCATAGTTGGTTTTCGGTGGAAGAGGGTCCCCCATAATATTGACATCAATTAAATTCAAGCTTTGGGTCTGGAGTCTGGACCGTTTCTCTCTCCCATAGTCCCATGCATGAATTGATGGATGATGATGTTCTCCCTCCCATGCATGAATTGATGGATGATGATGTGGGTGTTTCGGGAAGCTCGCAAAATTAGTGACGATGGGTGAGCAATAATAATATTATTGAGGGGTAATAATGTTTCTATTAGGGTAATAATCATATTATTAGGGGGGAGTGATGTTTTTATTGGGGGGCAATAATAATATTACTGGGAGGCAATAATCTGATTATTGGGGGGCAATAATATGGTTAATGGGTATTATTGGGGGGCAAGAAATTCAGCCCTCGAAATCCGGTCACTGTTCGCCTGATTCCGATCATCGGTCGCCGGATTCCGTCACCGGTCGCAGGAGTCCGCGACCGGCCACTGGTCACCGGAGTCCGCGGCCGACCACTGGTCACCGGAGCACAACAAGTTGGAGGATGACTTTTCTCTCTAAGTGAGAAAGAATGAGAGGGCCAAAAAGTCCCAAAAATAAATAAAAAGAATAAAAAAAGAATTAATTGGGTAAAGGGGAAATAATCTCTTAGAGTGTTTTGGGTAAATGAAGTTAAAAAACTGTTAGTGGAGCAAGTGGGCAAATTTGAAGCTGAAATTGGGTAAATGATCATTTTCCCATTACTTTTTATGCATCGTATCTTTTATATGTAATACTCTATGTTCCTTTTTTTTTTTTTTTTCCAGTTCTTTTGGTTCAAACCTTGGTGATACCAGTGCATATGGATGGGAAAACTTGTTTGTGGTTCTCATTTCGATAAGTGGCTTGCTACTGTTTATGTATCTCTTGGGGCACGTGCAGGTTAGTGATGATTAAGATTTTTTTTTACATTTATGGTATCGGTTATTTTAAATAATCCATAGGTTATAGTTTCACTAACTATAAGTAGATAGTTGAAAGTGATCTTATATGTGTAGTTAATATTATTTTATATATATTTCTTTTTAATTCTAGCATTTTTTTTTAATTTTTAGAATTTATCATAATACCCGTTAGAATTAATTGAAAACTAGAATATAGTCTTAAGTATCTTTATGTCTTTTCACCATATTTTGGTCGAAAAACTGAGTTATCTTAATACACACACACACTATATTAATATATGAGAAGAGAATTTGTCATCCAAAACTAAAGATTTTACAAAAATAATCTTGAAATATTAAAATTGTTTAGCAAGGCTCATTGGCGGAATGGTGGGTTAATTTTCGAGTGGCTAAAATATGAGGTTCAAAGAAGGAAAAAAAACTGAGGTTTAAAAGGAAATTAGTTACTAATCGACATTCTGTATTTATCATTTAACATTAATCATCAAAAGGCTTGGAGAACTTTTCCAAAAAAAAAAAAATCAAAAGGAGAATATAAGATTTCCATCTTACGTTTAGCAAATCATGTTCCATTTGTTAATAATAACCTAAATCTTGATCATATCGTATGTGTACTTCTTCAAAAGTAAGTGATTCGTTTGGTTGGTTCTAGAAATAATATTAAATGTTCTATCAAAGAAAAAGAAATCATATTAAATTTCAGGAAGTGAAATTCACACTTTCTGCTTTTAGTATCTAAAATTTTGGCTTTTTTTTTTTTTGAAAGGAAATTTTGGCTTTTCTGTAAAGATAAATTTTGGGAGTGTGAGTTTCATTGTAAAACAGGAAAGAATGAGTGTGAATTGCAAAATTTAAGAGTATAATTTTCATTCTCCTAAATTTCCCCGCAAAAAGTTTAAGAAAATTATAAATAATACAACCTCCACGCATAATTTGCTTGTCTAAACATGATTGCCCATAACTTGCTCATTCGGTTAATAATTTTTCGACCAACAATAAGAAACATTAACATCATTAATATTAAGACTTTTTGTAGACAACATTGGGTTAATAATTTTTCGACCAACAATAAGAAACATTAACATCATTAATATTAAGACTTTTTGTAGACAACATTGACTTTCACGCTTTGAGTAAATAATAATTGGTAGCAATTGAGGTTAGGCTTAAGTAATCGTGTTTACCTCTCATTTTACAACCACACTTACACCTGAATTATTTTGATTTTTCTTGTCTGTTAATCATAGTGCGCACCCATATATATGTCTCAGTTTACTGAATTGAACCTACTTGTTTTGGAATAGGAAATTATGCAGAAGGTCAACAAACCAATTAAAGAAATGATTAATATACGATCCATATTACATGAATATGGCATGTCTGATGATGAGAATCATGGGATGGAGAAGAAAATCAAGCTTGTGGTAAAGTCTAAACTTCAACACGTTGAAAACCCTATTGTGGAGAATATGTCTTCAATTCTTTCCCTAGTAGAAGATAAAAAATTTACTATGCAGATCAGACGCAAACTCTTCATGGATAAACTCAAGAAAGTAAGTTCCTCTTTACATAAAAGAAGTATTGCAACAAGATTAATCATGCCCCCATTTCTCTCTCTTTCCCTCCTTAAATTTTCCCATGAAATCTTATAATATTTTTTCTACATTTAAATTTAACCTTAGGTCGAAGGGCTTAAAGATAGAACGGAAGAAGTTTTGGAAAAAATTTGTGAGTGTCTTGAGCCAATGATCTATAGGAAGGGATGCTACATTATTCGAGAGGGGGAGCCACTTGATATGATGTTCTTCGTCACATGGGGCAATGTACTCACCTATGCGACTAATAATGGTGGATCAAATGGTTCTTCAGGTACCATCCAACATGAGAAAGAGAAAGATGATCTGTATGGCAAAGAGCTTCTAACTTGGGCAGAAGAGCGTTCTGACAAATTGTCCTACTTACCGATCTCTCCCATAACTGTCAAGTCCCACAACAAAGTTGAAGTCTTTGCTCTCCAAGCTACCGTTTTACAGCTTGTTGTCTCTAAATTCCAAAGTCAGTTCAATCTCACCATAGCTGTCGATAATGAAATAGTGAATTAATTTACTTATCTCATTCCTATAAATGCCATTTTATTTTACTATAGTTAGGATCTACGCCAAGTTTAATTTGCTTTATGGTAGGGCGTTTGAAGACCTCAATGCTATGTAACACGTTCAAATAAAAATTGAAGGTGTGAATCCCTTTTAATTAACTTTACCAGTAGATACAATTATTGCTCTTATTCACTTTTTTTTTTGTGAATTTTAGTTAGTGAAATAACATTTGATTACATCAAATTTTAGTAGATATAATTTGGTTCTAACTGACTCACGGCTTTTCGGTTCGTTATTTCTGGTGTCGCACTAGGGTTAGGTTTTGTAGGATTTGGATTGGGGCTTGTCCGGTGGCATCCTTGCGTCAATAACGGCATCTGCCTCATTTGCTTGTGGCAATCACTGCCGGAGTGGCTTTTGTTTCTTCGCTCTCTTGGATTTTGTTGAGGTCGGATTTGTCACTAATGGTTGACTTCCTCCGGGGAGGGACTGTTCATCTTCTTCTCCTCATGACGGCGATGATGGTTTCGGTGGTCAGGCTTAACCAACCCTATTTGGACAAGCTGATGGATGCCAGATCTTGGCTGCAGGCCAGAGATCAAGTTAGTGCGAGTTTCTGCTTTGAAGTGGGTAGCAAAGCAGTGGTTGGATCGACGAGATCTAGTGGGTCTGGATCATCTCACTATGGCGGCTTGAACGGTGGGTTGTAGTAGGGCTGTCAATTCCGATACGACCCGTTAACACGACTCGAAACCAGCACGAAATAAAGCGGGTTGAACCCGTACGATTAAAAAGAGGGTCGACAGCGGGTCATCCCGTCATGACCCATTTAATAAACGGGTCGGCCGCGGGTCCACCCGCCAACACGAAGTAAACCCTATAACCCGATTATGCTATTGTTCTTCTTGAAATTTTGGACGTTGGGAGTATTTGATCCTAGAATTGGACAATTTGAAATATTTTGCTTCAACATTATTGAATTTAGAGAAAATATTTCAACAGTACCCGAACTTAGGCCGACTCCTAACTTCAGTACCCGACTATGCAAAACTATCACTTTGGTACCCCAAGTTTGAAACCCGACCTAACAATGGTACACGCTGTCCATGACGGCGTAACTAGCTAACCACGTGGCATATTTTGAGGGGTAACTCTTTTTTTTTTTTTTTTAATTAAAAAAATTTTGAGACCAATTTTTTGGTCTCACCAATAACACTTGTCCCTACGCGAGCTCTGGCCAAGATGACCAAGAGCGAAGAAGCCATTGCAGTCGACCTCCAAGGCCTCTCCAACAAGGAGATCGGGAGACAGAGAGAGAGAGAGAGAGAGAGCTAGTTGCTCTCTGACCCGGACACTAGCCGCGACCCAAGAAAGAAATCCGACTAGAGGGATGATGTCCGGCCACCCCACGATGGCGCACAGCCACCATTCCCTTCGTCTCTGCGTCGCCTATGTCCCTGTGCCTTTGGATCACTCATGCATTGAACGGAGAAGGAGCAACGACGACTAGAAGCTCTAAGACTTCTCCAACGAGCTCTGCAATTCCCGACGATTCCGACCACCATTTTGGCTACCTGTGGTATGAAATCTCATCTCCTCGTCAGCAACAAGCCTGTGCAATTATTTTTTGAATTTGATTGGGTTTTAATGACTTGGTTTCATGGGTTTGGTCTCTGGTAGCCGTGTTCTTGGACACCGGCGACATTTCCGGCTGTTCTCGACTCATTCCTGCCTAGTTTCTGGTTCGACTGCTTCTCTGGACGAGGCCTGACCCTGTGTGGGAATTAAACTCCGAAGATTTCTGGGTTGTGGTAATTGAGGCTTGAATACCAGTTCATCATGAACTTCCTCATGAACTTCCAATCACAAGCTGACAAAACCCAGATGAAGGAAACGAGGAGAAGAAGAAGGGATCTGCTAAAGAGGCAGCCATTTGGTCACTGATGTGTGTTTCTGTGATACGAAGCTTTACCAGAATAAAAAAGGACTCTCTCTCTCTGTGCAACAGGGTTTACGAATTTCACAGAGAAATTGATAAAGCCATGAAGGATTTGGTTGTGTATTGTGTTTGTGAACTGCGATTTGGTTGTGTATTGTGTTTGTGAACTGCGATTCCATGGATGTTGGGATTTCTTGGGTTATGGTTTGAGTTAGTGGGTGGTGGAGGAGGCAGAGGAAGTGGAGGAGTTGGTACCGGTGCTGTGATTTGGGTGGAATTCTTGAATTTCGGTTTGACTGAGAGAGTGAGAGTGAATTTGGGTTGAAATGACACAATTACCCTTCAGGTTTTGCCACGTGGCTGGGCTCTTAACATTGTTATGGACGGCGTGTACCGTTGTTGGGTCGGGCTTCAAACTTGGGGTACCAAAGTGATAGTTTTGCATAGTTGGGTACTGAAGTTAGGAGTCGGCCTAAGTTCGGGTACTGTTTGAAATATTTTCTCTTGAATTTAATTATTTATGAATTATATATAATTATTTATATTCTTCGTCTTATGGAGTTATTAGTGAATTTAATCAATTTATGCATTTGTTTAGTTAAATGAGTCGCACTGTTAACCCTTAAATAGGTCATTAAGTCATTTTGTCCAACACGACACGACCTATTTATCAAATGGGTTAGGTTTGAGTTTGTCTCTTGTGACACGACATATACCTTGACCCGACTCGACCCATTGACAGCCCTACGTTGTTGGGGATAGGGCTAGAATTAAGTGGAGGGGAAATGCTACATACACACGCACATGCGTGTGAGTCTAACACCACAATGCCATCTGTTATGTGGCAGCATAATTGAAATAATTTATTAATGCATTTTTTCCCTTGTCATTTTACCCTTGCTGCTATTCTCTCTCTCCTTCTCTTTTTTGTTACACAGCTGAAGGCTACTCTATCTTCTCCTCTCCTGAAACAGCAAGACACCACCACCGGTAAAAGCTCTGGACTCATCAGATTCATCAAAGAAAGAGAAACAACAAATGAAAGAAAAAGCTTGGAGAGAGAGAGAGAGAGAGAGAGAGAGAGAACATATATAGGATCTGCTTTCTCTGTTCTCGGTCAACCGAAGCTTCACCGGTAAACACTGACACCACCACCGTGCTCACCAGCTGTCGACGAGTCCAGCCCAGCCTCCATAACTTCCGACAACGAGTGATCCAGAGCCGTCAAAGTGCAAGGAACAACAACTTTCCCAAATGCGAATAATCAATCTCATACAAAACCCAAAACCAAATTCCAAATCACCATCCCCAACAACTTAATCCACACCTATGACCTGTGTAACAAACCACCCTAGTTTATAGAATTTCCAGTATTGGTGTGGTAGATTGCTAGATAGCTAGATTTCGGAATTCCATTTTTGAAGAACCCCAAACTAAACTTACATGTTTCAGAAACCATGGAGCTTGAGGAATTGAGCGTATCACTTGGTTTCAATGTATCTCTTCTTGCAGCATGAGAACTCCACAAGCATGAAAAGAGTAAGCAAGCGATTTACAAGATTATTGCAGTTAGTTACCAGATTACCCCATTTATAATCCAAACCACAATGCAAAGAATTACCAGACTTGTGCTTCTTGCAAACACAGCAAAACCAAATGCAACCCAGATTGTTGGCTGGCCCCGTACTTCCCTGCCCATATGATCCAGAATTACAAGAATGCCCAGTAAGTGTTAAGTGTTATTGTCTAACTCTGGTGTTTCAGTTTGTTTGAAGAGAGAGGAGAAATTAGTTTTTGCAGAAGTAGAGAAAGGAAGGAGAAAGAGAAGGGAAAAATTGACAAAGAAGAAAATATATTAATCAAGCATATCTTTCTTCTGCCACATGACAGGTGGCATTGTGGTGTTAGACTCACATGCATAGTGAGTGTGTATGTAGCACTCCCCTAATTAGAGCTATTAGGGGTGGGTGTCCGGACCCGAAAAACCGAAGACCCGACCCGAACCGAGCCAAAAAACCCGAATCTGTTCGGTTTTGATTTTGAAAATATGGTTCGGTCTAGGGCCCGACCCAAATATATTATCTCGGTTCGATCTCGGGCTTCAAATATGCAGAGACCGAAAGCCCGAACCCTACCCGTATATACCCTGAGTTGCCACTTGTCTATCTATGATTGGGTGTTATATTAATATATTAAATATTTTTAAAAATGAAAATACCCTAGAACTCAAGGCTAAGTGTCTAACCTTAAGGCAGTAAGGCACTATGGCCTAAAGTGAACCCGATCTCAGCCTCTCAGTCTCTTAGCCTCCATCAGTCCCTCTCTCTCGAAACCAAAGCCTCAAGCCTCAAACTCTCAAAGCCTTTGCTCCTCTATGGCTCCACCACTCTTCGTTTGTGAAATCCGCCACTCTCCCTCAAATCTCCCTCCAGAAGTTCGCCGTCGCCGACGATCTCAGAGACTTCCGAGGTCGACCAACACGCGCTGGAGCTCATCCTCTGGGACATTGGAGCCGAGGGCCTTGAGGACGTTACTGAGCTCCGAGGTTGAGATCTTGCGGTCTTCGTTGGAGTCGAAGCTCTTGAAGACGCGGTGGACCTCGTCGAGTCATCGGTCACGACGGGTTTGGACTTTGGAGTCAGCCTCTCAGTTCTTAGCAACCATCAATGTAGGGATAGGGAAGGTAGAGAGAGTCTTCTCAATCAACATCGCATCTGTGATCTCTTTACCACAGAATTCCATTAAGGATTTAATGCGAAGTGATTCCGAGTTATAGTCAAAAACTGACTTAAAATCACAGAAGTGGAGGCTATGCCATCTCACTTCTAGGTCAGGAAGCAGAGAGTCATGGACGTTGCCAAATCTTTCTTCGAGTGAGACCCACAGCCTTCTGGGGTCTTCTTCATTCATACACTCGTACTACTGGAGCGAATCATCCATATGACTAGTCATTAGGATGATAACTTTCGGCTTATTTGCCTATAAGGCTGCTCTATTTGCTTCCAAAGCTTGAGCTTGCACAATAGTTAGCACACCCTAGCTAGGCTCGAGAATCATATCTAGGATTCCATCGGCCTTGAGATGCTGGCGGACATCACAAACCCACCTATGATATCCAGAGGCCTTTGTTCCCAATGGAGCAAAGTCCAATTTGTTCAGGTTACTCATCCTGAAAGAGAACAAGAAAAAGGGTTAGTTTCGGAGCAAAAAAGCTACCACGAAAACATAAAAAAATTCCTGAGCGTAATTGCTTCCAAGAAATTCAATTCCAATAGGTATTGGATTAGATCAAAACAATGACGTAGGTCAATCATAAATTCTCTACAAACTCTAAGTTTGGAGATCTCAACAAGCTCCAAACTTGGAGTGAGCACGAACCCCCACAGTTCGGCTTAATTAGGTCTCCCCTATGATGAAGAAAGGGGGGTAGAAGAAGGGAGTTTGCAAGTCCCCGAGAAAAATAAGAGAAAAGAAATTAAAAAAAACCTCAAAAACAGGAACTTTTAGTAAAAAATACCTCGAAATAGGTCTCCAGAAAATTGGACCGGAAAAAGTTGCAAGAAAAGTGCCCGAAAAGTTGACAGGAGTTGACCAGTACTGACGTGGTGCTTGGGTCCGCTGCTAACGTGGCAGTGGCTCAGTGCTGACGTGGCAGTGGGGTCCGGTTGCTGACGTGACAATGGGTCTCTGTGCTGACATGGCTATGGGTCTCGATGTTGACGTGTCAGTGGGTCTCTAGGCTGCCTTCTTTTCCTCTTTTTTTTTTCTTTCTTCTGCCGGTTTTTCTACAGGCCAGTTCAGCAGCTTTTAGATCGGTTTTTAGAGTTCTATTTTCGGTTCCTGGATCCTAAGATCAAGTCGCTGCTGGTGGCAAAATTTGGTAGAAATCGAAGGGCCGAAAGGTGGTGAACTGGTGCAGGGATCCCTTTTTTTCTTCTTGGAGGGCTGGTTCGATACTTCCGGTGGCTGGTTTGGTGGTTTTCCAACCGGTTTTGGTGGTTCTGCTGCCGATTCTGGAATCCTGGGATTGAGGGCTTCAATATATGAGGCGGTGGTTGCTAGGGTTTGAAGGCTACGAATTTAGGGTTTCAGGGTTAGGGCTTCATGCTGATAACGTATTTAAGGAAAACCAAAATTAGGAGAGAGTTGAGTAATCCTTTCGTTGATAATAAGGACCGCTTTATATAGAGGATTACAAGACATAGAATCAGAGTTGTACAAGGAAATATAATCGTACAATTAATCGGATATCTATGAATATTTCACTATTACAAGTAGGTCAAGTAACCTAGAGTTTAGGTCAGACACATATTCTGGATTTACTTGAACACTTATTAATTTTTATTAACTTTCAATTTGTATAAATCATGGTGACCATATGATTAATATTGGACAATTTTAAAAACAACTTATACAAATATATTAGTAACATTAATAACAATTGGTTACTAAAAAACATTTTATGGAATAAGTGGTCTCGTGAACATTAAGAAATGATATTCAAGCTTGGGGACAGTGAGCGTGATTAAGAACTGTTCCTCCCCAAACCCTAGTTCTTCTCGCAAGATCCAATAAGCTGAATTATAGACTTTGCACTGAGAGTATATCCATGTGATGCCCCGGAAATTCGTAATTATTTTCCGAGGATTTTCTGGAATCTAATTTTTGGTTGTTGGACGGTTTCGTGGCTCGTGGATGGAGCGGAAGTGTTTCAGATGAATTTTTATTCGGAAAGTGTGACTTTAGGGGGGTTGCAAAGGTTGACTTTTGAAGCGTTGGGATTCTCCAAAAACTTCCTTCACGAAAGTTGTAGAGCGCGTCGATACGAGTTCGTGGACATGTGGAACGCGAGAATCGGAGTTCGTATGAGAAAGTTATGAGCGTTTGGAGTTTTGGGAAAGTTCTATAAATAGTAGTTTCCATTTTCGGAAACTTACTATTTTCATTTCTTTCACTCTTCTTTTTCCGGAAATCAGAAGCTCTGTTCTCTCTCTTCTTTGCGCGTGACCCGACCCGAACCCGAACCCGAACCCGGCGACCCGACCTGGATTTTCCGGCGATCTCCGGCCACCTCTAACCTTGAAACCTGCACAGAACGATTCGCCTCTCTCATGCGGTTGTCTCTGTGGCAGCCTCTTGCTGCGATTCGTGGTGGAGGAAGTGCAGCAAGGCGGTGCAGTTGGAGGATTTCGGACCCGGTCGGAAATCCTTGTTCTGACGTCGGCGAGGCTTCAAGTCTTCTTGGTTGAGCTCAGAGCAGCCTCCTTGATCGATCCTTGGTGGTTGTTTGGATCGATTCACGTGAAACCTTGTTCAATTCAGTCCGGATTACTGTTCACGGCTTGTGAGGTAGTTTTCGACCCTTTATGCTTGTTTTCTGACTTCGAGCTAGTTATGAGAATTCACAAGCATGCATAGATGAAGCTTTTTGATGTTGGGAGTTTTGTGAAATAATGAGTTTTTGGCCAGCGGTGGTGCACCACCTTCTGTGGTGGCGTTCCGGCGGTGTTCCGGGCACTTAAGGAACTGTTTTTGGTATTATATATGTTCTACGCGTTGATACGAGCGTGTCGATATATAATATGCAAATTTTGGAGTTCGTATGGAATTGTTATGATTTTTGCAGTTTCATACCGATCGATTTATTCTATCCGTGAGGATTCGAGCGTCCGATCGACTTGTGGTTTGGTCACATCGATCGTGGACGTATTCCGGAGACTTTGGGAGGTCTCGGATGTGGTTTTGCCTCGATTAGCGCCACTTTGGGGGATTTTAGTTCAAAACAGGGGTTTCGAACTTAAATTGGTTGTGAATCGTTACTGATTTGAGATCATTGGTGAATAGGTGCTTCTAAAAGGTGAATTGGACGAGTTGTTGGTGATAGTGTTAGTTCGGTTCTGTATAGAAGACGCAGCGGGAGTTTCGAGGTGAGTAATCTCACGAAGTTCATTCACGAACGGGAATACCCTTATTGTTTTGAGAGTTATTTATTAACTGCAAACTATAGTTGGTATTAGTAGGCATTCCTGAGCGGATGACTACATATAGATATATATATGTTTTGGGTGGTTTGTGGATTTATGAAAACAATATGCATGAAATGATGCTTTTTATTGTTTTGGGGTGTGGCTTTTGGAAAACAAATGATTTGTGGAAATGATTGATTTCGATTTGTTTTGAAAAGCGTTGAAATTTGAGAAAAGCGTTGAGATTTGGGTATGAAAACAATAGGCATGAATTGATGCTTTTTATTGTTTTGTGTTATGGCTTTTTGGAAAACAATGATTATGGAAATGTTGATTTCGTTTGTTTTCAAAAGCGTTGCGATTTGTGTAACATTTTGGGTCCAATGCGACTCCTTTAATGTTTTGCTCCAAGGGACAGTGTGGCCCGAGGATTGAAGGTCTAAGACCTTGGGCAGAATCTAAGGTGACCACGTCTTTGGCCGGACGAGTGGTTACGTTTTCAGTTAGAGCACTATGCCAAAAAGGCCTTCAGACGACACAAGTTTCGTTTTCTGTCGTCTGAGTTTTTCAGACGACATAATTTTTTTTTATGTTGTCTGAATATAGGCTAAAACCATACCCGTTCAATTTGGAAAAATGGCCAGCATTCAGACAACACATATTTGTTGTTGTAATAGATGATGATTTCCTATCTCAAATTTGGAGGGATATCCAAAATTTGATCAAATACTTTTCCCTCTCAAATAACCAAGCTCTAGTTGACTAGAAAATGTTGTGACATTCAGACAACATTTAAATGTCGTCTGAGCTTAAATGTCGTCTGAGTGTAGAGCTTGTTTTAAAATTTTCTAGGTTATTTTGACTTGTGCTTTTTGATATAAGTCATTTTCTCTCCTTCGAATTCTCACTCGATCAGCTCTCTCAGCTGTACCTAGAACTCGCGAAACTGAAAACCTCAAAAACCAGCCTCTCTCCTTCTCACTCAGCTCTCTCAGATCTTGATTCTCACCTTCTCCTTTGTCTTCTCGCTCTCTCGATTCTTCTTAGTCTCTCCCTCTTCTTCTTAGTTTCGATTAGGTTTTTCTTCTATTTGGGGATGGGGACCTGTCCATCACCACAAGTCTTTCACTTCCCAAGAACTAAATCACAGAGTAGGGGCGGATTCAGCCTTGACTGGGTAGGACTCAAGCCCCACCGCTGAACTCAGTTGGAGAATTGGAGCACTCCCAAGTCCCGACCTGAACAAGGAAGATGGAACACGTAACACAGCAACCTGCAAGGCTACAACCAGCAACCTGTCTCCGCCTGTCCACCTCTGCAATCTCCGAGCTCCGCCTCCAGGCTCTAGGTATTTCACTATCTCTTACTCCCTCTCCGAGCTCCGCTCCTCCTCCGCTTCTCATCTAAGTTTCTGAATTCTAAATTTCTAATCTGTAAAATTGGGTTCGATACTTTGATTTCCATTTGATCTTGTTGGGAAATTATGATGGGAAATTAGATTTTGAATGGGTAAAGTTGAAATGGGTTTGATTTGACGATTTCCATTTGATATTTTGATCTTGATGGTAATTTTAAGTTTTTAACAAAGATAATGTTACTGATTAACTGATCTGATCTTGATGTTGATGTCGATTTCCATTTGAGTTTCGATCTTGATGTTGATGTTAATTAAGGTAATGAGCTAATGATACTGATTGGGTAGTTAGAAATGGGTATGATAACTTGATTTCCATTTAATGTTGATTTCTTCTTCAATTGCAGTTTGTAACTTTGTAAGATTCATGATTATATGTCTTGTATCAGATCGAAATTGTTGGGTTATTCACTCCGGTCACTCCACCAAAAGAGGTATTCTAAAACCCAATTCATCTCCTAATTGATAAAACCCAAATTGAAATTGTTAAAGCTAATGAAATTGTTAATAATATATCCCAGTTCTTTGGTGGCTTGAGTTCTCTGAATTTGTGCGTGTATCAGATTGGGAGGTGGATTGAGGAGGATGCTTCCGTTCTTGTTCCTGCTGATATAAATCATATAATCAACATTAAGTTTGGGGATATTATTCCAGCACATGCTCGTCTCCTCGATGGTGATCCACTGAAAGTGATCAGGTGATTTAACAATCACATTTTCGCAAGATTATATGATTGAATGGAGCTATTTAGATTTTAGTCTCATTTTTTGCATTTGGTCTTTGCAGTCTACACTTGTCGATGAGTCACTTCCTGTGACCAAAGGCCCTGGTGACATTGTGTATTTGGGTTCTACATGAAAACAAGGAGAGATTGAAGCTGTGGTGATTGCCACTAGTGTTCATACCTTTTTTTGGCAAGGATGCTCATCTTGTCGATAACACAAATCAACAGGGCCACTTTCAAAAGGTATGTTTACACTAGGATGATTTTCTTTCTTTTATTGTACAAGCTGTTTTCTACTCATATTGCATCATTTGTTTGCTTTTAGAACAAATTGCTGGACACAGTTATGCTTCTATAATGGGCTTTGGGTGAAATTTTTAATTTTACTTTGATGATATCGGATTGGCAAGTCTGTGTGTTAGCTGAGTACATAGGTTGAGAGCTTAGTGGTCAGTGGCGTTAATAGGCTGCTAAATTATCTTAAGTTTCTGGGCAAATTTCATACAATTGTTTATTCACTTTGGTAGCTTGATGCTTGGAATTGCAGTGCTAGTGGGATTCCAGGAGAGAATATGGGTGTTATTATACAATTCCTCTTTATCATGGTCAATCTGGGAGGACAGATAGCCTCTTGTATATCCTTCATGGACTCTGCTAACCTATGCTTCGATGACTATTGGTTTTGTAAGTCTCCTTTTCAGCAGCTCATCTCTTATTTGGGATTATACGGATCTGGGTTTGAGTTTGAAGGTCCTGTTTGGGCCATTAGAACTTAGTTATGTAGATTACAATTGTATTTTGATTTGATAGGTTAGTAGGTTTTGATTTTGTTTCATTTTGATTTCACAGACTAGCTTTGGTTCAGTGACTCTTGTCTTGGTCTCTCTATGAATTCGAAGTCAATCACTTAGTGACTCTTCATCTCTCTCTCTCTCTCTCTCTCAATCTCTCTTGGACGGGTCGCCAGCACTAGCCCTCTCCCTCTATCCTCGAAGGTCGACGACACCGACCCTTTCTCCTCGAATTAGATCAGGTGCTAGTTCTGGTTGTTTAAGCTTTGTTTTTGAAAAAGGTGTTGGCTTTGGTGAATTTTTCCGGGATTTATGTGATCTGGGTTTTCGTTCGATTTGGTTTTTATTGGGTTTTTGATGCTTTTCTTGCTAGCTTTGGTTGCTGGGATATTGAAGACAAAATAAAAGAGAAGAAAATGAAATGGGCATGTCCTCCATTTTCTTTATGGTTTTCTAGGTGCAGAAACATACTGTGATTGAGTCCAAGCCTGAACATTTTATGGATGACCTTCGTTTGAATAATCCATGGCCTGAGTTTAGAAGGTACAGAGTGCTATTTTCATGTTCTTATCTGAGACATTATCAATGTCAGTCTCTTTCGCATTTCTGATAAAAAGTCCCAGTGGTGTACTTCCAACAACTAGGGAAAAGAAAAAAGTGTTCAAGGTTTACCTTCTTGATTTGTATATTAATTACTATGTTGAGCAATCGTTTTATTGTTGTTCAGCACCGTGATTTTTTCTTCCTGTGTTCTTGAATTTATAAGGAGCTTATCAAAACTAGGATGACTGCAGATGATCTAGATAACTACAGTGAAGCATTGAGAACTCCTTTAAAGTCTTTACTCCTTGAGGAATTAGTGAGTATATGTTATTCAAGTATTGGTTGGAATTGTGAGAACATTTTTAGTTGAAGAGTCTGTTGCGAATGGAAATTTTCAAGATAAGATATAGTTGTCACTAAAATTGAAATGACATTGTTTCTTCATGTCAGGAAAAATTCTAAAATTAGTATTTGCTTAACTAAGCTACAAACTGCACTCAATTACTGCACCTGCATAGATGCAGTGTCGGTGTCACGCTTTGTCAATTATTGCTTACATTCTCACTCCTTTGGGGTTGGTATTGGCTTTATGGTTTTGCACGCACTTCTTTGGAGTTTGTCGTCATAACTAGTGTTTCAGCCTCAAATACTCATGCGTGAATATCAATCCCCATTGAGCAGGTGGTTGATTTTTCTTACTTTATGTCTCAGGTCCAGAGTTGCAACAAATAATTAGTGACAGCTGTTCTGAAGTTCATTCCGGTTAATCAGACTTTTGGGTCATGGTGGCGGCATTGAAGATTTGTGAAACCAAGATTGAATCTGCGACAATTGGATATAGTGTGCATAAATTAGATCTGTTTATCTTGGTGAGAGTGTTTTTTATCACATAACATTTATAACATCTTCTAGAGTCTCTGATTTCCTTATGATAAGTTCTGAATTGATTTCCTTAATCTCCAACTGATTTCCTTATGATAAGTTCTGAATTGATTGATAACCCTAAACTGTAGTTTCAAAATGGTTCAATGTTCTTAGTTGTGAGTGTAAGGCAGTTTAACTTTGATGCATTGATTAAAAACAAAAAAACAAAAAAAAAGTAAAACCTAGTGTTAATGGCTTAACTCATATTTTTGCAAACAGAGTTTTTAGCTCTAGTCCTCGGTTTTCCGACATGATCATTGTAAATACAGAAATAAATGCTCAGAGTTGAAGCATGTTGTCTAATTGAGTGGTCCATGTAGGGAGGGAACACCAGAGTAATCTGACCAGAAGTCTTAGCTTTAATAAGGCTCTTAGATTTCTGCCGTTTTCTTTGGATGCATGAAGGTTGCAAAAGTTACTTTATATATATATATATATATATATATATTTATATCAAGTAATCAAATGCTTGTATTTAGCTAGTCAAATTCTATACAATCCATACCACTATTCATTTATTAAGTTGTATAATCAGAAATTTTCATTGTACAGGAATTCCTAGCAAATGAAGGTGGTGGTGAGGCACCCCTCGAGGGATCAATACCAGATATAACATCTTCAACTGAGTTAGTCGATATCCCCAGAATTTCATGTTTCTCTTTTGTGCTTTAAAAACTAATTTGTTGAAATGTGTGCTTTATCTACTTTCTTGCAGGCACTATCTAGCTTTACAGAAAACCTACTAAGCCAAGGCTGAGGCTGATTTTCTAGTATTGACCAAAGGGTTAGGACTCTTCTAAAGAGAATTAGTAGAGATCCTAGTAGCAACTCAAAGGCAACTGTTATAGGTTTCTGCAAGAATGCTAGAAAACTCAAAGTAAGTGTGTGGAGTTTTATAGTGTCATTTACTTGTATTCGATCTGTTTGATTGTTGGTTTGATCTTATTTGAGCTCCTAAATTTGTTTCTTTCGTTCAAATTTTGAAGACTGTAAAGAGTTAATTGGGACGGGGCTTGGCAATTGGATCCATATAGATTCCAAACTACATGTATTTGCCCTTCATCTTCTGTTTTGAAATTGGTCTTTGTTGTTTGGTTTTTAAAATGTTGGACGGCCATTTTGATTGAGTTCTTGTTGTTAGATAGTTTCTTTTGATTTCTTTTAAAAGAATTAAGTATATGTGATTTTGTTTTCTACTAATTATGTAGGCATTATGCTATTTGAATTTGAGTTTCTGGAATTATATATGAGAATAAGGTGAAGTTTTTGAAGAGTTTCAAAGAGGCTATGGGCTGCTGAGCTAGAGTGGAATATAGGGCAGCCCATACCCTCTTTGAATCTGATTGTTTGGAAGCTTAAGTAGATCAGTTAGGGATTTGAGTATTTCTTCGATTTCTGATTCTTTGGAGGTTGGAGAGGATACATTGTGTCGGGATTTGCAGTTTCTGATTCTTTGATTTCTTCGATTTTTGATTCTTTGGTGTTGTTTGAATTTGGGTTTTTGGATGCAGGTTTGAGATGGTTTTGATTTGTAGTGACTTCAGTCGAGATTTGCAGGTCTTCTTTGCTGTTGGTGTGTTTTGTCTTTGTCTTTTTTTTCTTGTTTTGGGTACAAAGGAAGCCTAAGGCTTGGGAAGGGGAGGGCAGGGGCTAAGCTGGCTCAAATTTGTTAGATCATGCTGAGAGATTTGTATAATCTGAAGTTTGGGTTTGGTACTATAGCTTAGGATATTTGAACAAAATTTTTGGCATGTTTGGAATATAAATAAGAAGGTAAAGATAAATTAAGTTCCTTGCAACTTCTTGCTGCTCTGTTCTCTCTATTTGTAGGTAGATTTCCAAGGACCGTCTCCTTGATGCTCTGTTTGGTTGCTCAGGTAAATACCTATAATTAACGTTCTCTTATATTTTGGATGTTAGAAAATTTAAATACCTGCAATGGTGTTGATTACTTTCTGGTAATGTCCAACGTAAAAACAGTAGCAGCCATAATACCTGCAATGGTGTGGATTTCTACCAAACGTCTCTGTTAATTGCTTCTTTTTCCTTCTCTCTTAAACTATCTGCAAGTAGGTAGCTAGCTGGAAAAGCAATTATATTAATTCTTAATCTTTCTTAGAATAGAAATAAGAAGGTAAAGAGAAATTAAGTTCCTTGCAACTTGTTGCTGCTTTGTTCTCTCTATTTGTAGGTAATTGATCTTTGTAATTTTTACATGTGTTGGTAAGTCGTCGATGAAATTGATGAAAACTCGGATCAATGTGATTTTCAATATTACCTACAAATTTCTGAAATAATTGATTTGTACAATGCAGATGGGCTACATGCACTTTAGCACAGTCAAGATATATGGTTATGAGGCTGCCCTTATAAACACTTTAACAAAGACGTACGTTTCAAGATGGGACTATAAAAGAGAGGACATTTTTGTTTCCTCTAAATTATGGGATAGTCATCACCATGACCCTATTTCAGCTCTGAGACAAACTCTAAAGTAAGCACATATACTAGATTACTATACGTACTAGCACCAAATTCATTTCTTAATCTACTAGAATTAGATATGGAAGAAGAATTAGATATGGAAGAATTCGATTATTTGGTTTAGGATTATTGGTCTCAATAAACCTTTTCATTTTTCCCCACATTTTTATGTAAATATTGAGTCTTTAGCTTCATTTTGATATTGGCTTTTTCTATTACTATGTTTGTCTCACTTTCTGCAATCAAGTTTATGTTTTTGCTGCTAAGGTTTGGAATTCTCAGCAGTATATGTTATGGGTGGCATCAAGTTTGGTATTTGAGTCTTGGTAAAGCATATTGGTATTATCTGCAGGGTTATGCATATATGCTCACGCACCCCGGAATACCTTCCGTTTTCTATGACCACTTCTATGATTCGGGTGATTCCATTCATGATCAGATCGTGAAACGGGTACAGCAGTACAACTAGCTAGTTCCTTTATTGACTTGTGTCTAGTAGAAGTTTTTCCTTTATTAAGCATTTGGACTTCCAGATTAGTATATATGGGCCATTTTGAACTGATGCTCATGATTAGGTTTGTGTACATGAGATAATTGTGGATTAATGGAAATTGCAATAAATGATTTTGGATGTGGATTTTATGGTTTCATGAATGGGCAATTTTAATTTCCAAAATGCATGCATACCAATTGTAACAAAGGACTACTATGTGTTATCTCAAATTGCAAGCTACAACAAAAGCACACTAATGTGTGGTTGCAGCTACACAAAAGCAACACAAAAACCAATTAGAAGTCTATTGTCTTTTTGGCTTTGGGACGACAGAAAATTGTAGTCTAAATGGCAAAACAATAACATAAGTTAGATGGAATTGTTGGTTGAAGCATATAATAACAACAAATAAGTGTGGTTGGACTTGATCACAGACAATATAAAACACGTACTATTAGTGGTCTTTTTTATATTCAGATCACAAATATTTGTCATCTTAAATAACCTCATACGACAGTAAATTGTCGTTGTAATGAGACTGACATAACAGAAAGAATATGATATATATTGTCTAAACCATTTCCCAACATCACATATGTATAATTTCAAAACCTTTCACACAACACTTAAATGTCATATAAACATACCCTAGAACGACACTTAATTGTCCTCTGATGCGCTTTACGACCACAGATAATTGTCGTTTAAAGTCAATTGGCACAACATTTAATTGTTGTTCTATGACAGATCTCAATGTTCCCAAAAATGCAAAACTCATCAGACAACACATGACTTTTATTTTTTTATGTCGTCTGAAAAATCAGACGACAGAACAGTTCTGTCGTCTGAAGGCCTTTTTGGCATAGTGGAGCTCTAATATGTCTGCCATATAGGTAATTCATGGGGTAACAGGAATTGGTTATTGATAACTCATGACATTACGCATTTTTAGGGAACAATGTGTGAGTTGCTTTCTATGGTACGTTTATGGTACAACTGATAGAATTCAAGGTGTGAGTTGTTTTCTATGTTTTATTGATAGAAATCAAGGTGTGAGTTGCTTTCTGTGGTACGCTTATGGTACATTTGATAGAATTCAAGGTGTGAGTTGTTTTCTATGTTTTACTGATAGAATTCAAGTGTGGGTTGTTTTCTATGGTACGATTTTGGTACAATTGATAGGAACCAAGGAGTGAGTTGTTTTCTATGTTTCGATTTGAAAGGAAATTAAAGTGTGAGTTATTCTCCTTTATTTCGTGTTTTAAGGAATCAAAGCGTGAGTTGTTTTCCTCATTTTGGCGTGAGTTGTGCATGTGTGTTTTGAGTTACTCATACGGGCTTGCAAAAGCTTACCGGGTTTGTTGTGTGGCAACCCGGTACACTATTCAAACGGTGTAGGGGTTAATCCTACAGGTTAGGATAATCGGGTTGAAGCTGAGGTAGCGCCTTTGCAGCTTTACGGTAGGAAGCCATTTTTATGACGTTACAGTTGATAAGGACTTCCGTTGTATAATTAACTCTGAGTAGCATTTATGTTTTATTTTGTTGTGACAATTTAATTCGTAAGCTTATATAATATATAACTCTATGGAGCAGGTCAATATTGACATAGTGGGTTCAGGGCATCAATATGTACTTGGGTTAAAAAAAGGAAAAAGTTTCTAGGTATTTTGTATTGATGGCTGAACGTTCACGCATATGTAATTATGGGATTATATATCGATTTTCATGTGTGTAAAATTAGGGGCGTGACAATCCAGAATTCATCTCTTTGAATGTTTCATCTTAAGTTGTCTTCTGAGAGTAAAATTATGTCTACCTAGGCAACAACTAACCGTCTTCCACCGTCGGCTGCACAAACTGTGCCTAACCCATAGTAGCCTTGAGATGACTAATGATGTCAATCGCCAACCACCCTACATCAGCAACGCCATTGTGCTTGGCTCCATCAATGCCGCCATCTCACATTCCTCAATATTCATACGAGAAAAGCACCAGATTGAGGTCAATCTAGGCGTCTATCTATATTGGCAACTAGGCCCTAGCTCGCCCACCACTCCACTTCCAACCCCTATTGAGATAGCAAAGCATGTTGAGGCAAAGCAGGTCCGTCTGACGATGATGTCATGATAACGTGCCACCGGATGTAGCATAAGAAAACTTAGAGTTTGACGGTTAAAAGAGTTTTGCTTTGGGTTACACACACACAAACACTCCTCTAACTACTTAATACACATCCCAACTATCTTTACATGATCAAATCAGATTTCATATGCTCATACAGACGTTAAAAGAATCTGCTATAAAATAGACCATTTCTTAGTTCAATGCTCATTTAGTGGTCTTAATTATCAATGATTAGTCAGTTTCTTAATTCAATAGATACATATGTGTAGAATGAGTTCTTTGATAGATAGTGACAGTTAACATATTAGGCAAAATGATCATGCTTTTTTAAAAAAAAATAAAAAATTAGTTTATCACCCTGTGGTTTACACTCAACATCATGTTAGTCCCTCCCCTTTTAATTTGATCAGCAACACCCCCCATGCTCTCAATTTCAATCAATCGTGCCCAAATTTTTCTGAGGCTCCCAAATCGGACGTTAAGTGATGACTTGGCAGCGACAAACTCAGCAAGTAGGCCAGAGAAAAGGTAAATTCAACATTTCACTTAATTTCCACATAGAAAAGAAAGGAAAAAAAAAAACCCAATTTTGGTACCCACCTCGCTGGTTAATGGGTTCTCTCCAAAACTAATGAAAACCACAATGGGAAGCAAGATGGGAAGTAACCAAGTTGCCGTCTCCTTCCTCACCAACCTTGCACGCGCCACTTTCAGTCTCGACCCCGGAGCCACCATCGTCAACTCCGCGCTCTAAGCATCAATGACGTCCACACGTATCGGCTCTAGCGCACAAGAGCTTGATTCGCCACCAAGTTTGAACTCCAAGCCGGAAGCCTCTCGAAAATCTCCATTGAAGTTGTGGGTTTATTGATTAGTTTCCTTATTTGAATGAGGTGGAAATCCAAGATGGGTTAGCAAAGATTGTGTCTCTAATTTCTCTATGGATCATTTGCTGACTCCGACTCCAATGAAGACGACGGCTCCGAGAAACTCAGGAAAGAGCGAAAAGTCTACTCACAAAGCCCGTCAGTTTCGTTCCTTTCAGAAACTCTCTTCATCTGCTCGTTTTCATTCTGTTCTAGTATTTTTCAATCCTCATTTTGATAATCTCAAAGTGCGATGGGCTCACCTACTTTCCAGCTAGCTTTAAATTTCGATGAGGCACTCTTGCTTTGGTATATTTGATTTTCACTTGGATCATGTTGTTTCTCGTTTTTCTCATTGCGGTAACTGCTTGATTTGGGTAATTGTTACTGGATTATTTTTGTTGGTCATGAATTGCTATTGAGTTCCAGGATTTCTCTCGATGTGTGTCGTTCAATCTAAAGGTAATTGAACACCTTTATGCTCTATGATGTTCATTTGGTCAAGAAAATTGATTTTTTTTCTTATTCATTCTATTTGAAATCTTTATTTTTCCAGCTTTCAAAGTTTATGGACTATGTCTATGACAGGCTTATCCTAAAGATTTGACAGAAAACTTTTGGATTTGGGTTATTTGAATTTTGTCAGATATAGCCATCTTCTACACCTAATATGGGTTCTTGACTGTGAGTGTTGGGCAATTTACTTGGAGCATATGCCTCTCACAGTACTTGAAATCTGGGTATGCTTCCTTTGAACACCTCTTTTTTTACCATCTGTTCTTCTGCATCTTCGTGGCTCTAAGTCTATCTTTCTGCCAAAGCCCATTTCATAGTTGATCTATGATTATAAGCTTTTTTGTTTGGTCTGAGATGACTAGCTTAAATTAATAGTTGTTAATTGTAATGTTTTATGGTTTGAATGGAAATTTCGGATGTTCTTAGTTTTGGGTGGAAATTAAGTGAAATGTCGAATTTTCCCCTTTGTCTGGGCCCACTCGCTGAGTTTGTCGCTTCCAGGTCAGCACTTAACTTCCAATTTGGATGCCTCAGAAAAATTTGGGCATGCCTGATTGAAATTTAGAGCATGGGCCTGTTGCTGATCAAATTGAAATGGGAGGGACTAACCTGACATGATGTTGAGTGTAAACCAAAGGGTAATAAACTAAATTTTTTTTTTTTTTTTCTCTATCGATATCACATGGTATTCCCAAAGGCTTTCTAAGCCCAAAAACTAATCCGTGCGAGAGGAATTATGTCAGAACTCTTCCTCCCCCAGGCACCAAGAATAGATTGAGATTTAACTCCAATCAGCGTCGATAGGATTCAAATGCGGGTGTGCGGGTACCTGACAAGACTCACCCCTAATTTCACCTTGAAATCCTGAGTGACACTGCAGGGCCCACCTTGAGATAATTCTACCAAAATTTGGCAGAACTTCCCCTAGAAATGAACTACCTAAACCTATAAAATAAACTCAGCACTCCTATTACTCAAATTCAACCACGCACCAACTCCTAGAGCCTACCTGCTTGCATAATAACAAACAATCCAACAAAATACATATGGTTCGCTGCCTTAAATCTGAATCATTAAATCTTAATACGAAACAAGTATTACTAATTAAAGTAATCTATTTTAAACAAGAAATAGATAATACAAAATAAGCATCTAACACTTAACCCATAACTCTCACCAAGTGGTTACCATCTGAGTTACCTCACTCGCAGCACTCATTAGACGGTCATTAGGATCATGTAACTAGCTGTACTCATCAGATGGCCACTAGGATCATGTCACCATTAGAACTCATCAGACGACCACTAGGATCATATCACCAATACCATTTATCAAATGATCACTAAGATCATGTCACCAGTAGTACTCACCCGGCGACTACTAAGATCAGTTTATCAGTATTACTCACAGGCAGCCACTAAAAGAAAGGTGCCAGAAGAACTGCTTACACTATACAACTACTCACTTTAACTGGAATGTCTGTAGTTTACTGCTGACCAGAATACTCTTCTCACTCTATCTGAAGTATCTGAATAACACATGATTAATCATCTCATGCCATCTGGAGGGTATTGCAAACCAGATGATGCATCGGAGGGTACTGTCGTCCTGAATATGACGGCTAGAGGGTACTGTCGACTAACCATCTCATTTCATCTAGAGGGTACTGTCGACCAGATGAAGCATCGAAGGGTGATGCGGTCTGGAATACGAGAAGGCGATGGTTAGAAGGTACTACCGACTAACCATCTCAGGTCATCTAAAGGGTACTACTGACCAGATGATGCATTGGAGGGTACTACCTACTGGATTATTAGCAGGCGATGGCTAGAAGGTACTGTTGTCATGCCAAATTTTCAATCACAATTAATAATACAATTAAATCAAACAAAAATACTCCGGGTGTGATGATTCGAACATCAACACTATATATCTATAAAATTTTTCCTTTAAACAAAGGCAACCAACGATGTCCCGAACCCACAATGTGAATACAGACTCGTTCTTTAGAGTCACATTTTACATTACACTAGGTTTACAAATTTAACTGAATAACAATTCAACAAGTAAACTCACCCACCACACTCACTATACAATGGAAGACTACCAAGTGTGAAACCGCATGATCAGATTCCCAACATTCAACAGTAATAACAAGGAGCTTGAACCACGTTCACCCTAACCTATAGAATAAACCCCTACACCATTGAATAGTGCATTGAGTTGCAACAACAAACCCGATAAGCTTTTGAAAGCTTGTATGAGTAAACTCAAAGCAACAAAACAGAAACGCATGCTTATGTCATCTCAACCTAAACAAGCGATAAACATATATCACAACTACAACCATCGGTTTCATGTCTTTTCATATCATGGTTACATAAGTCAACTCGTGACTAAAACCCACATGCTCTGATTGTCAACCCAACATTCAATTACACAAATTACAATCAAATGAAACTACATCGAGTAATATTTGAAAATCATTTTGACCCATAACGGCGAATTACAAAATCACACTTCATTTGTCTCAACAAATTTTTTTTGTCATCAACGTGACATCAAAGGTGAAACTCAATAAATCATTTTTCGAGACACTTCAGCTCATTTGAATCCTCAACAATAATTCCAAGAAGGGAGCAAGACAATCACAATTTAAAACAAGCTCATAGTAATCCCTGCGTATAATTTAGTTCAAGAGGTTACATTAAAAAAATTAATTCAAATAATAGTAATCCCTGCATGTAGCTGTAGACACGAGAAAATTAATAAAAATTAGAAAATTCCTGACACTACATGTGGACTCTATGTCGTCGAACTAGAGTAGTCCACGAAAGTGACGTACGTCAGAAAATGAAAACCTTTGGCGTAAGTACAAGAAAGAGAGCACTGATTATCGTTAATTGGTTCTGATTTAAATATTAAATTAGGCCAATTAAACGGGTTAATTAAATGTGATTATGGAGCAATTTAAATAAATTGCGACTAAGCCAATAAAGCTAAAATTAATTGGCTTTACTCCATAATCAATTATGATTAAATTACGTGGAAACGTTTGTTAATCCAAATAACGGTAAATTAAGGCCGAATGAATGCTCAGGAGTTACAAATAGGGTGAGTTGTTCACAAACCCTATAAATACCTCAGTTCAAGTTAGGAAAAGGGACTGTTGGACATTCCAGACAAAACGACTGATGTAGGACGAGATTTTAGCCAATTTCAACAAAAAATCTTTTAAAAAAAGAAGCGTCTTCACATTAAGAAGAATAATTTGAATATTGAAAATTGATATTCAAATAGGCTTCTTAATGATGGAATTAATCATAAATTACTCTTTTGGATATATTGGGATTCTGGAGCAAAATCTTGATTAGGATTCCAAGCGTAATATTCTTTAGTATCTAGGATTTTATTTCTGATTTTTATTTAATCAAGTTTAATTAGGTTTCCTAGTTTTAGTCTACAATAAATTGTTCTTTATGTTTTCTAATTGTATTAGGTTTATGCTATGTGCCCTATGTAAGATCAAATATGGACATAACACATATCATCATAAAGTAATTGATGATTAGCTTAATATCAATCCTAGTTTAACATGGATACAAACAGTAAATCAATACTAGTGACTTAATGAATAGTGTATCAATTCATTAAGGATAGTAATCTATTGCTTAGTCTACAAGGAAGGCTACAAGTTGTGATACATTAAGAATCTAACTAGGAAACCTAAACCGATATGGATAGCTTTAATGGGAAGCTTCTTGAGGTTTAAGTCACCTATATATACAGATGAATTGGTCCCTGATTACTACCGACGTTTTGCATATTGTTCTGTCCATTGAGAAGCAAGTTGGTAAGTAACAGAAGGCTATATTCAGTGTTCGTGTTTGCAGTTGCATAAGATGGAATCCATGCCAGTAATTGCTGAAGGTAAGCCTTAATCCCTTTTATGATTGTGTGCATATGTTGTGAGCATGTATATGGTTATTTTACAATTGGTATCAGAGCATAGGCTCACAAGTATCAAAATCGTTTTAGGGTTTTGCAAAACAAACAAAAAAAAAAAAAAACAAAAAAAAAAAGGGGTTTTTGCTTTACGGACCAAGTCACTGATCAGGTAACTGGTCATGTAACTGATCAAGGTAAGTTACTTAAGTCAATTGCTGCATCTGGTTAAATATCAAGTTCACGCTTCCGCTGTGATTTTTAGCAGCAAATTGGGGAAAAAGCAAAAACAGGTTTTTCTGTGAAATTGATTTCGATTCATAGCATGATAATTGTGTTTTTGATTGTGCTCAAGAACCTTAGTTGCATTCCCGGCGTGCGTTAGGTTAGAGTAGATGGTGACCGGATGAAATTTACAATTTCTTGATTGTTCCGTGGTTTCTTGGAATCAAATCAATTTTGGTTATGCTTGAATATGCATGTTGAATTGATTGATGATATGGTATTGTATCTGTGATTGTGTAAAATTGCATGAAGAACAAAACTCTCCCAGATTTTGTTTACACATTATTAAAATTGACAGATACGAGAGCTTAATTTTCTTACAAGGATGAATCTGGGTAGAATATAAAGTTAAAAGCTCATGGGTTTTGTGGTTTTCTGTTGGCATAAGTGATTATGATGCACAAAGCATTCTTCATTGATGTTGGCAGAAAACGATGATCAGGTAACTGACCAACTAGTCAGGTCACTGACCATGTAACTGGTCGGGTCACTGACCAAGTAACTGGTCAGGTCACTGACCATGTAACTGGTCAGGTCACTGACCATGTAACTGGCCAGGTCATTGACCATGTAACTGGCCAGGTCACTGACCAAGTAACTGGTCAGGTAACTAATCAAGTAACTGATCGAATAACAAAACTGAAATTGTGTTTTGTGTTTTAAAACTATGCTTCAGTTTTATCTTCCAAAGAAGTGGTCAAGTATGGTTTTAGAATACAAAACAGCAATATGCGTGCTTGATGAAAATAAATACGGATACTTAGAAATTTTTCTTCTGTCTAAAGATGTGGATAAATTTCTTTGGATAACTTGTTTTCATTGAACATGGTATATTGATAAAGAACTCCAGGATGTTATGCTTCTGCTCAAAAGTGTTGCTTAACATTATTTTTGGTTATGGACTGATATGAATGCAAGTATGGATTGTTTAGGTTTTCTGTATGTTCTTGTTTTGGTTGCTTAAAGCTAAATAAAACACAGAAAACTTAAAGTTATTTTCTTTACAAATTGAGAATTCACACGAATTTTTGTTTTGCTCCTTAGGTAACTCCTACATGAACTTGAACAGTGTCTTGATGTTAACTGGAACCAACTATAGAGCTTGGCTAGATTCTGTAGAAAACTATATGGGAATGCATGAGAACATAGACTATTGCTTCACTGAGGATAAACCTGAAGAGTTAACTGAAAAGAGCACTAAGAAGGAAACTGATCTTTACAAGAAGTGGCATAGATCCAATAGAATGGCTAAGAACCTCATTCGTACCTCTATGTCCAAGACTGTCAGAGGAAGTATAGAAGAACCTGAGCTAGCATCAGATTTTTTGGAACTCATAGGTGCTAAGTTTAAAGAAAGTGAAAAGGCAGAAGCTGCTAGGCTAACCAAGGAGTTTCATGATTTGAAGTACATGGGTTCAGGGGGAGTTAGAGAGCATATTATGAAGATGATCAATATAAATGGCAGACTCAGGGAGCTCTTGATGGGGGTTAGGGATGAGCAGGTAGTGCATTATGCACTACATTCCTTGCCTAACAGTTTTAGTCATCTTAGGACCAGTTACAACTCTCAAAAGGGAAACTGGACTCTAGATGAACTTATATCCATCTGTGTGGATGAAGAATCTAGGATCAAGGAAGAAAAGGAACCTGCTACAACCATTAACCTCATTGAGAAGCCTAAAAGGAAAAAGCCCCAAAATAAGCTCAAGCCTATCAAAGCCATAACTAAGAGTTCAACAGCTGCAGTGGCCAAGGAAAATAGGCCATTTAGGTTCAAGTGCTACTTTTGCAAAAGAGTAGGACACATGAAAAAGGACTGCACTGGCTATAAAAATTGGTTAGCCAAAAAGGGTAAGATTTTTTCTAATACAGTTTTTTCTTTAGAAATTAATCTTATAAATGTTGAACCACAGTCTTGGTGGATAGATTCAGGCTCACCTATTCATATTACTAATTCTTTGCAGGGATTCATAAGGAGGAGAATCCCAAAAAGTGATGAAGTGAACCTGTGTGTAGGCAATGGCATGAGAGTGGCAGTCAAGGCTATTGGAACCTTAAAGCTCGATTTAGGATTAGGAAAATTGTTAGTACAATGTTTTTTATGTACCTTCCATGAGAAGGAATTTGGTTTCAGTTTCTCTTTTAGTAAAATCTGGTTGTAGACTTGTTATTGATAGTAATGGAATTCTTATTTCTAAAAATTCTGTTCAAATTGGTTCTGGTGTTATCTCGAATGATTATTTACAGTTAAGTTGTTCAATGGCTCAACAAGAAATTTTACTTGTTGAAGATAACACAAACAGTACTAGCACTTTAACAGGTGTTAAAAGAACCAAACTAAATGAAAAGTCTGCATTTTTATGGCATAGAAGACTCGGCCATGTTTCAAAAGAGAGACTGAAAATTTTGGTGAAAAACAACATCCTAAATGAACTTGATTTTTCTGATCTAACAGACTGTGTTGAATGCTTTAAGGGAAAAATAACTAATACTAGAAAGAAGACTGCATATAGAAGCCAAAATTTATTAGAACTCATACACACTGATATATGTGGACCATTTAGGCATCAAACTATCTGTGGGAATGTGTATTTTATCACATTCATTGATGACTTTTCTAGATACAGTTATATTTATCTACTTTCAGAAAAGGCACAAGCATTGAAAGCCTTTCAAATCTTTAAGTCTGAGGTAGAAAATCAACTAGAAAAGAAAATCAAAACAGTAAGGTCAGATAGAGGGGGAGAGTTCTATGGAAAGTACACTGAATCCGGCCAACAAAAGGGTCCATTTGCCTTGTTTTTGCAAGACAATGGAATTAAAGCTCAATACACAACACCCTATAATCCACAACAGAATGGTGTTGCAGAGAGAAAGAATAGGACTCTTTTGAACATGGTTAGATGCATGATGTGTACAACTGGTTTGCCTAAATTTCTGTGGGGTGAGGCTTTAAAAACTGCAAATTATATTTGCAACAGAACACCTAGCAAAGCCATAGAAAATACTGCTTTTGAGCTTTGGTGTGGCAGGAAACCTAGTCTTCATCACTGTCATGTTTGGGGATGTCATGCAGAAGCTAGGATTTATAATCCAAGCTTGAATAAACTTGACCCCAAAACTGTTAGTTGCTATTTTGTAGGTTATCCAGATAAATCTAAAGGCTATAAGTTATATTCTGCTCATCATTCACCTAGAATTTTTGAAACACATCAAGTAAAGTTTCTAAGTGAAAAAGTTCACAATACAAACCTTGAGGATTTAACCTCAGTTTTTGAGGAAATTGTGTCAGATGAGAATTTAAGTGTAGCATTGCCTTTAGAACAAGATGTAACTGATCATGTCACTGGTCACGTAACTGACTATGTCACTGACCAAGTAACTGTCCCTGGTCGAGTAACTGGTCAAGTGACTGACCATGTCACTGACCAAGTAACTGTCCCTGGTCGAGTAACTGACCAAGTCACTGACCATGTAACTGTACCTGATCAAGTCACTGCCCATGTCACTGCCCATGTCACTGACCATGTAACTACCCAAGTAACTGTACCTGGTCAAGTCACTGCCCATGTCACTGACCAAGTAACTGACCACGTAACTGGTCAAGTAACTGAACCTCAAAATCCTCCAGTAGCTCAACCTAGAAGATCACAGAGAGCAAGAAAACCAACTTATGGGGGGGAAGAGAGTGACTACATTGTTTATCTACAAGAAGCAGAAATTGAAATGGACTGTGCAGAGGACAATGATCCAACTACATTTAATCAGGCCATTGAAAGTAGTGAATCTCATCAATGGCAGCTAGCAATGGAAGCAGAAATTAATTCCATGAGTCAAAATGCAGTTTGGGAATTAGTTGAACCTGACCCCAACCAGAAGCCTATAGGTTGTAAATGGGTTTTCAAAACCAAAAGAGATGCAAATGGCAATGTAGAGAGACATAAAGCAAGATTAGTTGCCAAGGGTTTTACACAGAAGGAGGGCATTGACTTTACTGAGACTTTTTCTCCAGTTTCTACAAAAGACTCGTTTAGGATAATCATGGCTTTAGTGGCTCATTTTGATATGGAGCTGCACCAGATGGATGTTAAAACAGCTTTCTTGAATGGCGAACTAGATGAAGTGATTTATATGAGGCAGCCAGAAGGGTTTGTACAAGCTGGAAGTGAAAACTTAGTGTGTAAGTTAAGAAAATCAATTTATGGCCTAAAACAAGCTTCTAGACAGTGGTACAAGAAATTTGATTCTGTGATTTCTACTTTTGGATTTACAGAAAATCTTGTTGATGAGTGTGTTTATTTGAAGACTGTTGGGAACAATTTTATTTTTCTGGTAC
Organism: Rosa chinensis; assembly: GCF_002994745.2. Classification (NCBI taxonomy): domain Eukaryota; kingdom Viridiplantae; phylum Streptophyta; class Magnoliopsida; order Rosales; family Rosaceae; genus Rosa; species Rosa chinensis. The sequence continues at coordinate 48,275,948 of NC_037090.1, read as the reverse complement.
TCTATGTGGATGATATACTTTTGGCTAGCAGTAACATTAAATTGCTTAAAGATACTAAGAGTTTTCTGTCAATGAATTTTGACATGAAAGACTTAGGAGAAGCATCCTATGTACTAGGTATTGAGATTAAAAGAGATAGGGCACAGAGACTACTTGGTTTGTCTCAACACAATTATATTACCAAAGTTTTAAAGAGGTTTGGTATGGAGAAGTGTGCAGCTGGAGAAGTTCCCATGTCCAAAGGAGATAAGTTAACCAAGAAGCAAAGTCCCAATAGTAATGTTGAAAAGGAAAATATGGAGTCAAAGCCTTATGCCAGACTTGTAGGAAGTCTCATGTATGCGCAAGTCTGCACTAGGCCAGACTTGTCTTTTGCAGTAGGGATTTTGTCAAGATTCCAATCTAATCCAGGCCATGAACATTGGGTAGCTGGGAAGAAAGTGTTGAGATACCTGCAGAGAACTAAAAGCCATATGCTAGTTTATAGGCAAGTGGAGGATCTGAAACTCATAGGATTCTCAGACTCGGATTTTGCAGGGAATTATCCAGACTCCAAGAAGTCGACTTGTGGATATGTGTTCATGCTTGCAGGAGGTGCTATTGCTTGGAAAACCATGAAACAAACACTTGTTTCAACTTCTACTATGCAAGCTGAATTTATTGCAGTATATGAAACTGTGTGTGAAGGACTTTGGATTAGGAATTTTCTCATGCAGACCAAAGTATTGAGTCACATTGTGGCTGGAACACTTGCGATTTATTGTGACAATGAGGCTGCAGTTTTCTTTAGCAAGAACAGTAAAAGGTCAAATAATTCCAAGCATATTGATCTAAAGTATTACAGTGTTAGAGAAAGAGTAAAGCATGGTGAAATAGCTGTTTTGAGTATTGACACAAATTCACAGCTAGCAGATCCTTTCACCAAGGCATTGTCAGTAGCAGCATTCCAGAAACATACAGCAAGCATTGGAATTTTAGCTAATTTAGATGCTTAGGTTCAGTAGAGAGTTAGTCCAATTGGAGCATTTAAAATTCTAAGGTTTTTTGAGTTCTTGTGTTTTAGTTGTAATCTTTTATTTTGTTTATCACAACTTGTTTGTAATGACAGATTTTATTATTAATAAATTTTGAGGTATTTTCAGATTTTGGTTATTACTGCAGTTTTTGTTGAATGTTCTGAAAATTATCGATTTTGTGTTTAAAGTTATACTTGCTATCAGATGGCTTAAATCATGTGAAGCATGATGTTAAGGTTCAAGCAATATCTTTAAGCCATCAGTGTTCAGTAAATTTGCTTGAGTTTTTGGTTTTAGAAACATAAAGTAGGACCTAATATATGTTTACTTGTTGATACACATTAACATATATTGTATCACTTCTGGTTTGACATATGTGGATTGCAGGAGCTTGTGTTTGTGGTTTTGAAACTCTGCATTTTTGTTAAAATGTATACTGTTTCTTGCTCTGCATAAGTAACTGTGATCTGACCATGTTGGAATGGATTTTCGATTTAAGTTTGTTATCTGGCGCGCACTTCAGTAAGTTAAGTAGGTTTTGATGTTCTCTTGTGCAAATCATCGAGCATGATATGTGTGAGTCCAAGGGGGAGATTGTAAGATCAAATATGGACATAACACATATCATCATAAAGTAATTGATGATTAGCTTAATATCAATCCTAGTTTAACATGGATACAAACAGTAAATCAATACTAGTGACTTAATGAATAGTGTATCAATTCATTAAGGATAGTAATCTATTGCTTAGTCTACAAGGAAGGCTACAAGTTGTGATACATTAAGAATCTAACTAGGAAACCTAAACCGATATGGATAGCTTTAATGGGAAGCTTCTTGAGGTTTAAGTCACCTATATATACAGATGAATTGGTCCCTGATTACTACCGACGTTTTGCATATTGTTCTGTCCATTGAGAAGCAAGTTGGTAAGTAACAGAAGGCTATATTCAGTGTTCGTGTTTGCAGTTGCATAAGATGGAATCCATGCCAGTAATTGCTGAAGGTAAGCCTTAATCCCTTTTATGATTGTGTGCATATGTTGTGAGCATGTATATGGTTATTTTACACCCTATATAAGGCACCTCTTAGATTGTAATTTGCATTCAAGTTATCAATACAAAAACCAAATATTAGAGAAGTTTCTCTATGTTTCTTACAGCTGTGCCCGTAATTGCTAGTGGATTCTAGCTCATCTCATATGGCTTTCGACGTTTGACGGAGCCTCTTGCTATCGTGTACACGCTTCCCGCATCAACGACAAGGAAAGCTCAGTAGTCTCTAAAATCCGTGAAGAATCATCAAGCTATCAAAAGAGCCGATTCATTCACCACCAAAATCAAGGAACACCAATCCATGTGGCAGCCCACGTGAACATCAACTGATTCAAGATCAAGTGGTCAACACCCTTGAATCAAGAACAAGTCTGGAGAAAGAATCAGAGGATCTACTTACAAAGATTGTAACCTGCATTTTTAATATTAATAAAAATTCATATTTTGTACACGCGTCTGTTTGTCATTGGTTTACAGATTTTTGTGTTTACAGTAGCTTAGTTCAGGAAATTATATAAAATCAGTCAATCATAATCAGAGATATAATCACCGACTCCATACTCTCGCATCTTGATAGGAGCATTTTAATGCAATGTTTTAATAGTTATTTCCTCATATTTTACTTAGTTATTTCTTTAAATAAATAAATTTTAATTTAGTTTTTATTTTCTAGGTACATTGGAATAAATGACAAGGAAATGAGCTGAAATGAAGAAATGGAGTTTTCCTGGTCCAACTAGGAATCCCAGTCAACGCAGGAATCCTGATGAGGCTAGGAAACCTGAAGGCACTAGGAAACCACATGGCTTGAAGATGACGTGGGAGATATTATGGGAGATTAAATCTGATTTTTACATGGGAAATGATGGAGATAATGTGAAAATCAAGGAGATTACTTTGAGAAAATCTTGGGAAAGTTTCGTGGGATTGTGCAACAAGAAAAGGCTCAAAACAAGTCCAGATTCGTTCCTTAATTCCCTCAAGATATGTTGGCTGAAATTAGAGAATAAAATCTGCAGTATTAATGTGAAAATCAAGAGAAAATCAAGGGGAGAATGTTAAGGATAAAGCCATGGAGAGATTTAAGGGAGAAAAGGTCCAAAATGAGTCCGGATACATTGTCTAGGTTCATGCCTAGATATTTGGCCGAAAATTAAGAGAAAAATCAGATAAAATCTTGGGAAATCAGTAATAATATATTTGGAAAGATTATGGAATTATTTTGGAGCTTTTTGATTGGTTGAGTGACATGGCAGAGCTGACGTGGCATTAATTAATTCGTTGGAGCTGTGTGGTGCAACCAGAAAATTCTTTGGAAATTAAACTCATGAAGCTTGCCTTCCCCTATATATATCCTCCTCTCTAGACATTTTAGACACCACAACACACCACCACCACAACCACCACACCACCAACAAAACCAAAGACACCACAACACACCTCTCTCCATTAGAAAATAAACATTAGAAAAATTCTCTCCATTCTCTAGTCTTCAGAAGCTCTGCGTCTCAACCAAGGAGGAGAAGAAGTCATGCAATACATCAAGATCCTATCCGCCATCCATCCTTGGGTCGTCCCTAGAAGGTTGCTTGCTTTCAAGAATCTTCAAGTTCTTCGTCTCAAGGCCATGTCATCCATCTTTCACGGTGTATTTCATACTTTCTTTTGTTTTCCTTTGTTTGATTTCGTAGAGCTATGAATTCTAGTTAACATGACGTTAAGGGCAAAGTTTAAAGCCCATTTATATGTTTTGAAATAAAGTTACGATTTCTTTATGTTGATTGATAAGTTGCTTATGTGAGATTGCTTGATTGATTTTGGATTACAGAAAACTTTTACATGTATGTGTTCTTTGGTGGCCAACTTAGGATATATGCATGTAATTGGAGCTAGATTTAAGTAGTAAAGGCTTTGGACAAAAGTCAAAATCAATTAAGGAGGATTGCAAATAGGTGAACTTATTCATAACTAGGTTGTGCACTTTGGTTGACATCCTTTCTTTGTTCTTCATGCATTGAATGTGTTCTTGATTAGCTAGCTTTCTAGATTATGATTGCATGTTCAATAGGATTGATTTAGGTGCTTTCACTTAGATTAATTATTCAAGGAAAGTAAAAAATGGGAAATTGTTTGCTTTCTAACGTTTCACATGGTCGACTTCTTTCTCATGACATAGAAAATCAACTATAGGAATTGTGATTGGATTTCATTCATATGATTGTGGTTTTGATCTTTGTTACTTGCGTTCCACCCGTGTATATATGTTTTTACATTTTATTTATTTAATTTATTTAATTTATTTAATTTATTTAATTTATTTAATTTTTGATTTAATAATCCTAAAACCCCCTTTTGTTTGTTTTATTTTTGTAAATAATACTTTATACTTATTTTAATTCTTTAGTTGTTTTTGCAATTACAGGTGTACCCTCAATCCCCGGTTAGAACGATCCCTATTTACCATATACTAACGATGACATTTTCAGGGTTAAATTATACGCTTCCTTTTTAGCGTTACCACATCTGTAGGTGGCTTTACTCTTCACAGGAACGAACTCAATCGTTGTTAACTTAATAAAAAACTTACCTCCTTCACGGAGCCACTACTAGAAAAACCACATATAAGGACACTCAATAAGAACACATTTTTATCAACGTGTCCTAATAAGCTTATGAGGACGACAAGAAAAAAACAGGAGCAAACTTCCGCTGCCCCGCCGAATTTTTTTGCCAAAAGTTAAATTTCCCACTTTTTTTTTTCCCACACCAATTCGCACTTTAGGTTGGCCGATAAAATTGGCCTCTATCATTTTAGTTGACCCCTCTCTCTCTCTCTCACCCCCCCCCCCCTCGCAGTCTGCATCTCTTCCTCGTCGAAGAAACCAAATTCACTCACCACGGATAGTTGTGGGTATTGGTTCATGATTTTTCGTCGGTTTCCTTTCACTAGGATGTACGAGCTCTCTCCGTTGCCTCTAACAAGGATCGATCTAAGAGCATTGACTGGCGGTGGCTTTGTTCTTTGTCTAGATCTGAATCAGATGGTATGCTGGAGGGTTCATTTAGAATCCTTAATTGTGTGCTTTTCTTGTGTCAATTTTTGAAAGTTGTGTATCTTGTTTATAAGACTTGATGAATTGATGATATTTGAGAGTAGAACAGTCGTTGACATGTTATTGATTTATTTATGCAATTTCAATCTTACAAGCTTTGAGGCTGCTGAGATTCATTTATGGTTCAAGCCCAGGCCATTGACAATGCATATGAAGGTAAGGTTAGTTTTCGCTCCATTTTTCATTGATTTCGCTGTTTAATAAACTGAAAATTCTGAAGCATAAGAAGTTCTCAAATACCATGCAGTTTCCTACCTAAATGATTTTTTCCTGTGGTTTTCTTTGAAATTTGCAGGTATTTGAGCAATTATGGTTCCAGGTAACCCCTCTGTTCTTCTCCATTTAACTAATTTGGTTTCCCAAATTGCACAGTTTTTTTCTTTTTCATGTCGACGGGCTAATGTATGTATAATCTCTTTTTTTAATACGTTGCCCATGGGCTATTGTAACTCCTTCATTGTAATACTTTGGTTCTGGTTTAGTGGTTGATGCTATTATAATTGTACTTTTTCTTTTTTCTGTGTGGTGATTAAGCATTTCTTCTTTCCTTTTTTTTTTTGGGGGGGGGGGGGGGGGGGAGGGGGTCCTGAACAGGGTAGTGGTAAACAATTCTGGTGAGGAAGAAAGCAAGGAAAAGACAATGGTTATCTAAAGCTTGACTTGTACGAGAATTATGTTATCTAAAGTTGGGTTACTGCATATTTACCTCACTAGCAATCTAATTTCATGGTATAATTTCTTCATTTTGTTTCTGTTTTTTCTAGCCTTTCTGTTTATACTTTTGACGTATGTCATTAGTTATAATATCAGTTGTTAGGGATTCTGCTTAGTGCTTATTTACTGGGGGTAGATGCCATGGATAATTGTTTATTTTTGGATTTCATAGTGGAATGGATGCTAAGGCCGGGTTACTACTTTTTCTTTTCATTTACAAATGCATTAGAGTTATCTGTTTTGTTCTTGTTTGTTATTGTCTTCGCTATTGTGATGTGAGATCAATATATTCTAAGCTGCAGCATAACATAATGTTTGCTATAGTCTCTACCTAATTTCATTTTTCCTGCAGCTTTGTTGTTGGTTGGGAATTGCGGGGATCAGCTGTGTATAAGGTAAGCTTATCTGTGGTGAATACTGTTTGAGTTTTTGATTCATGGTTTACTTGATTTAGTGTTGGATGTGTTGGATGAGGAATTTATATATGTTTGAGGTCCCGAATATATAAATTACTGATTATATCAAGTTATGAAATCAGTAATATCAACTAAATAGAAAACTATGCTCAGGATACTGCCGCGAATGCTGGTCTACCCGTTTGGAGATTCAAGTTTATACAAGCAGTATGTGAAATCTCCCTTTTGGCATTATGATTGTATGGCTATAGTAATATATTCTCTGATGGATAGTTTATATTTTCTTAAACCATTCAAAGCACAAGATATCACTTCTTTGAGAAAAAAGTTCATACTTTCTTTAAAAAGTGATATATTGTGCTTTGAACAGTTCAAGGCCTATTGGCAATGACGTAATTAGCATTTATTTGGGAACAACTAATTGCCTTTGTATTGTGTTCTGGAACTCAAGCAGGTATAGGCTCCGGCAGTTCTTGTAACTCTACTTGGTGCATTGAATATAATGGGTAAGTTTTAGATATGTTTGAGGTCATTTCTGTGCTAGTTTATGATGGAAGGTAGTTTGTTTAGTGACTTTTTAAAGTGTTTTGGCTCAGTATATCAGTTTGAGTTTCCTTGTTCATATTTATAAGTATTGTGAGCTATGGATGTGATTTGGTTTGCTGTGCAGGGATGACTATTCTTGTTATGGATAATCCTCTGGAAAGGTATAATTTTCTTGTGAGATAAGTTGTTATTTCAATTGTATGAGCATGTGTCACTTTCACGAAATTGGATATTATAGTTCAAATGAGAGAGAAATGATTTCTGACTTACATTTTTCATGGAATGTTTATAACCCATATTGTTGGGATTGCTATAGGTGCAGAACAAATTAGGGGGTTGGAAAAATAATTGAAAGAGTACCATCTGATGTTCCCAAGTTCATAAGGAGAGATATTTTCCACATTTGACTTACTTGAATCAAAGTTCATACTCTCTAGTGGCAATGTATGATCATCTTGTGGTCAGTTCAATATGCATTTTTCGTTTTTCATGTTACCATAATTTTGTATTGCTTTGGTACTATTGAGATATGTAATCTATGAGATTATAATGATAAGCTGTACCATGAGTTTAACATGTTGAAAACTAATCTCACTTCTTCAAACTATTTTCATGATCATTTCTCAACATAGTTTCCTTGGTCTGAAGTCTCAACATACCCTTCTTAACAATTCGATATTTAGTATATTAATATAGTAATGTACTAACATAGTTTCTAGTGTTTAGTTTTAGTTTTTATTTTATTTACCATTCCATTTGCGTTGTCCTGCTTCCTCACTTACAAGAGGGTTATCTTGTATATTTTTGGCAGTGTTTTGTATAGCTGCTTTGACTGTGAGACAAATTGTAGTTGTCAACTGTGATTAGAAGCTTGACTTTAGCTGCCAAATGATTGGCATATGACAAAGATATCATGTATTTCTTACCTTGCAGACTGATATAAATTTAGTGCTTTTAGATTAGCTTTGCAGAATGATATTAGTGTTTTTTTTTAGTAGGTTCAGAGTTAAATATATTTGTTAAATCTTTGTTTCTGAGATTGTCTTTCTGACTATGTATTATATGATTGCAGATATGATTACAAGGTGATGGGAGGTTCAAGTTCAATCTTCTTGCAAGGGAAGGAGAGGGCTGGAAATTCTGAGACATTGAGTCTAAAGCTAGGAAGTGACATTATTTTGACTGAAAGGGTTAGAAAGTTCTATCTCTCATATAAACATTGTTTTGTGAATTGAAGGCTTAAATTAGAAAGTTCTGTGCTCAATTTGTGGGTCAGTTTGGATTTGAAGTGATTTTAGGGTTTTCAATTGAGTAATTGGTGAGCAAACGATATGAGTTTGAGAATTTGACTTCATGAACTCTCATTTTTCTGAATTCAATTTTACTTGAAATTATAGAAACTGCAATCTGCTTCAGAAAAATTAGATAGGATTGGTTGAGTGGCACAATGAACATTTTATTGATAGACGATCTTGCTTTTATTTTGGTTATACCTAGTCTGGTTTATAATGAATTCTTGCATAATCTACACTAATATAGACTGCAAGAAAAGTTCAACTTAATTCAGGTTGAAACTTCACTTCATTTGGATTCTGACTCTTTTGTGGATGTATAAAATGAATAAGGAGAGAATATATGTAGCCTTTGCTGTAATTCACCACCTCTTTTGTGTTAGTATCAATGGATTTACTGCATAACGTGATGACTTTGGGGTTCTAGTTATTCATCTATATGCTGTAATTGTCATTCATACAGTTGTTAATGTCCTCATTGCATACTAATATGTTGTGTTCTTTTTATCTGGACTTGGGTTTATTTTGATGCTGATATTGATATTTATCAATTGTACTTGTACCTCTTCTATCTTAATTCGTTAAATTTATTGTTTTCTTAAGGTTCAATCCTGCGGTGGTATTTGGAGTGACAACAGCTCTTTGAAAATGGGAAGAAGACGCCCCTTCATACTTGCAGGATCTCTCATTATCTCTGTTGCCATAAGTCAATCATTGCAATTCTAGAGCTGCGTGCTAGGTGGGGGAACAGGTAAATATTCTTATTCACTTGTTCTTCTTAGTGTGTACTAGTGCATTGATTAAAGCATTATGGATTACTTATATGCCTCATGCTTGAATGATGTTATAAAAAAATTAGCAATGATGGAAAGTTGCTTGTTTCTTTTTCTTTTCTACAGGAACTCAGCTAGCTTTCATGAATTTTGTTTTTTGGGGAATTGCAGGTGATGTAAAAAACTAGTGTTAGTGTAGTCTATCTCAAATACTAAATATTTATTCATGGTTGATATCCAATCAAAAGATTAGTATTCATTAGTTATTTTTTCAAGTTCATTTTGTAGTCACTTCAAACTTATTTTGTATGTATATTAATGTATTTTGGTGAGTAATATAGTATTTTTGGTGGTTTTAAGATGCTTTGATATATTGTTTTTTTGGATACTTTTCATCTTTTAAGGACACGGTTTATGTGTCCTTATAAGCAAAGGATGACACTTCCATTTTGTTTTGAGGACACAAGAAATGTGTCCTAATAGGGAAAAGAGGACACATTTCTAAGATATGAGAAAACATTTTATGTATCCTCTAATGGATACAAGGACACTTATTTTGCATCTTTGAGGACATTGTTTAAGTGTCCTAGGAGGGAAATGAGGACACATTTATATTGATATGAGAACAAATTTTTTGTGTCCTCTAATAGATTCTAAGACGCTTATTTTTCACTTTTGAGGACACTGTTTATGTGTCCTAGAAGGGAAAAGAGAACACTATTTCGGTGTCCTTGTAAAAGATTTACAATGATTCCCGGATAGAGGACTCTTTAAAAAAAGAGTCCTTGTATGTATTTAAGGACACTGTTTCAATGTCCTTAAATAGTGTTTTTTTAGTAGTGAGCAATCATCACAGCATAGAGTAATCATCATAGCAACTCCCTCGATCGTTGTTAACTTAATAACAAATCAACCTCCTTTACAGATCTAGTGATCATCACACATATATTTTCACATCATTTACACAACAATCATCACAAAGATCATCACACTGATTTCACCAGTCATCACGCAGATATTCCCAATCATACTATCATATCTTAAATTACAAAATTAAGATGGTCATACTAGACCTATGGTATCTCAACAAATGAAATTCTACAATCACAACTCAATACACAATTTCACCATTCTTAAACAATAATGAACTCAATTTCAAAATATTGCTTCGCCTCTCACTTCTAGGGTCACTCTGGACCAAAACATTTAAAGAGGTCACTCAGGACATGAAAATGTTACACAATCTCAATACTTTTCAAAACAATAGAAATCATCATTTCCACAGTATCAATTTTCTAGAAAAGTCACATCTCAAAACTATAATATGAACACAATCACAAATATTTCTTGCATCACAATAATTCCACCAATACATATATATTTCACGTAACTATATATATATATATATATATATACGTAGTCATTTACTTAGAAATGTCACCAATACCAACTATAGTCATAGTTAAATAAATAACTCCAAGACGATAAGGTAACTTTGTTCGTAAATGAACATTGTGAGATTTATTCACATCTAAACCCACTGCGTCTTCATACACAAACCGAGATAAACATAATCAGCTCAAAACAACTCCGTCAAGAACCTAATCACATCAATGTCACAACTCAATACTGCGCAAGGTAACGAAGCGTCTAAGTTCTAGACACATGAGCTATAACCCGAAGACTATGTCAACAGGACCAAACTTCATCTGACCACCTAAAGGCTCCGGAACACTTCTGGGATCGATATGTCAAAATGACAAGTCGATCCAACAATCGGATCCTCACGGATCAAAAACCAAACAAATCGAAACTACAAAAAACCTTAACATGTCCAAACGATCTCCAAATGTTACAATCCAGATACCAAAATGCTCATAACGATGAGAGGATGATAATGGAGCAAGAGACTGCTCCAACCCCAGTTGGACACGACGCCACACGCCGCCACAAGCGGTTGCGCGTGAACCCCACGCATGCCATGTCAAACTCCAAACTAGGATGATCTAACTATCCAAAATGGAGAGGACACCATGAGGATCAACTTTCCGATTTAAGCATTCACGAGCTCGTATCAACGCGCTCTACTACTTTCATGAAAGAAGTTTTTGGAGAAACCCAATGAATAAAAAGTAAACTCTTGACCCCTCGAAAATAATATGTTTCGAGTCATTATTCATCTAAATGACTTTCCATCCACCCTAAAGCCAATGAAAAGCACCCAAAACTAACAATTGCACAAATCAACAACTTATTAATATCTGAAAATCATCTAAAATTAATAACAAAAATTTGAGGTTTTACAACTGCCAACCAGATGAAGCATCAAAGGGTACTGCCATCTAAATATATTCTAGAGGGTATTTCCGACCAGAATGTTGTCTAGAAGGTACTTTCAACCAAACTATTAACTTGAGGGTACTGCCAACTAGGTAAGGCATGCACGCACTTGATAATATAACTAACCTCCTTAAATTCATAACTTCAAACATCATTAACTCTCGTAAGATTTAACTCATCATCTTTCATAATATACCTTCTCAATTCATAATCTGTAGGTATAAGGTTTGTACTTAGTGTGTTTCATAACCCGTTTAACTCATCATTTTTTCCGAATAAATTCTCAAGCAACCCTTCTTGGGTATATATGTAGGTATAAGGTTTGTACTTAGTGTGTTGGCATTCCCATACAAAAGATTGAAGAAGCCTACAAAATGGTCTCGTAGAATATCAGGTAATTGCATCTCATGCATAATCACGGGATTGCAACACATGTTGCAATCCCCGAGTCAGTCCTAGTTGCAATCCCTGAGTCAGTCCTAGTCCCCTACGTTTTTGGGAGTCTGATTTTGGAAAGTATCTTTTTGTTTTTAGATGTTATATTATAAAGATATTTTCCAACTGATAAAATCGTGCTTTTGGAATCCTAGGTGATTTAGGATTTATTTATTTTAATTGGATATCTTTTATTAAAAGATTTTTCCTAGTAGAAGTCTTCTTAATTGTTGAGGATTTGTTTTCTCCTCAATATATTCAGAAAAGCAGCGTTGATTTTGGGGTGATTTTGATGCAAGAATTATTGTGTATCTTGCTTGCCTAGAAAGAGTTCCATAAGAGTCCATGAAACTTATAACATCTAAAAACACGGAACAAGTGTTTCATTGTTCATTGTTCATTCACCTACATGCATTGATTCTCTCAAGACCAGTAGAGAAGTTGTGGATGCAAGAAGAGTGATAATTGAAGATTATTCAAGTGAAGAAGGTGTTCAAGGTTGAAGACAAACATCTCATTAGTTATGTCTAGTGATTGTAGCCGAGGTAATGCTACTTGAGTTTGTAAAGAACATATCCTTTATCATAAGTTAATTGTTCTTATTTTGGGTTCTCAAGAGTAAGAGCTCCGCAGTGTTTTTAATCTTATATTTGAGGTTTTCACTGCGTAACCAAAAATCCTGTGTTATGTTTGAATTTTTTGTTTCTGCCCAGTAAGGAGTGAAACGTGCCTATCAATCCCTGTTTTCCAAAAAACACGTTATGTTCTTGTATTTTCAGTATAGTACTTAACTACTTAAGTCATACATTTCCCACTTAGATATCTAGTACACTACCCTAGGTCCATAAAGCTTGAAAATGAAGAAATTATGCAAACCAATTAACCATGCTTAGCTTTAAGTGATTGTAGTTCACAACCCTAACATGTACATGTGAAATACTATCATGCTTCAAACAACCAAGGTTAATCAAGCCTAATTGTTTCTCATGTCATGACAAATATTCATACCCAAATTGATTAAGTTTAAGCTTAAATATTCAACTCTTGAATTAGCATGTTAAGGTGCTAATGAAAAGTGCATCAAACATAATATTTACATCAATGTCATACAAGACTAGCTAGGGCTTTCAACCCTAGTCCCAACAAACTAACTACCCACTCATAATCAATTACATAAGCTTCAACATGTTTATGAACATCAAACTAAAGAGTAGGGATATAGAAGTGACTAGTGATGATCAAGTTGACGATGGTATAGATGACCTCATGGAGGCATGGACATGGTGGTGATGGTGATGATGATTCCTTGAGTGATACTAGACTCTTCTTCGCCTTGCTTAATGGTGGAGTATGAGATGTAGAAATGATTAAATGGTGAAGCTTTATGTTTATGAAATGGAATAAGTAGATGGAAAAGTTGATGAATTTAGTGGTGGCAGTGATGGTGGTGGTAATGGAGGTTATGGTTTAAAGGTGGTGGTGATGGAGGTTTGTGGAGGAGATGATAATGGATCGTGGGTGATGCCTTCTTCAAGGGGAGAAGGGGTGCTTAAATAGAGAAGAGAGAAGTGTAAAAAATGATATATGGAAAGCAAAGGAATTAGAAGCTAGGTTCTTGAATTGAGCAAAGAGGTGGAGTATGAGAGTCGTAATAAATCCCAAAACCAAGGGAAAAGAGTATGAGAGTGAAGGTGTAGGTTAGAGTAAGTAATGATGAGTGAAAGATGATGATTAAACGTAAAACATGGCAGATTTTTAAGTGATGATGATGGTGGAGTTTTGGTTAATAAAGAGAGTTGAGATGGTGTGGAAAAAAGGGAAAATGGATGAAGTTGATTTTGAACCAAAAGTTTTGGGATTTGGTTATGATAGAATGATGGTGAATGGATGTAAGTGGAATAAGTACAATGTTACTCCTCCTCCTTGCTTCTCCATGAGTATGGCCAACAAATACATGGCACCAAAGTGAATGGTGGTGCGGTGCCACTTGTGCCGCCAAAAGTAGTGTGTATGGAAATTTCGCCAGAAATTCATTTTTTTTTTTTCTCATGTCAAGATTAGGGATGGCAATGGGGAGGGTAGGGTAAGGGGATTAAATTACCGTCCCCATACCCAACTTCATTGCTCATCCCCTCACTTGCCCCAATCCCCGTTATAAGATACTGGGGATTCCCCGTCCCCATCCCCATTGGGGATTAGGTTCTTGTACCCGCCCCAATCCCCGTTAACAATATTACTAATTTATTATATAAAAATTCATACAAATAATTATGAATTATAAAATATGAAGTTAAAATCAAATATTAAAATAAAATAAATTTCTTATTTCAATCAAGGAAAATTGACATGTTGATAAAGATCTTTTATTAAAAGAATATTCCTTTTTTTAACATATTTATTAACAGAATTTAAATATTAAAAAAAGATGAAGTTTACATAAATATTTATTTATAAAAAATATCAAAAATATATTCAGATAATTCTTATTGGGTGGGTATGGGGATGAGGATCAAAATACCATCCCTGCCCGTACTCGATTTCAGAATTCGAATATTGGGGATCCCCATCCCCGTTAACCGATTTCACCCGAATTTCTCCCCATTAGGGTCGAATACCCGATGGGGATTTTTGCCATCCATAGTTAAGATTTTCTACAAAACAAGGAATTGGTTAGTCAACACTAAATTAGACTTTAGAACAAGTAATTTCCATGTTTTACGGCACAAATAAATATATGAATAATGATCCAACAATAGGCAATCTAGTGACCCACTAGATGCAACCACTATTTCAAATCGAATCCCTAACTCCATTAGTCAAATTCACCCATAAATTCAAATCAAATCCTTGACTTCACTAGTCAAATTCATCCAAATAGAATCCATGACTCCACCAGTTAAATTCGACCAATCCCAAACTGAATCATTAACTCCGATCTTATTCTTCCAACACAAAATTCAAGGGCTCTAAACCCTCACAAAGTTCCCAAACACAAATCCAAATTAAATGGATCATCTACCGATTTAAATCTCAAATGCCGAAACTGCATGTGGTTTGATTTTGCAAGGGTACGTAGGCAATCTAGAACCAAATTAATCTAGATGCAACTACATCCAAAACACTATTCCTATTCCAAAAGCAATTTCCTCCAATGAGTTATTCACTCATTGAAACTCTTCAACTACAAGTGGTTTGATCCCTCTCCAAAGGTATGTAGGCAACTCATTCAAATATCTAGGTGCAGCGGCAAAAACAAACAATCACACATCCCCTACATTGGTTTCTTTATAAATTGAATCAAAGAGTGATTCCATGTAATAAGGGATTGTAATTAAGAGACACATTCTGTCTTAAATAGGTCATTATGTCTTAAATAGGTCGAACCCAAAATAATTAAAACTCTATTCACTAAATGAATACGAATGAAATTATGTTGGGTGACATTTTCGCTCATTACGTGCAATGTTTTTACTCAACACAAAGAATCAAAAATTGTAAGACCCCGGAAATTTGTTATTAATTCTTAAATGTTTTCTGGGATTAATAAAGTGTTCGTTTGTACGAGTTCGTGGTTCGAGGATGGAGCGGAAGTGTTTCGGACAAATTTTTATTCGGAAAGTATGACTTTAGAGGGGGCCAAAGGTTGACTTTTTATACGTTGGGTTTCTCCGAAAACTTCCTTCACGAAAGTTGTAGAACGCGTCGGTACGAGTTCGTGGACATGCTGAACGCGGAAATCGGAGTTCATATGAAGAAGTTATGGTTATTGGAAAACGTTTCCATTTTGGTATATATGAGATTTTTCCGGAAAAATATCAGAAAAATCAGATTTTTCCCTTTTTGGAAAGTTTCTCTCTCTCCTCTCTCCTGAGTTTTCCCGAGCCGCCATCTTCACCGAGTTCGTTCTCCCTCCTCCGGCCACCAATCGACGAGATTCTTGTCCCTATCTCTTCGTCACACTCTCATCTACGACTCTGTGGAGTTTCACGACTTGGGTCGGCCTGTGCACGACGCAACAATTCTGGAAAGTTTGGCACCCGAGCTGCAAATCTCCTTGATCGGAGTCGGCTATTCCGGCCACCATAGCTGGTGGTTCTTGAGGGATTTTTTAGCCCAGAGGACGTAGATGCTTCTCCCAAGGTGGCTTGTATCGATTCAACTTGTGGAGATTGAATTTTGGAATTTGGGATTCTAGGGTTCATCGGTTTTCAAAACTTGCGAGGTAAATTCCAGCCAAATGGCTTTGATTTTGACTTTGTGCTAGTTATGAAAGTTGTAATTGGAGTTGAGATGAAGATCTTTTGTGTTGGAAGTTTTGTCAAATTTTGACTTTGGGTGGATGGCGGCGCCGCCACTGTGGTGGTGTTTTCCGGTGGCTTCCGGCCACCCCAGGGACAGTTTCTGTTCCTGATTTCGATCTACTCGTCGATACGAGCATTTTGATATATAGTTTATAATTTTTGGAAATCGTATGAGCAAGTTATGAATTTTCAAAGTTTAGGGTTTTCAGTTCGATCGATGTTCGATCCGTGAGGATTTGGCCATCCGATCGACTTGTAGTTTTGATTTATTGATCGTTGAAGTGTTCCGAAGACATTTGATGGTCTCGGATGAGGATCTGACTGTTGGATCGTCGTATAATTGTGTTTTGTGAATTGTGTGCTTTGTGTTGTATTGAGTGTGACCTTGATGTGATTAGGTGATTGACAAAATTGTGTGAGCGGAGTTTGGACGATTTGTGCTTGTCTTGGTTTGTGTGAAGACGTAGCAGGATTTGGAGGTGAGTAAATCTCACGTGGTTCATTTACAAACAGATGATTTATTACTTGGAATTACTTGTTTAATTGTTAAATCATTTTCGAAACAAATTATTTGTTTTAAAATATATAAACTTGATCGACAACGGTTCATGGGTAAGTTAAAACAATGTTTTGATATAAAATGATTTTCGAGAAGTATAATTTATAAAACTATAGTTGGTATTAGTCGCATCCCTGAGTGGATGACTATGTAAATATATATATATATATATATATATATATATATCTGGATGGTGTGGCATTGTGATATATAGACTTTTGATGATTTATATTGATAAAAGAGTGATTTGGAGTTGTGGTGTGACATTTGTGAGTCGTGTGGGATTTCTTTAAATGTCTTGTTCTGAGGGCCAAGTAGTCCGAAGTCCGAAGGTTACAGTGGTAAACCTGGGTGTAAAGATATCGTAAAGCTGAACCTCGGCCGAGGTGACAGGTTACGATTCAGTTAGAGCTCTAGTCTGCCTGCAGTTGTACTTCTTGGGGGATAACTTTGTGTTATGGCACTCAAGGGTACATGTTTTTAAAAGAGAGTTTCGAGTGTATGCTTTCTTTTGTTGTCCGAAGAGGGACTTGATGTTCATATTATGGTGTGAGTTGAGATAATCTGATTTATTGGGAGTTGATGGGTGATCTTCAACTTTAATTTGGAGTTGATGGGTGATCATCGATCTTAGTGTGAGTTGTTTGACTTCCTTATTGATTTTCCTTCTCATTCTATAGTTTGTTTTATTGTAATCTCTTGAACTAAGTTATATGCAGGGATTACTGCCTTTTGAATTGTTTGTTTTAATGTAATCCCCTGAACTAAACTATATGCAGGGATTATTATGAATTCTTTTTTTCATGTGATCTCCTTAACTAAGTTTCTATGCAGGGATTACTGATTTTGCTTAATTCTTATTGTGGGTACAGTTGTGGGTTGTGATCTGTAGTGATTGGAAAATGAGTTGGAATGACATGATTTTGGCAACCGCGTTATGTTGAGGGAAATGAGTATGAATTCCTGGTTGTGCCGTTGAGGCAAAGGAATGGTGATCTGATAGATTGTGGGGACGTAAAATGTTTAAACTATTGGGAGTTATTTGTATAATTGGAGATTGTGGGAAATAAGATAAAATGAATTGAGAGACAGAGCATGTGGGTTTTTAGTTGGGTTGAAATTATTGAGCATGTTATTGATTAATTTGAACTTGACGTTTTTGTTGTGATAATTGCATATTGTTTTTGTTAGGCTAAGATGGTGAAAGCATGTATTTTGTGGAATTAAATATTGTTGCTTTAATTCATCTCACGAGTTGAGAAATTATAAGCATGCGTGACGTGAGTCACTTTAATTGAGTTTACTCATACGGGCTTAAAAAGCTTACCGGGTTCGTTGTTTGCAATCCCGGTGCACTATTCTATGGTGTAGGGATTATTGTACAGGTGAAAATATCGAGTGATCGTTGTCAAAGCAGAGGTGTACGTTCGGTAGCGTGGGTGTAGAAGGGTGCTTATAATTGTAGTCTTCCGCTGTGTAGTGAGTTGTGGTGGGTGTGTTTACTTATTGAATTGTTAATCAGTTTAATTTGTAAACTATCTGTAATGTAATATGTGACTCTAAAGAACGAGTCGGTATTTACATTGTGAGCTCAGTTGTTTAGTTGCTTAATTTAAATGAAAATTTTTCTATGTGTTTTTCTTGTGCTTGTTAAGTTATCGCACTTCGGATTTGAATTTATTTATTCAAAATTAGGGGCGTGACAAAAATTATAATGGAATTCGAAATAAAAGTAGTTTACAAGACGAATCCAACTCTTATCTTCAACCATAGCTTAAAAATCTCAACCACATAACTAGACGATCAAAACCATATAATCGATTAACAAAATCAATACCTCAATTGCATGATTCCAACTCTTCTCTTACACGTGGTGCCTTCATAATTTCTAAATAAAAAACTTCAAAAATAAAAAGAAAGAAGATAGAAGAAAATGATCGAAACTAGGGAATTAAGAAAAGGGCGTTCTCCCTCTCTCTCTCTCTCTCTCTCTCTCTCTCTCTCTCTCTCTCTCTCTCTCTCTCTCTCTCTCTCTCTCTCTCTCTCTCTCTCTCTCTCTCTCTCTCTCTCTCTCTCTCTCTCTCTCTCTCCCTATCCCCAGTTTGCTTTTGTTAGAAAAGGGTAAAACGCATTTGTATTTGAATTTTGATTTAGTTGTAATTGAAAAAGGGTAAAACAGTAAAACAAAAAGAATAATAAAAAGGCTTGGGCTGTTATTTTTAAGGTTGGGCACGGGGCCTGAACTAGGACCAAAATTTTTAGGCCTGGGCCAAATATTGTGTTTAAACTTTTTGGACCAAATCAAGCCCTAACCTTTTTTTTGGGTTGGTTTTCAAGACTTTCGGGCCCATTTTGCCCTGTTTTAAGAAAAATAGAAGAAGAAGAAGAAAACCATTTCAACCCTCCAAATCCGAGCTTTCAAGATTTCAAGCTTTCAGCTCAAATCCAACTTCAAATTCACATGCGATATTATCTCTGCAAAACCTAGCAACACAAAATCAAAACCAATGGCTTTTTCCATGTAAACTTACAAAAAAAAACCAAAAACAAAAAACAAAAAGTCAAATGTGTTTGTGGACTCGAGAAAGAATACATACGAAGTAGATACACAAGAAATTATTGATTAAATTCTCTTAAAACCTCTATGATTCTTGGATGTTTCAGTAGTACTCATAATAGCCTCATGACCCTCATGAGCATTTCAACAAGATGATGAATTAACAAAAATAGGAGCAGCAAAAGCAATGTTGGATTCAATATGAGGAAGTATCTCCTCCTGAGCAAACTTGTGATAGTTCTTATTTAAGATGAAAGGGCTCTTCATAATAAAGCCCAAGAGCTTGGCTGGCTCCTTTCGGGGACCCTCTTATGTCAATACCAGGTCCAATTACCTATACTAGAGGTATCCTGATCATTGTTCTCAACAAAGTCTCCCTCCTCGATTGCAAGAGCATGGAGACCCTAGCAGAGCCAGACCTCTCTTCTTCCAGATCTTACGCCTTCTTTTAGTAGTTGGTGGTGGTAAAAAAGAGAGTGAAACATCAATAACTACAAAATGACACTATTATTTACCAATAGCAGACTCCAAAATCAATAGCCCATGCGACCAACAATTATAACGGGCTATTAGCCCATCATAAAGAAAGAACACTCAAATATTAAGAAAATTATGAAACATGCCAATGAGACTCATATAAGCCATTTCTCCCAAAATCAAAACGGTTCCAAAATCAAAACCATCCCAAAATCAAAATCCTCTCTAAATCGACATCTAGGGCCCCGACGAAGCAGCAGGCGAAGCAAGGGGTGAAGCTAGGGCACGATCCCGGCGGCGAGGCTCCTGCGAAGCTAGGGCTTGAAGGTCAGTAGAGAAATTTGTAGTTACTGAAGGTCAGTAGCTATAGTTTGATTTTTGTGCTATGCATTCAACACTGTCGAAATTTGATAATAGCTGAGAAATTTTGGTAGAGAAATTCTAAGAGTCAGTACCTTCAGCATTGTGTGTTGTTTATTTGTTTCACAATTTGGTGGAGCTGTACTAATCTTAGTTTGTTTGTTATTTCTGCAAGATTCAGCAACATTTCATTTGCAGGTTAGTTTCTAATTGCATATTAGCTATCTGTATTGTGATGTTTTAGATTGATTGGCGTTTCTCATTGATCAATACTTTTCGGTGAAGTGCTAGTTTCTTAGGACAGTAAAATAGTCTGGCAAATTTTCGTTGCATTAGTGTTCTTTATTAGTTTTCTATTGAGGGTCAGTAGCTTTAGTTTTGTGTTTATGTTATTTTCTTATGGGATTGGTGGTGTTGTGTAATGCAGAGGTGAAGTCAGTGGTCTGAACTTTGCATATTAGATTTGTGGACCCAACAAATTTGTGACTTTGTGAGCTGAAACTTGAAGCCATTCAGGGTTAGTTAGTATTTCCTTTGCTTTTTTTGGTTTACTAATGAAGTAAGCAATCTCTGGTTTTGATATGGGTAATTTCTGGGATTTGTTTGACGTTTTTGTTTTTAATCATAACTACAAAGGATTTTGCTATGTTGTTTTCTTCGAACTTGTTCCTTCTTTTTCGGCTTAATTTCTTGTTCTTGTCTGTCTATTAGACAAAAAATTTGTTCCTTTTTTTGGTTATGTGTTCTTGCAAGTTCATGGATTAGTTGCAAAATTTGCTGCTTGTATCTTCTACTTCCTTTTGTTTTTTTCTTTTCCAATTTTTATCTCGAAAAGAAATGGAAGAAACTATAGAGATTAATTAGGCTCCAAGTTTAGTGCCAGTTCTTGTCATTAATGAAATTCGGAATGCATTTGAGTGTTATGATTTTTGAAGAGAAAGGATTACAATTGTTTCAACATTCTGAAGATTATGAGGTGAATTTAGAATGCAAGCTTGACCAGTAAGCTATAATAGGGGTCAGTACTCATATTTACATTTATCATATACACAGATTAATCGCAATGGCAAAGAGGAAGACTGCTGCAATAGACAAAGAGAATGCACCGATTGAAGAACATGAGAAGAACCAGTGCAGAGATTTTTTCACCATGACGAGAACTGGTATTCGAAAGTGGGTGATAATTGAAGGCAAACAAAGACCATATTAGGTTGGATTGGATTAGGATTTGCATTTGCATTTGATCAATCTGAATCGTTTTGTTTTGTTAAGTGAGATTAATAGCGAAAGGTTGACCTTTTATGGATGTGGATTTGTGTTTATGAGTTGATAGGAATTTGACGAAAGTAAATTGACATAGATGCATGCTTTTTGAAGTCTTTTTATTGTTAATGTTAAATTTAATTACTAAGTTTCAAATCCAAAAAAAAGGTGCAAGGTCAAATAACTTTGGCTCTTCTATGTGTATACAAACAATCCAACATGTTAATAATTCAGAATTGCCTCTAAAAACTGGAAAGAACTGCAAGTCGTGTATATGTTAGAATGATACTGAAGCTCAGTACATTAAATCTGCAATCTCTCATAATGATACCGAAACCCAGTACATTAAGTTTGTAGAGGTTATTTTGATAATTTACTAGTTAACAAAATTAATTCAAAAAATGGCCTGGGCCTGGACCTTGCGCAAGGTTGAGCTACAATACCGCAAGAGATTTAGAAAAAAAAAAAAAAAGGTCTGATATTGGTAATAAATGAGCTGAGAATGTATCTATTGGTAATTTGCTTTTTTTTTTTTTTTTAAATGTTAATTAAGAGTCAGGCACATCGGGCTTTTTTATATTTCAAATCTTTGAACCGGATATGAGCTGATTCGAATCCGGGCCGGATCGTTTTGGTAAATTATTAGTTTTTTTTTTTGGGTTACAAAAGGAGCCCATTATCGTTTTATCACTGATTGAAGTATTGAAGGGTTGAAGCAGGACGAGGAATTAGGGCTCTGGTTTGAGGATGGATTTGATTGCTGCAGAGAAGAAGGAATCGGACAACAGCCACAGCGAGAATCATAATAGCTATGCAAGAGCACTTATAGATTCTACCGCTCCTACTACCGATAACACCAAGGAAGCCGACGACGAACGCGACCTCAGAGCTGGCCTCCATCCCCTCAAGGTTTGATCGATCCACCCCCTCAGATTTCGATCCCTCACTTGTCCCTAATATTCTTCCATTTTTTTTTTTTCAGAACAAATTCGTATTTTGGTACACTCGCCGAACACCAGGAATTCGAAGCCAGACGTCTTATGAAGACAACATAAAGAAAATTGTCGATTTCAGCACGGTAACATCTTCTTCTTCTTCTTTTTTTTTTTTTGAATCAGACAGTAATTGATTTGTTGCGTATTGTTATTATTACAGGTTGAAGGTTTTTGGGTGTGCTATTGCCACCTAGCCCGTCCTTCCTCACTGCCTAGCCCAACTGACTTGCATCTGTTCAAGGAGGGAATTCGCCCTCTTTGGGAGGTATACCCAACTCTCTCTCTCTTTCTCATTCTATTTTCTATTTTCTTTCTTCATACACAAGAAAGAGAGAGAGTGTGTGACAACTGTTTCTGGTTTTCAGGACTCTGCTAATTGCAATGGTGGGAAATGGATAATACGATTCAAAAAGGTTGTCTCAGGCCGCTTTTGGGAGGACCTCGTAAGCACTGTAACTCTTATTTGTTTTTCTTACTAATTATGCACTTTGCATGCTCATGCCACCCGAGTGTTTTGACAATCTTTGTTTTGAAGCAATTCTTTGTATCCTAAGCAAATGCTGAAACAGTAGCCGTTTGCAAATACATCTTATAAGTATTGAAATTTAGTGAAGATTACTGAATTATCTACTTAAGTATTCCAATTTAAATGAAAATTTAGGAAGTTCTATTCAACATTTGATGCATCAATTAAAATGTAAGCTTTCGACATCCATCATAATTGTATGACGTGTAGGATGAAAATAGAATGCCCAAGAAGCCTCTTGGTTTGCATATCATGTGTTCATTAAAGTTTGGTTCTTCGGCAACATGTCTGGAGAACTTCTTGGTTCGCTCGGTGTCAATGGATACTGATATTTGTTGATGATATCTCTCGGTAACATATTGCTGAGATGTCAATGATACCATGGAAGAGCATATGCCATCTCATAATGTAGTCAGCAAACTCAGAATTCAATGATTTGAAATTGCCTGCATAGAGGTGTGCTGACCGATATGCAGATATTATTGTTTGCTGGTCCACCACAAGGAAACCATATCTCTTGTTTGATGTACTTCCTCTTGGCCCTTGTATGTTGAATTTCACTACTTGACAAGAAAATGTTGTTGCAATTAATCCAAGTGGAGTTCACTGATACTCCACCTAATATTATTCTGACTCATATTTTAAGCTGGGAGTTTTGATTGAGCTTTGGAGCTCAATGTCAAGCTTTCAGAAGTGAAACTGAGTCAGTTCTCTGTCGACTTTGGTTTTGCTTTCCTCTGTATTGATCTTTTGGCTCAGTGTGGGCAAAAATTGATGGCCAAGTTGTAAAACTTTGTATGTAGTTTATGTGAACGATGAGGAAAGAAATTGTGTAAATAATTTGCTAGAAAGAACTTAAAATAGAGAGAAATGTGTACAGATATAAAGGATGGTGGAGGAATGGTAGAAGTAGTTTTGAATCTTTTGTCAACAAGCTTTTGAATTATGTTTTTCTTTTGCTTGTTTTAATTTTTTCCTTTTCAGATAATTTCTGTATGTAGATTCATTTGCTTTTTGATTATACTAGGCTATGTGTACTACCATGGCTGTATCCTAAAGTTGGAACTTGAAACTGAGAGTTCAGTACAGTGTTTCATACTACTGTATATGAATGCAGGTTCTTGCCTTGGTGGGTGACCAACTTGACTATGGAGAGAACATATGTGGTGCTGTACTAAGCATTAGATTCAATGAGGATATAGTGAGTATCTGGAATCGTAATGCTTCTGATCATCAGGTTGGTCATTTGAAATATAATTGCTACTTTCATGGCTAGTTACTGTCCTAGTATAATTGCTTTACATTGTTTCACATTGTTTAACCAGGCTGTAATGGCTTTAAGAGATGCAATTAAGCGGAACTTGAAGCTTCCACACAGCTATGTCATGGAATACAAGCCTCATGATGCTTCACTCCGTGACAATTCATCATATCGAAACACTTGGTTGAGGGGTTAGAAGCTTGCAAAATCTCTTTTGTTGCCACCTGGTAAGTAGCTGTTACAGAAAAAACAAGGAGTTATGACCAAAATCAGTCAAATGATAGAAAAGAGTTCTTGTGAGGTTGGTGGCAATCTGTTAAGTTGAACTGTAACAGACTTGTATTTGTACTAAAGTTACTTTGGATTATCAAACACATCTTATTTCATTTCTGATTATATGCTTCTCTTACTGGACAAGTCTTTCCAATTCTGTTCATGTATTGTTGAAGTTAGGTACTGGTACCAGCCTTTTCTGTTTAGCTCATAAAATGTGAGATCCCAGATTTTCCGTTTCCTATTTTAGAAAATGAAAAATAATTTTGATCTATATTAAAATTTGGATTAATTCCAGTTTACCTACCTGAACTTTCACCCATTCTTCATGTTAGTCCCTGAACTTCTAATTTCATCAAGACTATCCCTGAACTCCCAATTTCCATCAGCCGTGTCCAATTTTCAAAGCTCCATCCAATTTAAACGTTAAATCTGATGCCAGGGTCCACTGTAAGGGCTAGAATGGTCATTTCAAGACAAAAAAATATCAGAACAAAAAAATATATCATCTTCTTCCTTCAATCCCACTTCGACCTCTTCTCTCTCCTCTCTGACCCGATCTAACCTCGATTTCCATTTCACCTCCCTCCACCCCCTCACTGAAAGACTCTAAACCCAAAATGGCGATTCTGAAGGAAAAAGAAAAGAAAGTTGAATGGGTTCACGATTCTAACAATGAAGGCCTCGGTGAGAGAATGGATGGTGGGGATGGCGAGGCCGGCAATCTAGAAGGTTAGGATTCGGGAGGTGAGGAGATTGACGAAGGGGATGCGGGGGTTGGCGGAGGTCGATAGTGATCGGAGGGCAAGGATTGCTGACGCCCTGCCTTAGCCCTTGGAGTACACCGCCTGCAGCCACCACGCGAAGACATCACAGGTCCACCGTGGTACTCGGCGACCTTCGTCGATTTCCGGTCATCTCTTCAACACACCTTCATCAGCAACATTTTCAGATCAATTAGAACCTGAAAACCTAGAAGTTTGATCACGAACCGACACCGGAAAACCCAAGCATGCACTGTCGCCGGGCACTTTGGTATTCTTCAATCCCCGGTGAAAATCGAGCCACACCACAACCATATTTGGAGTAAGGATTGCACGAAGGACCAAAGCCCCAAAACCCCGACCATAGATCGGAACTCAGAGCTTTGCGCCGCTATCCCTGCAAAACGAGGCACACCTCCTTACTTCACCGCCATCACGCCAAAACCTCCGCTTGTCAACAACGATTTCAGACGTGCACGATTTGGTCAAGGATGCCCAACTCTCCTTGACGTCTCAGTCCAAAAAGGCAGAGTACTAGATCGATTTACTTTGGTCATTGCACCTTGATTCATCACTGTGATCAGAAGAACACTTACGCCGGGCTCGAGCACGAAATGGTTTCCAGAGTGGTGGAGAGCCTCGAGGTATACTAATTAAGCTACTCCGATATGGTATATTTCATACTGTGGATCAATCTGGTTTTACTTTTTACAATGGAGATTTTGGTTGTGGCTCAGATTCAATTCCAGCTTCATAAGGGATTGAATTTTCATCCGGGTTGTCTTCATTGTGATTGTTCTAGGAGTGGGTCGCTCTATTTTTATATCGTTTGGTTGCTTTGAATTGATTTTGCTAATGGAATTGTATAAAATCTGGGTTCTTGTTAGAATCTGGGATCATGTTGACATCTGAGTTCATGTTGGAATCTAAATTCATGTTGACGAAGTCAAAAGAAATTTATGTAGTCTTAGCAGCAAATTAAGTTCAAAGAACCCAACCGTGATTAACATGGCATGGGCATGAGAGGCAAAATAATCTAGAAATTGAAATCTTAAGCTTGTCTAGATCTGCCATGGTTTTCACCTTTGAGAAGATGTACAACAGTGTTAACCTTAAGGTTGTGCGGCTTAGGCATACCAAGAAAATTGAAGAGTTTTTTTTTTCGTTTTTTTCTTTGACAAGGGGTAGTATAGGAATTTAGCAATTCCATCTCTTGCCACGTCATCACTTAACGTTCAAATTGGACGGAGCTTTGAAAATTGGACACGGCTGATGGAAATTGGGAGTTCAGGGGTAGTCTTGATGAAATTGGAAGTTCAGGGACTAACTGTTACGTCCCGAACCTAGGAATTACGATTTACTTTCGTGTTGGACGGTAATTGTTAAATATTTTCAATTTTGAACCGTTATGGATATTTTAGTGGCCCTAAAAGTTGACTTTTTATTCGGGTCAAAATTTGAGAAAATGTTCTTCACGAAAGTTGTAGGGGACGTTAAACCGAGCGCGTGCATATGTGGTTCGTAAAAATCGGACTTCGTATGCAAGAGTTATGGCCGAAATAGTAAAATTACTGTTCACGGTAATTTTTGATTAAAATAGAAAGTTACCTAGGGTAGGTTTCCATTTCCGGAAACCCACCCTTCCCCTTTCTCTCTCCTCCCCCCCGAGCTCTCTCTTCCTCCGGTTCGGCGATTTTCCTTCCTCTTCCGATTGCCGGCGATTCCGGCCACCCCAAGGCGTGCCACCGGTCATCCCAAGATCGCCTCCTCCCTCTGAGCACCCCTGCATCCTTGGTTTTCCACGATTTGGCCGGAAAACCACGGATCGAAGCAAAACCTCCTCCGGCTGCAGTTTTGGACTTTTGCCGATTTCCGGCGATTCCGGCCACCTCCGGTCCCCATCTCTTCATCGAAGGTTTGGTTTTTGCCACTGATCATTTCCCCTATGGCCTTGTAACACGATTTGAAGTGTAGAGGCCGGATCGAATTAGGGTTCTTGATTTTTCTGGGTTTGTGTTCATTGATTGATTTCGACTGTTTCTAGTTGTTATTTAGAATTGTTGTAGTTATGAAGTGGAATCAGTGTGTTGAGTAGGTGTTGTACCTGGAATTTGGTGGCCGGAGGTGGAGGTTGGCCACCGGCACGTGAAACCCACGCACCGCCACTGTAGGTGGCGCGTGAGACAGGGTTTTGGCCGGGAATTTTGACTGTTGAACATGTATTGGGTCAATTTTACGCATAGTTAATTAATCGAAGCTTGGAAATGGATTTGGAGTTGAATTGAATATAAATTTTGATGGTTGATCAAGAAAATTGGTGAAATTGTAAATCGAATTACGAGGAATCCATCCATCGGATTTCCTCGGTTTGGCCTTTGAGCCTTTATATTAAGGAGATAATATTATTGAAGAAGATTGGGAGAAATTGGGCAATTAAAGTGATATTAGGGTTGATTTTAATTAATCCAATTTAGTTTTCCATCCCGAAATTAAAGTTACGAACGTTATATTGTACAGGACGTGAGGAGGATTTCCTCGAGGAGGGTTTGGATCGACGGCAAGCTTAGCCGTACTTTGTGAGTGGACGTTTGTTTTAAATAAGTGATGCATGCATTATTTATTAAAGCTTGATTTATTTTGTTAACGTATTTTTCCGAGCATATAAAGATAATTATGATTTATCTTATGGAATTACTTCTAAATATTATTTTCCATGAAGTGATTATGATTTATATCGGTTGAGAATTTGGTTATAAAGTATTTATGCTCGGATTCGAATTTTTATTTGAGACTTTATTTATAAATGGAGTTCGTTTGAAATAAATCTCTATGATTATTTATTGATTATGATTTTGGCATTGGGAATGCCTCATTGATGATTTATTTATTTCTTGAGCGTGTGGGACACGCTGTTAATTTATACGGCTTTTTACGAAAATCAGAGTACGGTTGGGAATCGTACCCGTATGTCCTTTATACGTGGGACTTGGGGAAGCTTTAAGGATTTAACGGTTTTTAAACCGCCATACCCAGGGTCGTTATATATATATTATATTACTGGCTAGCCTATTAGTACTCCTCCCTACTTACTATGTGTTCGTAGGCGAGTAGAGGAGAGCATGGGATGCTCTAGAGTGTGGGACACTCCGACCCGAGCCAATAAGGCTCCCTTCTTTCGTATGGTGAACGTCCTTCCCCATATTTTATTATGATTCGACTAGCGGGGCTAGTCTGGTTTATTTTATCCAGCGGGGCTGGAATGTTTTGCACGAGATGTGAACTTAAGGAAATACGTTTTATAAACGTTGCATGCATCGAGACTTTATATTGTAAACTTGTGGGAAAGTATAAATTTATCTTCATTTATACTTATTTATTTTGTCCACTCACTCTAACGTTTTTATGTACTTTCCCCCTGGGCCCTTTGGTTTAAATTGCCCAGATCACAGTGTTGCGGACCGGCATAGGAGCGGAGGCTAGTACCACATTTGTCATCCATTCTCAGTAGGTTATTGATTAACCTACTTATTGTTTTATATTCCGAGTCTGTTCCTTAGATTGCTCTGAATACTTGTTGAGAGTGGATTTATACATTTGTATAATTATGTGTGTAAGAGTGGTTTATTTTGGGAGATTGTTGAACGATTGAGTTGCTGGGTTGTATTTGTTTAAGATGTTAAGATTGTGGAGTTTGATGTTTATACTTGGAAAATTATGGAATGTTGCTAGGAAGCAGGGTGGCTTCAAGCATAGCATTTAGAGTATTTGAGGAGTGTTTTCAGCAGGTTTAGGGTTGCCTATTTTTAGGGGAGGTTCTGTCGAATTTTCTCGAAAAGTGGGTCCCGCAGGTCCACCTAGGAGTTAGGAGGGTAATTCCGGGGTGGGTCCTGACAGTTGGTATCAGAGCATTAGGTTTCCCGTTTCCTGTCATCTATACTACTTTATACAATTGAGGACATCTAGTATCTTCCGAGTGATGGCCCGACCGCGGCGGATCCCCATCGTATGCTCTTCGATACTAGTGTGTTCTTCAAGTGTATAAGGTAGTTATCCTAGTATCTTCGTTGTGAGTCATCTAATTCTCTCTTAATCTCAGGTGCTATGCCTCTTAGACGCCGGACTCGTGGGGAAACCCCTCCCATTCCAGGAGATGAGCATACTCCTGGAGGAATAGCGGAAGCGTTGGGACGTATTGTGCAGCAGTTGACTGCAGCGCTTCCAGGCTCCAGAACTGACTTTACCATGGAGCGAGCGAAGAGGCATGGAGCTTATAGCTTCTCTCATGCTCCTGAGGCTATGGATGCCCAGAATTGGTTGAACAAAATGGAGAGAGTCTTTACTCAAATCCATTGCCCAGAGGATCGAAAAGTGAGTTTAGCGGTGGATTTTCTGGATGGTGTGGCTTATGATTGGTGGTCTTATATGAGCAGGGATTTAGAGATCGATGGCCCAATCACTTGGGAACAGTTCAAAGAGCACTTTAGTGAGAGATATTTTGGCAACTCATCGGGCCAATATTGATTGCTTTCGTAAGATTGTGGTCTTTCAAAGTCCAGGGAAGCCAATGATTACCTTTCAGGGAGAACGTAATGTTCTAGCTTCCTGTATGATTTCCGCTTTGACCGCGGAGAGGTTGTTGAATAAGGGAAGTCAGGCTTATTTGGCACATGTGGTGGACACTAGCAGGGAAGAGTTGAGTATTAGAGAGATACCAGTGGTTAGGAAATTTGCAGATGTATTCCCTGACGAATTACCTGGTTTACCTCCTGCTAGGGAGATAGATTTCACTATTGATTTACTCCCTGGCACCACACCCATATCTTTGGCACCATACAGAATGGCCCCAGCTGAATTAAGAGAGTTGAAGATTCAGTTGCAAGAACTAGTGGATAAGGGGTTCATCCAATCTAGTGTGTCTCCTTGGGGTGCCCCGGTTTTATTTGTTAAGAAGAAGGATGGTTCTTTACGGTTGTGCATTGATTATCGAAAGTTGAATAGGGTTACTGTGAAGAATAAATACCCTTTGCCTCGTATTGACGACCTCTTTGATCAGTTGAGGGGAGCCAAGGTCTTTTCCAAAATCGATTTGAGGTCTGGTTACCATCAGTTGAGGATAAGGGAGTCTGATGTACCCAAGACTGCATTTCGATCACGTTATGGGCACTATGAATTCAGAGTGATGCCGTTTGGGTTGACTAATGCTCCTGCAGCTTTTATGGACCTCATGAATAGAGTGTTCTGTCCTTACCTTGATCGTTTTGTGATTGTGTTCATTGATGATATCTTGGTGTATTCAAAGGACAATAGTCAACATGCCAAACATCTAAGAATTGTATTGCGAACTTTGAGGGAGGCCCAGTTATATGCGAAATTCAATAAATGTGAATTTTGGCTGAATAGTATTGGATTCTTGGGTCATGTTGTATCTGCAGAAGGTATTAGTGTGGACCCTCAGAAGGTAGTAGCGGTGCTAAATTGGGAAAGACCTACCACAGTGACAGAGATACGTAGTTTCTTGGGATTGGCAGGTTATTACCGGAGATTCGTGCAAGATTTCTCAAAGATTGCAACTCCTCTTACTAGGTTGACTAGAAAGGGTGTGAAGTTTGTTTGGTCAGAAGAGTGTGAGCAAAGTTTTCAAGAACTCAAGGGGCGTTTAACTAGTGCTCCGGTCCTAGTTTTGCCAGATGATAGTGGGGAGTATGTGGTATATAGTGATGCCTCGAGGCAAGGCTTGGGTTGTGTTCTGATGCAACATGGAAATGTGATTGCCTACGCCTCTAGACAATTGAAGCCGCATGAGTTGAATTATCCGACACATGACCTTGAATTAGCTGCGGTAGTACTTGCACTTAAACTTTGGAGGCATTATTTATATGGAGCTCGGTGTCAAATCTTTACGGATCATAAGAGTCTCCAATATTTGCTCACACAAAAAGAGATTAATTTGAGGCAAAGAAGATGGTTGGAGTTGATTAAGGATTATGATTGCACGATTGAGTATCATCCAGGAAGGGCTAATGTAGTAGCTGACGCTCTTAGTAGGAAGACATATCCTTCCCTGTTGCCCTCCCCTTCCTTGTCGCATATGAGAACAGTTCGGGTTCCACTTCTTTATGAATTGCGAGCTACAGGAGTTAGTTTGGAAGGGACTGATGAATTTGCAGCCTTAATAGCCAGCTTCCATGTGAGGCCAATCCTTATTGATAAAGTACGAGAGGCACAGCTACATGATGAAGCTCTACAAGAAGTAAGAGAGGCAGTAGAGAATGGAGCTAGAGAAGACTTCATTGTTAGAGGGGATGGAGCTTTGATGTTTGGGAATAGAATTTGTGTACCCAAACAGGATGATCTTAAACAGGAGATACTAGAGGAGGCTCATAGTTCTCCTTATGCCATGCATCCTGGTGGAACCAAAATGTACCGAACTCTCAAGGAATACTACTGGTGGTCTAACATGAAGAGGGAAATTGCAGATTATGTACGAAGATGTCTAGTGTGTCAACAAGTGAAGGCAGAAAGACAAAAGCCCTCAGGTTTATTACAGCCCTTACCTATACCAGAGTGGAAGTGGGAACACATTACTATGGACTTTGTATCAGGACTACCACGTAGTCGGAATGGTCATGATAGCATTTGGGTAATTGTGGACCGACTTACTAAGTCCGCACATTTCCTACCTGTCAGCAAGACTTATAAAATGGATAAATATGCAGAGCTATACTTGAATGAGATAGTGAGACTTCATGGCACACCCGTTTCTATTACTTCCGATCGTGATCCTCGCTTCACTTCAAAGTTTTGGAGTGAGCTGATGGAGGCTTTGGGCACTCAGTCTCAATTTAGTACTGCATTTCATCCGCAAACAGATGGACAGACGGAAAGGACCATTCAAACACTGGAAGACATGTTGAGAGCTTGTGTTTTACAATTCAAAGGGAATTGGGACAATCATGTCGCATTGATAGAGTTTGCTTATAATAACAGTTATCACTCCAGTATTGGCATGGCTCCTTATGAAGCCCTTTATGGCAAACAGTGTCGTACCCCTTTATGTTGGAATGAAGCAGGAGAAAGGAAGCTCATTGGTCCAGAATTAGTACGAGTTACGACTGAAAAGGTCAACCTAATCAAGGAGAAACTTAAAACGGCTCAGAGTAGACAGAAGAGTTATGCTGATAACAGAAGAAAAGATTTGGAGTTTCAAGTGGGTGACTGGGTGTTCTTGAAGCTGTCTCCTTGGAAGGGCATT
Organism: Rosa chinensis; assembly: GCF_002994745.2. Lineage (NCBI taxonomy): Eukaryota > Viridiplantae > Streptophyta > Magnoliopsida > Rosales > Rosaceae > Rosa > Rosa chinensis. Next base: position 48,243,659 of record NC_037090.1, on the reverse strand, counting down.
ATAAGATTTGGGAAACGAGGGAAACTTAGCCCTCGATATATCGGACCATATGAGATCACGGAGCGGATTGGTGCTGTTGCTTATCGTTTGGCACTACCTCCGAGACTATCTAGAGTACATGATGTCTTCCATGTCTCTATGCTTCGCAAGTATATTGCTGATTCCTCTCATGTTCTTCAAGAACAACCTATCCGGTTGAGAGAAAATTTGACATATGAAGAACAACCGGTTCAAATACTTGATAGGAGGGAGCAGATACTCAGAAACAAAACAATACCCTTGGTCAAGGTGCTTTGGAGTAATCACATGGTGGAGGAAGCTACTTGGGAACCAGAGGAGCAAATGAGGAAGCAGTATCCTCACCTTTTTGGCTAGCAGGTATGTAATTTCGAGGTCGAAATTTATTTAAGGGGGGAAGATTGTTACGTCCCGAACCTAGGAATTACGATTTACTTTCGTGTTGGACGGTAATTGTTAAATATTTTCAATTTTGAACCGTTATGGATATTTTAGTGGCCCTAAAAGTTGACTTTTTATTCGGGTCAAAATTTGAGAAAATGTTCTTCACGAAAGTTGTAGGGGACGTTAAACCGAGCGCGTGCATATGTGGTTCGTAAAAATCGGACTTCGTATGCAAGAGTTATGGCCGAAATAGTAAAATTACTGTTCACGGTAATTTTTGATTAAAATAGAAAGTTACCTAGGGTAGGTTTCCATTTCCGGAAACCCACCCTTCCCCTTTCTCTCTCCTCCCCCCGAGCTCTCTCTTCCTCCGGTTCGGCGATTTTCCTTCCTCTTCCGATTGCCGGCGATTCCGGCCACCCCAAGGCGTGCCACCGGTCATCCCAAGATCGCCTCCTCCCTCTGAGCACCCCTGCATCCTTGGTTTTCCACGATTTGGCCGGAAAACCACGGATCGAAGCAAAACCTCCTCCGGCTGCAGTTTTGGACTTTTGCCGATTTCCGGCGATTCCGGCCACCTCCGGTCCCCATCTCTTCATCGAAGGTTTGGTTTTTGCCACTGATCATTTCCCCTATGGCCTTGTAACACGATTTGAAGTGTAGAGGCCGGATCGAATTAGGGTTCTTGATTTTTCTGGGTTTGTGTTCATTGATTGATTTCGACTGTTTCTAGTTGTTATTTAGAATTGTTGTAGTTATGAAGTGGAATCAGTGTGTTGAGTAGGTGTTGTACCTGGAATTTGGTGGCCGGAGGTGGAGGTTGGCCACCGGCACGTGAAACCCACGCACCGCCACTGTAGGTGGCGCGTGAGACAGGGTTTTGGCCGGGAATTTTGACTGTTGAACATGTATTGGGTCAATTTTACGCATAGTTAATTAATCGAAGCTTGGAAATGGATTTGGAGTTGAATTGAATATAAATTTTGATGGTTGATCAAGAAAATTGGTGAAATTGTAAATCGAATTACGAGGAATCCATCCATCGGATTTCCTCGGTTTGGCCTTTGAGCCTTTATATTAAGGAGATAATATTATTGAAGAAGATTGGGAGAAATTGGGCAATTAAAGTGATATTAGGGTTGATTTTAATTAATCCAATTTAGTTTTCCATCCCGAAATTAAAGTTACGAACGTTATATTGTACAGGACGTGAGGAGGATTTCCTCGAGGAGGGTTTGGATCGACGGCAAGCTTAGCCGTACTTTGTGAGTGGACGTTTGTTTTAAATAAGTGATGCATGCATTATTTATTAAAGCTTGATTTATTTTGTTAACGTATTTTTCCGAGCATATAAAGATAATTATGATTTATCTTATGGAATTACTTCTAAATATTATTTTCCATGAAGTGATTATGATTTATATCGGTTGAGAATTTGGTTATAAAGTATTTATGCTCGGATTCGAATTTTTATTTGAGACTTTATTTATAAATGGAGTTCGTTTGAAATAAATCTCTATGATTATTTATTGATTATGATTTTGGCATTGGGAATGCCTCATTGATGATTTATTTATTTCTTGAGCGTGTGGGACACGCTGTTAATTTATACGGCTTTTTACGAAAATCAGAGTACGGTTGGGAATCGTACCCGTATGTCCTTTATACGTGGGACTTGGGGAAGCTTTAAGGATTTAACGGTTTTTAAACCGCCATACCCAGGGTCGTTATATATATATTATATTACTGGCTAGCCTATTAGTACTCCTCCCTACTTACTATGTGTTCGTAGGCGAGTAGAGGAGAGCATGGGATGCTCTAGAGTGTGGGACACTCCGACCCGAGCCAATAAGGCTCCCTTCTTTCGTATGGTGAACGTCCTTCCCCATATTTTATTATGATTCGACTAGCGGGGCTAGTCTGGTTTATTTTATCCAGCGGGGCTGGAATGTTTTGCACGAGATGTGAACTTAAGGAAATACGTTTTATAAACGTTGCATGCATCGAGACTTTATATTGTAAACTTGTGGGAAAGTATAAATTTATCTTCATTTATACTTATTTATTTTGTCCACTCACTCTAACGTTTTTATGTACTTTCCCCCTGGGCCCTTTGGTTTAAATTGCCCAGATCACAGTGTTGCGGACCGGCATAGGAGCGGAGGCTAGTACCACATTTGTCATCCATTCTCAGTAGGTTATTGATTAACCTACTTATTGTTTTATATTCCGAGTCTGTTCCTTAGATTGCTCTGAATACTTGTTGAGAGTGGATTTATACATTTGTATAATTATGTGTGTAAGAGTGGTTTATTTTGGGAGATTGTTGAACGATTGAGTTGCTGGGTTGTATTTGTTTAAGATGTTAAGATTGTGGAGTTTGATGTTTATACTTGGAAAATTATGGAATGTTGCTAGGAAGCAGGGTGGCTTCAAGCATAGCATTTAGAGTATTTGAGGAGTGTTTTCAGCAGGTTTAGGGTTGCCCATTTTTAGGGGAGGTTCTGTCGAATTTTCTCGAAAAGTGGGTCCCGCAGGTCCACCTAGGAGTTAGGAGGGTAATTCCGGGGTGGGTCCTAACACTAACATGAAGAATGGGTGAAAGTTCAGGTAGGTAAACTGGAATTAATCCTTAAAATTTTCAATAATTCCTTTTTCGGGGAGTGAAATTTGCGCTCCAATTTTTACAAATCACACTCCCTTCTACTATTTTAATAGGGGTGCGGCTATGGCCACCCTGCTATTTTCTTAGTTCACCCTACAAAAATTTGAATTATTGAAAGATTATATTACCCAAGTGCAAAATGACTAATAAGTACATTAATTTTCTAAAATCTAAATATGTAAGAAAAAAATAAATATATAAGTAATTAATTAAATACAAAGACTACTTAATTTCTCACTGGATAACATAAACCTTTATATTCTCCACCCAAATTTGAATTTATTACTATTTTTTTGTTGCCTCCTCATCGTTAATTCGTTATTCAATTCACAAAACCATTACCTTTAACTTCATCAAAATCGTTGCAATATTTTTTGTGAATACTGAAAGTAAAAATTTAAAACACGATGTCAAAATCCTGCCAGATTTCGACAATTGCGTCGGCGATCAGGATGAGGAAGATGAACGTCTGTGTTGGATGAGGAGGCAGAGATCCGGTGCGGCATCGACGCCAGCGTGAACAAGGAAGAGAGAGAGAGGCAGTCGAATGAACGTCTGCATTGGATGAGGAGGCGGAGATCCGGTGAGGCATTGACGGAGAGAGAGAGTATGAGGGCAATATTGTCAAACATTGTTGGATTGGGTAAATGAGGTTAAAAAAACTCTTAGTGGAGTAAGTAGGCAATTTTTAGGCTAGAATTGGGTAAGTGGTCACGACCCCCTTTAATAATTTTGGTTTTCTGATGAATTTTTCTCTTCCAAAAATACCCTTGCTTAGTCTCTTTTCTCTTGGGCGAGGCTAGAATTGGGTAAGTGGTCACGACCCCCTTTAATAATTTTGGTTTTCTGATGAATTTTTCTCTTCCAAAAATACCCTTGCTTAGTCTCTTTTCTCTTGGGCGAGTCTTGGAGCGACAAAAAGCAAGCATTTTTGCATAGATTTCTGGGGAAGTTGGAAACTTTTGAGACGGGTCTTCATTTCTTGACCTGCAATTGGGTTTTGGGCGAAGGTTATTGTAGTTATGATTAGAACCTTAATAAGATGAAAAATGTTGGTTGCGCACGACGAGGCCAAAATTGGTTATGAACACAGATGTTCAAATCAATCAATTTCACAATATTGATTCACCTAATTCTTCTTCTGTCGCTTCTTCTAATGGTGGTCTTTGTTTGTGGCTTGGAAATATGGAAAATTTGGCTATTCAAGCTTCATGGGTGTTGGGTGCAAGATTGGACATTTAGACATGTTTCTCATGGGGAGTTACATATCAAGTTTTGAGATTTGCTTATAATGACAGGACCCGCCCCGAATTTCACCCTGAAATCTGAGGTGGCCCTGTGGGGCCCACCTTAGGAATAACTCTACCAAAAATTCAGCAGTGTCACCCCTAATGGACTACCCAAAACCTGTAGAATTACAATCACACTTCTAAAAAATCATCCATAATCTCTTGGAGCCACCCTGCTCCCCAAAACCCAACAACTCCACAATAAGTAACTGAAATCCGAAAATAACATATTCTTAATTACACCAAAGTAACTTCCAAACTTTAAGATACTTAACCCACAGATTATCAGAGCAATCTAAAAGAGGAAGAAGAAAATAAAAACACAGGTAGGTTCAATAGTTAACCTACAATGAAACAACAGTAGCAGATGCTATGCCCCGAATCCTACTATGCCGAACCAGCTACTCTGCAGACTGGGCATTTGAAACCGAAGGGCCCAGGGGAAAGTACATAAAAAAGTTAGCATGAGTGGACAAAAATAAGTAATTGCAAAATAAAAGGAGTTTATACTTTCCCACGTTTATTTCATTAAAAACCGATGCATGCAACAATTATAAAGTACTATTCTTTAAACTCGAAAACTCGTAAGAATGTACCAGCCCTGCTGGTGAAACAAAAATCAGACTAGCCCCGCTAGTCAAGTAGTAGTAAAGTATGGGGAAGAAGTCATCACCATACGCCTAAAAGGGAGCCTCCCAGGCTCGGGTCGGAGCGTCCCACATTCTTGAGCATCCCACACTCTTGAGCATCCCATGCTCTGCTCTACTCACCCACAAACACATAGTAAGCGGGGAGGAGTACTAATAGGCTAGCTAGCAATAAATATGACGACCTAGGTATGGTGGGTTAAAATAATATGAAAATCGAAAATCAGTAAGGCTTCCCCAATATCTCACAAGAAGAAAAATAATATTCCAATGACGTGGTCCTGCACGCCAAAATATTCTCAAAATAGAAATACAATATTTAATTCTGGAAATCACCTCGGAAAATAATTAGTCGAAGTTCAATATAAATCACAAATTCAAATTGAGCATAACAAACTTCAATTCGAATTTCCAATCGATATGGTAATGAATACTTAAATCCAAATAATATGCTCGATAATTTAAAACAATAATTTAAATCACTAATCCATTTCCCAAAACAAAATCAATAGATCAATATCAATTTCCCGAAAGTAAATTATAATAATATGATCTTAATTAAATAAATATTTATTTTGGGAAAAGCAATTGCATGCATCATTATTTAGAAACAAAAGTCCACTCACAGTATATGACTAACGTGGTATCCAAGTGTAAGGACCCTCGTCGAGTGATGAGTAAGTACCTCGTCCTGTACACAATCATTTGTACATAAATAATTACCGGACGGAAAACAATTTTACGATAATTAAAATTCGATCCCAAATCCCATAATCTCAACTCCTTCAATCCTCTTCAATATCCATCCAAACTTCACCAAAATTCACATATAAGTTCTACGACATTTATAGGATTTAACTAGCCAGAAATCGCAAGTAAAAAGCTGCCCTACATGCCGCCGCCGCCGCCCACAGTGGTGGTGCCGCGGCCACCGCCACAATCTCCAATGGCCACCAAATTTTGGCAGCAGTACCTACTCAACAAACCCAACAACTTTCTCAACTGTGACAAAGTCAGAAAATGAGTAGAAGTGCCTCAACAATTAAGGAGAAGTTTGAACCCGATTTGTGAATAGTGACTCCAAACTTCAAATCGTCGATTCTTCCTCCACGCTTCAAATCGCTGCAAAATACTTGGGGAGCATCATCTACGTCTCAAGGCGCTTCCAAAGGACTAAGGTTTGGAATCAATAGATCGCCAATTCTGTTTAAGTCTTTATTTTTCCAAGAGATGTAATAGGCAAACGCCATATATTTTTGTAGTAAATGCCAATGGTTTGGTCTTTCTTCAAAGTAGGCTCACCCAAAGTAAGTGTGATGTCTAGGAAGGTTCTGAGATTAGGAAGGTTCTGGCTCCACCGACATCTCTCTACTCACCTGGTCACATTTATTTTGGAATTACCGAAAGAAGTTAGACGACTACCATTGTTTTGCATTAGCTAGCATTTTGGATTAGATTTTCTTCGGTCAAAGAGATAATGATGTAACTCCGTTGGCTTATGAATAAAATTTTAAGTTATTTTCATTATGACTCCATTTTGATTCTAAGCATATTACTTTGTGACTACGATGGCTGGGCCATCATTATTTATTCAAGGACATGGAATAGCCCAAATTCTCCTTGCCAAAAGGCACCTTGATTACTGTCGCAAAAACTCTCTACGCTCCTAGGGCAAATCGCATCTATGAGTAGCCAACGAATTTCATGCGAAAACGCATGTAGAGAATGGAAATGGTTTGCAATACCTCTAATGATTGCGAACAAATGAGCATCTTAGAGAAGTTTATGTGTCTCTCTAGTTGACCCTATGTCACTATTCGAGCTATTAATCCAATAAAAGTTATGAGAGAAGATCTCTTGGATTTAGACACATATTGGCTTTGTCATGACAAGATAGATCATCCTAGCCATGATATGATGATCCGTCTACAAAAGACTTCACACGGACATCCATTCTCTCGAGCAAAATGAAGCATGAATCAAAGGTTGATTCTTGGACTAAGTGTGACCGCAGCTGCTGCCTCTAGCACCGCCTCCATCCACCACCAGCCTAGGGCTGGCACAGTCCCTATCCATGACACCATGGATGGCGTCCATCATGGTGATGGTGCCCCAGGTGATGTTGCAATCACCAACTTGCTTCAAATAGCGTTTCAGACGCTCAGGCCAACCAAAATTCTCATTGGTTGCTTCTAAAGCCTCTCGCTCGTTTTACAAAGGCCGTTCCTTAGTGAAATTAGGACTGAGACCGTCCTATGCAAAGAATATGAAAATACTCATTATGTTCTTACATAGAATCCGTGGGGATTCTATGGACTGATTCAACCAACTTGCGGACGTTTAAATATCTCATGATGTTGGTTAACACGCAAACACGCTGGTCACGTGTTGTGCCATTGTCCACTTGTAAATGTTGTTTATGCTACACTCCTAGCACCATACAGCAACGGGCTCACTCCCCAGATCATCTTATTCCGTCAATTGGACTTGACGATGCTAGAGAGTTTACATCGAAGACTTTCGATGGTTATTGCATTGGGATTGATTTTGGACATCATATTCCCATGTACACACCCAAATGGTCTCGCGGAAACGACTACGATGGTCGTAAGGTAATTGGTAATGCACGCCAACCTCCTTATATCCTCTTGGGGTGATGCAATATCGCATGCAGCTATGCTAATTCGTTTACTACCCACCACCACACAATCTACCTCTGCGTTACAGCTAGTGACTGGGTACAAGAATCGTACTTACGCATATTTGAGTGTGCCATTTACATGCTAACTGCGCCGCCACAGCGCTCTATGAAGGGTCCTTACAGAAGAATGGGCAACTACATTGGATTTGAGATTCCAACAATCGTCCGCCACTTAAATGCCCTTACTAGGCTATCTCCTTACCGCTAGATTTGCGGATGTCACTTTGATGAGACAGTCTTCCCGTCATTAGGAGGAGATAAGAACACAGATGTTTAGCAGGAACAATAGGAATTGTTGTGGTCTGTCCCTACTATGTCTCACTCGATCCCCGTTAAAGTGACTAGATCACACAAATATGCTGCAAACATGCCTGCAAGGAAGGACGTTCCTACAAGAGGACGTAGCACCTCCCTACACAGAGGTAGGCATGGCGCCAACGCTAGCGTTAGAGGCCATGGCCCCAGCTAGGATGCTTGGGAGGCCCATGAGTTCAAAGGATACTTTGGCACATTTCAATCATTTGATCATCAAGACTCAAAATCCGTCTCATGAGAATCTTCAAGATTATGGTTATCATTGGGGGACACCTCAACGTCAGAACCTGTTCCTAAGAATATAGAGCTCTATGAAAATTACACTAGTGTACATGAGACGTGGGATAGAAAATCCATCATAATTGATGATGTAATCACGCAGTTCGTTGCGCATGAGTTTGTTTGAGTCCGATGATATCGAACACACTCTGTTGATGAATGAATGCCAACGTAGAGAAATTTGGCCTAAATGGAAAGATGCGATCCAGGTTAAGATGGATTCTCTAATGAAGATGAAGGTTTTTTGAGCCAGTGATGCCAACACCTCCTAACATAAAACCTATTGTCTAATGGGTCTTTGTTAGAAAGCGTGATGAGAAAAAGAGATGACAATCTCGCCTTATGGAGCAAGGCTTCTCACAAAACACCCTAGAATCGACTACGATGAGACATATTCTCTCATAATGGATGTCATTGCACTCCACTACCCTATCAGTTTGGTAGTTTTTGAATAACTGATTATGCAGCTTACAAATGTGGTCACTACGCATCTCTATGGAGATCTAGATACGGAATGAACATGAAGGTTCATGGTGAGCTTCATTTACCAAAGTCAAGTGGCTCTAGACCACGGAGCGCGTTTACAAAGAGGTTGAAATGCTCCCTAAAGTGACTACTTGATTGGGAAGGGATATGCCCGCACGTTTCCATAACAAGTTTTGGATTCTATCGCGGTTCATGTTGGACATGATCTTTATTAGAAGCCCTTAAAGAGTTAAGGGAAACTGCTGAACACTTGAAATCCAAGTTTGAGATGAAGGATTTTGGGAGAACATGATTATGTCTCGGTTTGGAACTTAAGCATCGTGTTGCTAGATGCTTAGGCATTTTGACAAGGTCAAACCTTCAAGCACCCCCATGATCGTCCGTAGTTTTGATCCTGAAAAGGATCCTCTTCATCCAAAGGATGATGACGAAGATGTGCTAGAGGCAGAAGTGTCTTACTTAAGTACAATAGGCGCATTATTGTACTTAGCTCAATGCACAAGACCGAACATCTCATTTTCCATGAACTTGTTAGCTAGATATAGCTTTGCGCCAATGCGACGCCATTGGATTGGTGTAAAAGATATCTTTCAGTACTTAAGACGTACGATTGATATGGACTTGTTCTATCTCTACACAGAGAAGATGGATTCGGACCCATCACACACCAGGAACGCCGCCAACACTGGCATGCATCCACTATCCCCATCCCAAAACGACATGTGTTTTGGAAGGTTTTGCTAATGTTGGGTATCTCTCTGACCCACACAAAGGTCATTCCCAAACTCGTTAAGTGTTCACGATAGGTAAAGACCGTGATATCTTAGAGGTCTACAGAACAGACTCTAGTCGTGATATCTTCGAACAATGCAGAGATTATTGGTCTTCACGAAGTGATTCGTGAATGTATATAGATTGGATCCATAGTTACGCATGTTCGAACAATTGTGGTTTGAAGTCTACCACAGATGAGCCTACGAACATATAGGATAATGCTGCTTGTTTTGACGCAAGGCGACATCAAAAGTGACCACACCAAGTATAATCAGCAACAACAAACTCTCCTCAAGATCAAAGTGAACTAGGTTCGATCTGAGGACAATTTGGCAGACTTGCTCACTAAGTCATTGCCTAAATTCCACTTTTGAGAAACACGTTAGTAGCATCGTTTGCGGAAGTTATCCGAACTCCAATGACCGTAGTCGTCAGGGGGAGATGCAGACATCAGGGGGAGGTGTCTACATGTATGGTCTCGAAACGTGAAGGGTGTGTTGTGCTCTTTTTCCCCTTCGATCGAGGTTATTTTTGTCCCACTAGGTTTTTGTTACTTAGCAAGGTTTTTAATGAGGCAACGAGAGAAACACCACGTTTGGGCGACACAAGGGGGAGTGTTCAAGTAAATCCAGAATATGTATCTGGCCCAAACTCGAGGTTACTTGCTCTAGTTGAAATATGGTTTATATTAGAGATATTCTCGGAGAATCTTAGGTGATATCCAATCAATGTACGATTATGTTTCCATGTACAACTCTATCTCTATGCTTGTAATCCTCTATATAAAGAGTCCCCTATTATTAACAAAAACATGACTCAATTCTCTCCTAATTCAGTTTTCCTTAAACAATAAAAAAAATAAAAAAAAATAAATAAACTACAGCTCTGCTAGAAGCTTTCTGCTTTGCTGAAGCTCGAGGCTGTTTCTAAACTAGTTTCACAACTATAGCTCCACTCGAAACTTTCATGCAAGTCATCAACTGGTAAATTTAAGGGCAGATTGATAAATGAGGTCAAGGTTGAAGTTGGCGAAATTTTACTCATTCTGTGCTTCAAAGAGAATATTTTGAAGTCATTGATACCGCCATTACATAAACTGTTGACATGAGCTGTATTAAAATTTATTATGATTTATTTTGTGTATCAATTAGCATTAGTGCTAGAGTTGATTTAGAATAGGATTTATTACTTTTCCTTGTATGTACATGATTGTACTACTATATAAACCTCCTTGATGAATACAAGCAAGACATTATTCCATACAATTCAAGATAAACAAGATGTGGTAAACAAAAAGATTACCTTTCATAGTGTAATTTATCCTTGCAGCTGTCTATTTATTTTCTTTCTTTTTTCTTTTTTTAACCCCTTGTGGCATTATTGTACCAATACACATACTATTATTACACAAGATCAATTTACACAAATGAAAATACAAAAGAAGAGAAGCCACATTTATGAAGTCATCTACTATGTGCTTCCATTAACATCCCTCTTAAACAGACGACTGAAGGCCAATTATACCTGCTCAAGATCAATATGTATCAGGCCAAACATTAGGTGTATGAAAAGAGGGAAGGAAAAAAATAAAAATAAAACAAAACAAAACAAAAACAAAAACAAAAACAAAAAACTCGCCTAGCCCTGCTACAGGAAAATAAAAATAAAAAATAAAACAAATTTTGGCTGCAATAACCAAAGGGTACTATAGTGTAATATGTACCGCATCCAACTCTTGCTCCTGCATTCCCAGTAGATTTGCTGAGTTCATGTCCACCTATTGCATTGAAGATAAGATAGATATCAGAGAAGAACTTCAGAGTACTGACATTTCCAGTAGAAAACACATTTTTGAAATAATTGAATATGGAAGAGCAAGTCATCAACAGTTAAGGCAGAAGCTAGCCTCCCTTTGAATATTCAGTAACAAAGTGTTTGAAAAACCAAGTGAGAAGCACTGGATGTCACTGCAACCAGTAATTAAAATACTTTACAGTGGAAATTAAATGGATCATTATGCATCTTTCATACTATCATAGAATCACTCATACAGAAACACATGGGCATAAAGCATGTGAAACAGATATTAGCAATAAATGCGCACTCGCAGGTTTTACTAGGCAAAAGATATGATATTAAAAACAGTGAGAAGAACTACAAGACTGATAAAAGTGACAAACTCCTGTATTAGATATAGTGCCAAGACAAATTCAAGAGAAGTTGTTTCTCAAGTATGATATGAAGCAATGAGCTAAGAACTTTTTCTTTACTTGTTCAACTTTTTATCATTTTGAATCAATGAAGTGAATGACTGCTTTTCTTTGAGTACTGTGCGATTGACACAAACCTGGCCACAGTGAAAAAAAATTAGGGCATGAAGACCGACTGCGCTCAAGTCTTACTTGTGATGATATTGACATCTGAGTGGTAAGTGCAAGATGCATCACAAAGTACATTCAACAATTAGATACATCATGATTGAAACTTTTGAAACAGAAAACATTTCAAAAGTCAAACAACATCTGATTATTCAGCAATCAGTTGGTTCATACAATGATAAAATGGTCGGTATCAACTGATTATTCCTGATTCCGAGTTCTATAAAATGCAATCCTCCAGATTCTAATTTTGTTAGATTAAACTTTGACGGCTCTGTTCAACAGAATCATCTTGCTGAACTGGTTTTGTAATCAGGGATCAGCAAGGAAAATCAACTCAGGCCTTTGAAGCTTGGCTATTCTGATGTTTTGATCACTGAAGCACTAGCTCTCAGGGAGGAATTACAATAAGTGATTCAGCAAGGTTATCTATACATTCAAGTTGAGGGTGATTCTGAAGTTCTGATTGACAACATCATTTGGTACTCCCTGGAGAATCAAGTCCCTAGTCCAGGATAGCAATTTTCTAGCCCGTACATCATAATATTTCTTTCACTCATATGTATAGAGAGGCAAACTTCGTTGCAGATTGCTATATTAGTTCACTTCCTGGAAATCACCAGTTGGAACCAGTCTAATGCTTTTAACTTTTAACCTGTTTTTTTTTTTTTTGGCACAATTCTACTGCTTTTTACTAGACTAACTAGATGTGGGTTCAAGGGGATTTGCTTAGCAGCCTTATCATTGAAAAAAAAAAAAAAAACTGATACTTATTCCTCTGATTTGAACTCTAAGTTATTATCAAGCAAAAAGAGGAATGTCAAGAAATTTAAAATCAAGGGCCATATTTTTTTTTATATTTTTTTTTTGAAATAAACAGCCTTTAAATGGTTGAACTTCTGAAAATCAGAAGGTACCCTTTGTTCATATATCTGTAAGAATAAATAATCTTACATATGAAGAGAAAGTTAGTAAATTAAAAAAAGAAAAGATAAATATGCATTTGAACGTGTGGGAGAAGGTTCCCAACTGCAACTGCAGATGTAGAAATGTATGGGAAAAACAACCACAGAATAAAATAGAGAGATGCAGCTAAAAGGAAAAAGAAAAGCAACAAGGGCAAAAACTGGAAAGACAATAAAAAATTCAAGTATTGTATTATATATCATACCTTTGCCAAGATCATCAGGGTCAGCATGCACTACAACCGCCCTCCCAAGAATGGAATGAGGTCCGCTTAGTGGAATCTAAAATTTCTTAAAAATAATATCAGGAGTAAAGCTTAGTGATGAAAGAAAGGATTTGAATGGTCGAAATTGGGTTACCTGCCAGTCGTCAACAGAAACCTCAGCAACTCCTGCAGAGTGCAAAGCTTAGTCAACTCCTTGCTAGATAGTAGCTGCATAGTAATAGATAGAAAATGATTTTTGCATACCATCTGGGCCTGCAGTGACGTTACCCAAATCACCGGCGTGACGGTCCTTGTCTGAAGGAGCTCCATGGGCCTTGTTCAGTGGATTGAAGTGAGGTCCTAACAAAGCAGAATTCAAAATTGAATAAACGATCGAGTAAATAGAAAAAGAATTGAGAGAGAGAGAGAGAGAGATGGATGGAACCAGTGGAATTGCAGCCGTTGGAGGTATCACCAAGAGCGTGAATATGGAAGCCATGAAGGCCAGGAGAGAGGCCACTAATTTTTCCTCTAACATGGGTTGGCCCTGTTCATGTTCATGTTCATCTTTATTAGAAATTAACAAAAGTGTGAATTAATTGTTCAGGAACAGAGAGAGAGAGAGAACCTTGGGGGCCCTGCACGAATTGAAGAGCGCCTCTGAGCAGGGGGCACTTATCTCCCCCGCTGATGACAGCCACTGCTTTCACACTGCCCATTTCCTTCTCCCCATTCCATCCCCTTCACCCTCCCACTTTTATACCACCTACAAAAAATTCTTTGTTTTTTTTTTCTTTTTTCTTTAAGCGGAGGATAAAATAGTATTTCTGAAATTTACACAAATTTATAATCTTCTAATTCTCAGTTAACTGTTCATCGGCTTATGAACAGTATCGGCTCGAGCCGAGCTGACATTTTGAAATTATGGTTTTGCCCTCCATTCTTTGCTTAATTGCGGTTTGCTGTTTGGCCTGGGTATAAAAGACGCTGAGGTGATAGAAGCGATCCTTTTTCCCTTTCTTCGTTCTTGGCTGATCTCTGCGTTTCTGTTGTTGATAGAGTGAAAAGAGAGGGAGAGAATTGCAGTGGTGTTGTGATAGTGTTTGTTTTCCTTTTATGCTTTGTTTCAGTGGACGCGACCTTTTTTCTTTCTCTTCGTCTTTGCCTCAGCTCTGCGTTCTTGGGAGAGAGTTGCAGAGAATAGGTTCTGCATGTTGTGATCGTGTTTGTTTTCTTTCCATTTAGGGTTTGTTTGTTCCTTGCATGTGACTGATTTGGGTTTTCGGTGATGGAGGAGTTCATGTTAGTAACGAGAGGGAAGACGAAGATTGGAATTAGATCGAGGAAAGTAGGAGAGTACTTTCTTTGGCGATTTTGTTTTGTTGGCGATTTCGGGTTTGTTTGGTCGTATTAGGGCCTGTCGCTGTTAATTTGGATCAGAGGGTCGATTTTGAAGAGAGAGAGATAGAATGGTTGTCGTTCAGACCCAAAAAAAAAAAGAAAAAAAAAAGAACAAAGGTTTGTGGTGTTTGAAGAGAGAGAGAGAGAGAAGAGGATTTAGTTTCGACAGTACCGAATTTGTGGCTTTAGCGAGTTTGACAAGAGTTTGTGTGTAAGTTTTCTGCTTCTGCTGCTATTGCTTTTGTCAGTTTCTGTGTGATTCGGTTTTTGAGTGGGTCTTTTGTTGTTGGTGGTTTTGAATTGGTATGTGTTTCTGCGTTTTGGGGGTTTTGTTTGTCTGCGGGTCTGGGTTGTTGATTATTGATTGGAGAGGTTTCAAGTTATGATTTCACTATATGTTATATCGGTGGGGATGTTATTAGAATCTCTTAGATTGTTTTTTGTTCTGGAATTGAAGGCTTAATAATAGAATCTAACATGTAAATGCATATGCATGTAATTCTTTAAATTCCAAGTTCTGATATCCATATTGAGTTGATAAAACCGTTTCTATTATCTACATTAACCCAAAGCAGTCTCTTAACCCAAAACCCAATCCAATTTAAGATAAGAGGTTATTGAGTCGGCCTCTTGCTTCGTTTTGGTTTGTTTCTTATTTTCAGTCAGTTTTTTTTTTTTTCTTTTTTCCTATGTCATTGTACATTGTTTTTAACCAGCAAATTGATATATGTTTGTTGTCTTAGAAGTACGTCTCTTTCTGTTTTGAAATTGTGATTGTCCCAATATTTTGATAGCTTGGAGATTTATTTGTCTGGTATGAATGTGAAACAAGAATCATTGACAAAGTTCCAGTGGTGAACATGTGCTCAGAGAACATCCTCAGTTGAATCGATAGGTATGTTCTTGGACCAAGCATGATTGTTTGATAGGTATGTTTTTGTTTGATTAAAAAAAAAGATGATTATCTGTTGACATTTTAATTTTATAAACCTCCAGTCTGAGTTTTATGTTAAGAGAGGTTTGCATAATATGAGTTGATCAATGAATTTGATAAGATTTTTTTGATAATCATGGATTTGATCTAGATATGTACCTAATTGTTGTTAGGTTTCTTATGCGTCTAAAGCATACAGTGGCAATTTTTTAGTAGTGTGATCTGTGGTCAAGATGATCTGTGAGTTTTCCTTTTATGTTATGCTTTAGGTGAGATGGCTTATTATATCTTTGACATGCATCTAAGGAAGCAAAACATGAATTTGGGTATTTGGTTTTGATTGTAGTGGTTTGCTAGATAGCTTATTATATCTTTGATTTAATACAGAAAAGCAGCTTCCAAGAGCCGTACTTGAAATCAAGAGCCTGGATGTGTTCTGATCATCATTGTGAGTACCCTACTTTTGTCTACCTCCAAACTGTGCAAACTTTAATTATTATTCAATTTGCATGAATGAGTTCATAAACATTAGCTCTGTATCAAAATCAGGTAATGAATTTATGGTTTGTATCTGAGTAAAAGAAATTTGATTAGTAAGAGCTAACTGGGAGTGCCTGTTTTGAAGGATTAAAGTTAGAGATAAAAGCTAAAATGGATTTTGTGTTTATGCTTTTGTTTTGAGTTACCCTTTTAGGCTTTTGTTTTGATCTTTGAGTGAGATGTAAAATCAGACTGTGTGGAATTGATCATAGCTATAGCGTTTTCATAATTTGTTTATTCTTTACCTTTGATGTTTCAAAAATTTCTGGTTTTGCACATTTAAACCACTGGAATATTTGTATAAAAGAAGAAGTATCTGAGTAGGAACAAGTAAGAATATGCTTTTGTTAATTTTTTTTCTTTTCTTTTAGAGAATAGTCTGAAAAGATAATGAAGACATAATTTTAACTGTTATTCTTTTACTAGCCCGAATTTGTTTTATGGAATAAGATTTAATCGTATAAGACCGCAAATTGGTGTACTGTTATGTAATGATGGAATTAAGTTTGACTAAGTGACTAAAGTCGATGCTTATATTTGAAATAACAATGTATGCATCACACACTAGCACAAATATACTTGAACTTAACCAAAAGGCCAAGAACATAGATGTGTTTCCAGATACATGGGTGTTTTGTAACCAGATTAGTTTTGGGTAGTATGATGTATGTATTCTTTATGCTACTTCAGCAGATGTTACTTCATTTACAATGCTTTTCTGGTGTTCTTGATTGTTAGGTCTTTATTATACGTTTCTCAGTTTATGTCATTTATACTTAACAGAACAAGAAAGAAAGAAAGAGGGTGAGGGAGGTGGGGATTTTGAAGAAGGATCCCGAGATCCTGAAGGAGCAGATTGATAAGTTGAATAAGCAAAGTAAGTTTACCTAAAGCTTTTTGTTCAAAGTCATAAGTCTACTTTCATCAGTCTCAAACCAAGAGGTCTGTTAATAGAGTGGTCATAAATACTTATAGATCCAGTATTTTGGATATCTAAAAACTATAGAAAGACTGAAAGTGATGCTCATCTAAAAACTAAACTTGGTAAAACAGAGTGTAAGCTGTGTTTGTTGTATTCATCAGCTTATATTTTTACTTATATGAGTTACAGGTTTCTTTCAATATTTTTTAAAACATATATATACATGTTTTATTTGCTGCTACCTTTTTAGTCAGATTTGTGTCTTCTCTTTTGGTTTGTGTTACTGATTTTCTACTTTTGTCTTCAATTTTCCAATATGCAATTAGTTAGTTTCCCATTGTATACACACACACACATGGTTTTTAATATGTGATTTCATTTTCATGTTCGTAACCTCTTCTGTTTCGGATAATATTAGAATCTATCATTTAAAAGAAATGGATCAGACAAAATCAACTTCACCAACTCCAGATCATTTCAATAGCGTAGAGACAGATAGAGAAGAATACTAAATCCTAGGCCTACCAAAATAGGAACAAAACAGTAATTAAAAAAATAAGAACACTTGAAGAAAGCTAATCTTTATACACTTTTGATATGTTTACAGTATGCGTTAAACCCTGAAATAACTACTGCAAAGTTGGTTTAGCTCTAGAGTTCATGTGTCACTTTTAGCTGTAAACAAAACTCTTACCTTAATTACTTGCATAACTGGGTAGTACTATGGGATCATGCAAAAAAAAACAAAAATATCAATGGCCCTCCTTGCTTATATTCTTCCAGGTCCTATCCTTACTACTGGAATTGATGTATTGGCAATTGTTTTTTTCCTTTACAATCTTCTTATTGAGCTCTCCACTTCCCCTTTCTGAATTTGTCATAATGAAACATACTATTTTCATAATTGAATATTTCTAGATGGTACAACAATATGCAAATGTCATCCACTACAAACTCAATTTCTAGATTCAAAATATTTTGTACTCGCCAAAGTTCAATTAAATTTGGATTTGTTTAGGATTTGAATTTGTCCATGGATCAGTTTGATTTCTGAATAAATCTTGCAATTTTGTTTTGCTTTGTTGTGCATTTTCAGCTTTGTGATCAAATGATTTGCAGTGACACAGAAGTTGTAACATGGGAAAACAACAGAAAACACAACTTATTTGACATCAGTGCTAATCCTCTATTTTGATGACAGGGAAGGCAGCATTAAACCGGCAGCATCATCCATGGAGACCTTCAACAAAGAGAAAACAAACTAAAGTGTGATGACACTTTTTATGTACAAAGAACTGGAGGAAGCAACTTTTTGGACAACCTCCACAGCTGTTAACTACCAGGCTAACAACCTTTTGGCAACACATATGCTAACAGACATCATCATCTGTTTTTGACAAGTACATCAAGCAATAATTGTAATTAAGTTAGCCTACAACTGTACCTATTTTTTGCAAGCTGTTCGAACAGCAAATGTAAGTATCTTTTGAACATTACCATAATATCTACATTAGTGGTGGTGATACTAAAACATGATCTACATCTTCTGTTATAAAACATACTTCTTAGCTATATTCTGCATCCTTAAAACTGTCAGATTCTATTCCAAAACCCGCAGCAACGCGCGGGCACCTATTCTAGTAAGTAAATCTTTAGAGAGTGAAATTTGCCTTCTCCAAATTATAAGGGCAACTCCAACTTTGGGGTTCAAAATCAGAATTTGATCAACTATGAGACTTTTCATCTCCAACCTTGGTTTTTAGAGGGGGTTGGTCTCATAAAAATAGCACTTGGGCTCATTTGAAATCTCAAAATTGAGACTTTTCCAAGACCAAGACTGATGAACAGTGGTCTGGGACCACAAGCCCGGCTGACCTAGCCCAAGTGAGAGAGAGATGTGCTGGGGAATGAAGAGGAGAAGGACGCACGGAAATAAGAAGGGGGGAGGAAGAGCACGCGCGCAATTGCGCTGGAGAGAGAAAAGTGACCTGCATGCTTCCTGCTCCAGTGGGCCCCGCCATGTTGGGTTGTCTGCTGCCGACCGTTGGGACATGAAACGGTCAAAAACCGCACGGCTGAGATCGCTGCATTTAGAATATGGACGGTCCGATGTGCCTTTAATTTTTTAAATTTTTTTTTTACTCAAATTGATATATTTTAAATCTGATGGCTCAGATTTGAGGGAAAAAAAACTTATCAACGGCTCTTATTAAATGAAAGGTTATTGTGGCCTTTTTGTTCCAAATTTTTTTAAAAAAAATTATCAGAAAATTGTGGAAAAATATATACCTGTTGGAACAGTAAATAGAACAACAAAAAAAAATTTAAAAGTTTTTTTTAATTCATTAAATAATAAGAATAATTTTTAAATATTATGATAAAATGTTAAATTATGTTTTTTTTACCTTATTTAATTAAATTAAGATATTTTTAATATAATATTCATCAAAATTATACTCATATTATATGTTAGTCAAAAATAGTGAAAATAGCACCCACATATAGCACCTCATGGTTGGAGATGAGAATTAAGTCCTATATGAATAGTGCAACAAGGGGGTGCTAAAATGAGAATAGCACCCCCAAATGGTGCCAATGGTTGGAGTTGCCCTAAACCACACTCCCTCTTTGTTTTTTAATATTTTCTTCATCTTTGTGGTATGTGAGTTTCCAATTTTCCATTAGTACCCTTTTAAGTTATTTCTAAAAAGTTATTTCTCCTTCAACTGGTCTTCGTCCCCAGAAAGCTAGAAAATCCAATTTTGAGTGAGATCCAATCTCGTGTCATTTACAACGACAACTCCAAGTACGATCTCAAAGCCATTTTTAGTATTGCAACCCACCCAAAATCCCAATTGCAAACCAAGATTGAAACTAATAGCAAACGATTGAAAATCTCAGTTGGTTCAACATCATCTTCTTCCTCATCGTTGTGGTTGATTCACAAGATACAAGCGTCAGATTGGTACAAGGGTCTAATTCCGGCTCCCATCTTCCACTTCCACTCTAATTCCTACGACAATTCCATCGGTTCGCTTAACCACTTGGACCACATTCCTCACCTCTACATCTCCACAGCGGCGGCGGCGACCACATGGACTACATGGACGGCGGTCCAGACGGCATGAATCCGTACCCGCAGCAGGGGTATATGCTCATGAACAACATAAGGAACATAGCAACGTCGTCTGTGGTGTACCAGCAGAAATCCATGAGCCCCGAGAACGTGTACCTTATGGGTGAATCCTCTAATTCATCAAATTGTCCTCACCCTTTAGACGGCGGCGCTAATCCTTTCCCTATTCCAGGTATTCCAATTACGGCGGTGGAACTTGTTGGAATTTAATTAGAATATTTCAAAATACCAGCTATATTCGAAACCTCCATTAGTTTAATTGCATATGGTAATAGTAATTAACTCTCTTTGATTGTGATTGACACAAAGATTTCATCAGTTTACTCATATACCATTATTTGGTCAAAATCTGCAATTATGGTGGTTCATTCCTTATTTGCTTTATTCCGTTTTGATTTACTCATCAATGTCAAGATATATATTGTCTTTCTGTTACATAAGTTACAGAGTATAAATGTCATTCCTAATTAGACGTTTTGACTCTTCCTAATCAGTGTCATAATATTCCTTTCGGTTACATGAGTTACATAACTTAATTGCTATTATTAAATTGTCATTGCATTGATCATTCCTGCCATATATATAATCCCTAGCTTTCCAGATAAAAAAAACAACAGAAATTCAACCTCCTTTGTTTCCTTTCCGAGCTCAAAGTATTCATGTGTTTCCTTTAATTTATCTATTCTACCAAAAGAAAGTTTCAAGTTGTTCGATACGATCCGAGTATTGTGAGTGTACACCTACAAGGATCGAGGTTGTTGTACCCTAGAGGGTAGGGCGCCACAAACCTGCTACACCGAGACATTGTCTCCGAGGGGCGAAATCTACTCTTAAGGGCAGTGTTTACACGCCTCAACCTTAAACTCTTTTTGAAGTGTAATCATTTGGTGGTGGCTCGCAAATCTAAAAGATAAGTGTTGATCTTCTATTTTCAGCTTATTATGACATTAATTTGATTATATTTATTTACTAATAAAACATTATATTTGTGGAATTTTGTAGGAAACGAAATCTGGTGACAGAAGTAGCATCCATCGACCAAATTTTCCAACAGAACTAGCAGTAAGTATTATGGTAATTCCTTACATGTGCATCCTTATGGGTGTCCTCGCCACGATCTTCTCAATCAAAGTCGCTGCCTCCACCATCTTCGTCGCCGAGAGCTTTCACTTGGGACTTCATAAACTCGTTTGAAAGCATAGGGGAAGTTCTCGTGAGGGGAGAGAGTGAAAGTTTCTTAAGGGTAGAAGGGGAAAGACATGTAAAGAAAATTATAAAAATATAAAATATGGAAAGTGGGAGTGTGGTTTACAATTTGGCAAGTGCAAATTTCACTCCCTAAATCTTTTCGGGTAGTTCTAGTTGGACCTCTAAATTTAATTTTTGAACCTCTCTTAAGTATTAAACCTTTAATTTACTTTTTTGAATATTCAAAAACTAAGTATAGCTCCTTAATTATATCAAAACACCCTTGAATAATTAAATCTGTATATTTAATAATTTGTTTATATATATATATATATATATATATATATTTTTTAACAAGTCATTCCAAGGATTTTCATTAATAGAGGATCAGGCCAAAATGACCATTACATATAATTCCGCTACCATTTATAGATAGACAAAAAGTTGTGCTGATACCACGATGATACATAGAATAGGTCCATTCATTAGACGTATCTTGCTCACTCAATAAAGTGAGCCTATAAGCGCTCATTAAGGAAGTAACTAGGCAAAGTACTACACTCATTAGCGCTCATTAAGGAAGTAACTAACTAACAAGCATAGTTCCCTACACAAGTAAGGAATTTATTACAAATAAAAAGAAAGATTATCATTTTCGTCACCCATCTGTAAGTCTGTAACTCAATCGACTCTATGGTCACTATATTTTTAATAATTTCACTTTAGGCACTCAGCTTAAACATTGTCTATCACTTTGGTCACTACCGTCAACTTCACTGTTAAATTCTTGTAATTAACTCATATTTCAGGGCATTTTGGTCAAATTGAGTACCGAATTCCTCTTCTTCTTTTTTTCAAGATATTTTGGCAAAAAGAAAAGTTCTAAACTTTCTCAGAGATTATTTTACTCTTCTAGAAAAGACACTAAGCTTGATCTTTCTCGCTTCTCCAATAAATAAATATAGCCAAATTTAGTGGTGTATTTTTCTTTTTTAAATTGTTCCCAATTTTAATGTTTTTTAGTAATTGGACCAAAATGTCCTTAGTTTTAACGGGTGTAATGGAGAATTTAGCGGCAGTCATTAAAGTGAAACATTATATAGATTCAGCAAGCAATACAAAAATGAAACACCCCTATGAGGTCGACAGAAAGAATCGTTCCTCAGAGCACTTTAAGACTATGTTGTGAATAAATCTAAGCTTGAGTAACTAAAGTGATATTTTAAAAAATAGAGTAACCAAAGTGTCAATTAAGTCATAGTTGAATGGCCAAATTGATAATTTTTTTCGAAATAAAAAACAAAACTAAATTAAGTGGGCCACAACCCAAAGGCTCATAAGAGTTGCCCTAGCCCAAGGCCCAAAACAACAGCCTAGCACCGATGCAAGCATGGCTTCACTGTGCAGATCCATCCGAAGCACCACGACCCCCGCTGCCACTGCAAGGAACACTACCAGCACCCCTCGATGTCGCCATCTGAGCCGTAGACACACTCGTGCAAGAGACCCGAACCAAGTCCCCAAACACACCACATCCTAACAGACTTTCGATGCTGAAGTCGCCTCCACCTTCGCCTGGAAAAAAAAAATAGATTGGAGATCCAGATCCATCCCATGCTACCCTCTTCACCGTCCCTCGACTTTGTGCCAGGACCTCACCACAGTGCTGCCAGGAGATCTAAAACCAATGCCAAATCATTGCTGTCAACCTTAAGCCAAAGCCAAGCCAAACCAGCTGGGGCAAAGCCTTAGAAGGCAAAACTACCCGTTCGGTAGTAGCACCAACAAATGTGAGACCAAGGCCAGCAGGGGTGTTGGACCAACACCCGACCAACGCCTTGATTACGCCTGAAGTTGTACGTCGCTCGCTTAGGTCTAGGGAAAAAAGTTATTGAGAAAACTTTGTTATTTTTTTTTATCTCTATCAATTCAATCACGAAGAATTTTGTATGGGAGCTGTCTACATTTTTTGTGTACTTTCCTCCAATAACAGAACCAAAAGTTGATTATGAAGGGGCTGAAAAAGTAGACAATTATAAAGATTTTTTTGTTAATCCAAATTATTTTTATATTTTTTTAATATAGATGTTGTAAGAAAGACTTTGATTCTCAAATAAATAATATATAATATATTGATTAAATCTAATTAAAAAGAGTTGACTTTGGGTCTAATTAGTAATAACTACACCAAAGTATTCAATAAATTTAGTTTAAGAAAATTCTAAATCAGATTGTTTTAAATTTATTTTGATATTAAATGAGGTGACTGTAGATAGAAATTATTTATTACTTAATTATTTTAGGTAACTTAAATTAATTGGAAAAGGCACTTGTCTTTTTTTTAATTTATTTTTTATATCTTATGTGTTTATTTGTCTTTTCAAAGAATAGGGCAAAACCCTCGGTTATATGGTCGGCGGCTCAGCAAGTTGTATTACAAGACGAGTAGCATGATGAGTGACAAAGGGAGAAGAAAGAAGAGAGGTGGTGCCTCCAGAATTGGTGAGATGATGCGCCATGGCACCACTACTCCGATTGCCTCCCTCAATACAGATTATGTATCAGACAGTTCCAATGACATGATGAAACCCTCTATCAAGAATCCGGGTGCATATCAAGATGCAGCAGCATCACCTTACAAGCATGATCGACGTGAAGGATTGCGACCTCGTCGCTCAAACACAATTTCAACTCAAGATATAATTTTTGGGTATGACAATGATGATCCTGGTAGTTCGGTTGACCAGGATATTGAATACAATGATGATGGTCAGAAAGATGATGGTGATATTGGTGAGGGCCAAGATGGAAGAAGACGGTATCATTTTCGAAATCGAAATCGTTCACAAGTCCAAGTCGACAGGTTCTCTGTTGATCAAGGAATGGGGCCAAAGGTCGGTAAGGATGTAAGAGAGTGTGGATCCCCAGTTCACAAGCGTCATCGAATTACAAGGACTGATGATTCTGCGCTCGACCAAGCTCAAACTGCTGGGCCAAGCTCAGAGGGAGGGACAGACATACAACCTCTGCAGCTGGTTGATCGTAGTGTCAGTTTTGAGGATATAGGGGGGCTTTCTCAATATATTGATGCTCTGAAGGAAATGGTTTTCTTTCCTTTACTCTATCCAGATCTCTTTGCGAGTAATCATATCACCCCACCAAGGGGTGTCTTGTTATGTGGTCCTCCTGGTACTGGGAAGACATTAATTGCCAGAGCCTTAGCCTCTGCTGCATCCAAGGCTGGCCAGAAAGTTAGTTTTTACATGAGGAAGGGTGCAGATGTGCTAAGCAAGTGGGTTGGCGAGGCTGAAAGACAATTGAAACTTCTTTTTGAGGAAGCACAGAGAAATCAACCTTCAATCATATTCTTTGATGAAATAGATGGCCTGGCTCCTGTAAGATCCAGCAGGCAAGAGCAAACTCATAATTCTATTGTGTCTACATTGCTTGCTCTCATGGATGGTCTTGATTCCCGTGGAAAAGTGGTTTTGCTCGGAGCAACCAACCGAGTTGATGCAATTGATGGAGCTTTGCGGCGCCCCGGTAGATTTGATCGTGAATTCAACTTTCCTTTGCCTGGCTGTGAGGCCCGTGCTGAAATTTTAGACATTCACAGTCGGAAATGGAAGCATCCTCCTTCGAATGAGTTAAAATTGGAGCTTGCAGCTAGCTGTGTTGGATACTGTGGTGCTGATTTAAAGGCTCTTTGCACTGAAGCTGTCATTCGTGCTTTCCGTGACAAATATCCTCAGGTCTACACAAGTGATGATAAATTTGTAATTGATGTTGATTCAGTAAGGGTTGAAAAGTATCACTTTGTTGAAGCCATGTCAACAATCACCCCAGCTGCTCACAGAGGTGCTGCTGTGCACTCTAGGCCATTGTCTTTAGTAGTTGCACCATGCCTGCAGAGGCATCTACAAAAAGCCATGAGCTATATATCCGATATTTTTCCTCCGATTGCAGTGTCATCAGAATTGACCAAGCTTTCCGGCCTGTCTGCTTGTGGCTCTGCCATTCCTCCTGTTTACAGGCCTCGGTTTCTTCTATGTGGTGGTGAAGGTTCTGGCCTGGATCATCTAGGGCCTGCTATTTTACATGAACTCAACCAGTTTCCTGTTCATTGTCTAGGACTTGCATCTCTTCTATCTGACCCTAGTGCAAAGACACCAGAGGAAGCGCTGGTACATATTTTTGGTGAAGCAAGGAGAACGACGCCATCCATTCTCTACTTGCCACAGTTCAATCTGTGGTGGGGCAGGGCACATGAGCAGCTCGGCGCGGTTTTTCTGACTTTGCTACAAGAAGTTCCATCTGATTTACCTATATTACTACTTGCAACGTCATCTGAAGTTGATGCCATCACCTCTTCAATATTCTCCGAACGTTCTGTCTATCAGGTGACCGGTACGCCATCTAATGAAGACAGATGTTTGTTTTTTGACCGTCTGATCGAAGCTGCCTTGTCAGTCTTGTTGGAGGGCAGGAATAAAAGGTCTCAGGCTGAACTTCCGAAGGCTCCAAAAGTGGCAAGCGGTCCAAAGGTGTCAGAGTCAAACGCCAAGGTAGAATCTGAGCAGCGTGCTCTTTGCCTATTGCAGATGTGCCTCAGAGATGTTTGCAATCGAATTCTATCCGATGAGAGGTTTAGTGCTTTTCACCATCCCATCTTGGATGAGGATGCTCCAAACTATCACTCAATTATCCAAAATCCTATGGATGTTGCGACCCTGCTGCAGCGTGTTGACTCTGGGCTGTATGTTACATGTGAAGCATTCATGCAAGATGTTGATCTTATAGTTTCCAATGCAAAGGCTTATAATGGAGATGATTACAATGGGGCTAGGATTGTTAGTAGAGCTTATGAGCTTGGATACGTGGTACAGGGAATGCTGCAGTCACAGATGGGCCCTGGACTGATTGCATATTGTCACGAGATTGCTGCTCAAGGTGGCCCAGAAGATGTAACTGTTGTCACAAAGGCGAGTGCTCGACTTCGTAAGGTAAATCTGGATCCTAGCTACGAGGCACAAAAGAGGCTTTTTGTGCAGCGGACCGAAACTTGTGACATTCCACAGCTGGAGAGGCTTTACGCAAGAATTGTGAAGGACATTTTCAACATCGGGGACAGAGACAAAAGCAATATATTGCCACCTATGAATTTAATTTTCAAGTACTTGTCTAAATTTGCAGAGGATGAAGCAAACTTCTGATTTTCTAAAAACAAACAAAATTTTATTATTTAGTCGGATGTAAAGTAAGGATCTTCGCTTTATGCAAAATCCCAAAGTTTATCAAAAAACAAAAATAAAAAATCCCTTCACTACAAACAAGGAGGTGACATCAATACTCATTTTTTGGCAAACCTCACTCTCCCGTCTATGCACATTTTCATGGAGGAGGTGTTGTTTGCTAAAAAAAAGGGTCCCAATATCAATCTCTAATTCTCTATAAAGAATTATCTTTACTAGCTTGTTCATTTTCCTCCTTCAGAAGTTTCCCTTCTTCTGCATCTAAGTTCTCTGCCTTGGCCCTTTCTGCTCACTCTTGTTTTCTGGATGAGCTTGCTGTTACCACCTGTTTGATTTCATCCACGATGCAATCTAACTTGGTTTTCATCAAAAAGTGGCCTAGAACTCTGAAGAAGTAAGTGCTACATTAAGATAGATCCTACTATAACAAATAACAGAGGCACGCAGTACTGTAGCTCAACTCTAGATAAATTGAAAAATGAAAACAAGACTAAATGAAATTGCGGTTAGATGATTAGAAATACAGAAAGAAGAAATTAAATTATCTTGAAGTTTAACCAAAAAATGAAAACATAGTACAAGACAGAATTTGAACTGATGAGCAGAACATGTTGACAACTTGACATAGGATTGATAAACATAGGACAAGCATAAAAATTAGGAATGGAAAGTACTCAAAGTAGGACTTGGGGTTTTAATGCAGTAAGATAGAGAACCAACAAGAAGCATTCAAATGAATTTCATTTGCTTAAAAACAGATGAGAATGCTTAAGAGTTCAATTACACATGGAACGCATTAAATAGATCCTACAAACCTACACACATTCGTTCTATGCATCTAAAATGCTGGCACAAATTTTTACCTCAGGTTCCTGCCCACCACATACAGTTCAAGGCAATTCAAACAAGATCACTCGTATTGGAAATATACAAACAAACAGCAAAAGACATTCAAGGTAGGGTGAACAGACCATACTTGTCAACCTGCTTCATATAAATACCATACAAAGTTGACAGTACTGACGTCCATAATGCTAAAACCAGAAGTCCAAAATATCATTAGTTCATTAAAGAAAAAATACTTAAAAGTTAAAACCATAAACTTAAAACACCCAAACTTGAAGATAGCATCAAACCAAACTCAGAGTTGTTACAGACCCAAATAAAGCAGTTTCATCAAACCACAGTTCAAGAGATTAAGTTACAGACCATGAAACCAATCAAAGTATCAAAACACAGTTCAAATTTAAAGGAAAGTTCAACAAAACAGAAAAATTCAGATCTGCAGATCACTCCAGCAGCAAAACAGCAGCTTCCATCAGTCCTTCACTCTTCATTATCTGATACTTGGGTTACGACAAATTCTACCAACAAATAAATACCATAGTCACAACCAGATTAACACAGAAAATAACAAATACTTGTCAATAACACAGAAAACTGCAATTAACTTGCATAACGTAACATAAAACCACAGATTAGAATGGATTTAAATAGCATATGGAAATGTAGATAAGCATCTAGCTACAAGCATGATCTATGGTACCCAGATAAAGTGATCAACAGGACAAATGCAAGTCTCAATAACAAATAGCTAAACCAATCTAATATGATTAACGCTGAATAAAAAAAAAAATCCAAAAGCTAGTCCAATGTTTGAATCAAACATCACATTCAAATATCAGTTTAAGAAAAAGAAACGAGAACAAAAAATCAGATAGAATTACTATTCCAAGTCAGCAACTCACCCTGTGATAAATCTATGCTAATCCTTCTGAGCACAAGTTCTTTGCTTTGTTTAATAATTGCAATGCATAAATCAATCGTGAGGCGCATGTAGCAAAGAACACATAATTAATTAAATAACCAGACTTCCACTCAAGATCATTCGTCCCGCAGCATTATCATTACCCAACCTAATTTCATCCTCAAAGAAAAAAGAAATCCACATTAACCAACATCCTAACTTGTGACAAACAACCATTTGCATAATTTCAAGACAACAAACTATTTGTTAAACCTTATTGACTTATCCGTTATACCTGGTCCGATGACTTCATCGTCTCCAATATCAACTTGGCCTGATCTCTCAGAAGCTCATTCTCCTTTCTGTTACGGTCATTCTCCTTTCTCATAAGCTCAGTCCTTTCAAGAAAAAGCAATACTCTAGCAAAATGCAGCTTGTTCCACTTATCCTTCAGTTCAGCAAGCTTTGATCCATCAATCAACTCCAGACTCTGCTTCATAATAGTCTCCAGCAACCCCAGTGTAAGTACAAGATTTTGTACATGTTATTTGTTGGCATTCCCATACAAAGCTAGTGAAGTATATCATGACAATTCATCACTGAAGAAGCTGGAAAAGGGCCTAATACTGATCTCAAATACGTTACAGGTAAATGCATCTCATGAGTCAGCATATGCATTGGGATTGCAATCTGTGTTGCAATCCTTGAGTCAGTCCTAGGTTTTAGGAAGTTTGTTTTTGGAAAGTATCTTTCTATTCTTAAATTTTATTATGCAAAGATTTTTTTCACCAGTTAAAATCGTCCCATTGAAGACCTAATTGATTTAGGTCTGTTTATTTTAATTGGCAATCTTTTGTTAAAAAGATCTTTCCTAATAGGAATCAATTAGGGTTAGACGCATTGATTGTACACGATTCTTTCTCCATATAATTATGAAAATATGGTCTAGGTTTAGAGAGCTTTTAATTTGCATATCATATCAATTTGCATGTGATTGATGCATATATTGTGGGTCTAAACTCTCCAATTCAAATAGTGTTTAAGGAAAGGAGTTTAGGAAATCTTATCTGCATTTAGAATTGTTTTGAATACATATAAGATAAAAGATTGTGATTGCATATTGTTTTGAAAAACCTTTCCATGTTTATCTCAATCGATGTTTAATGTGATTGGATTGAGGGGGAGTCTTTATCTTCTATAAAAGGTTTTGAAACTGCATTATGAGATGTAGAGTTTTTGATTGAGAATTTTAATTGTGCTGCATAGTCTGCACTAACTGTTTTACAAAACTCTCATTGTTTGTTTGATTGATTGATCATACTGCTTGTTCACTGCATTCATCACTTGCATATGTGATTGAGATCAGTGAGGCTTCAAGGCAAGATTGAATCTGAAGGCGTGTCCAGATTTCTTCATCTATACAGATTGCTTCATAGTTGTTTAGAATAGGTCTTTTACAGTTGTGAGCAAGTTAGCATTGTTGCTAGTCAATGTGGTTGTGTTGAATACCACTACTTGTGATCTGTAACGATTTGATTCATATTGGATTTGATTCTCGTGTTGGCTACGTTAAAAGCCACGCAGTGAAGTTTCCTCAGTGGAGAGGTTTACACTGCGTCAGCAAGTCTTGTGTTCTTTTATTTGTGTTGTTGCTTGTTTGAATAACTGTCATTACTCAAACTCTATCAATTTTGTTCCATCCGGTAATTACAATTGGCATCAGAGCGGGTTCTAAAGCTTTTTAGTAGATCTGAGGACATGATGGAACATGAATGTGACAGAGCTGCTAGTTCGATAAATTGTCCCCCATATTTTGAGGGTGAAGATTACTCGCAATGGAAGATCATGATGAGGTTCAAGCCTAAGAAAAAGGTACAAAATTTTGCTATCTCTTCTGTTAAAATGAAAGATGTGGATGATAGTGATTCTGTGGATTTAGCTTTACTAACCAAAGAGTTTAAAAAATTTCTGAAAAATAAAAACTCTTATGGTAGTACTTCAAAAAGTATATCTGAATCAAAAAGGGGGCAATTATCTGAAAAACGAATTGACAAAAACCCAAAAGTCAATAATTTTGATAAAGAGAAAAGCGTTGTTGAAAAACCTATACGTTATGAATGTGGTGGTATTGGTCATATCTCTTCTGATTGTGGAAACAGAAAATATAGCTCACGAAATAACAAGGCTCTTAAGTCAACTTGGAGCGACAGTGAGGAAAATTCTCAAACTGAGAATGAAGAAGAGAATATTGCTTTCATCTCCTCACCTTATCATGAGGCATCTGACGATTCCAACAGTAAAGGTAAGATTTTTGATATATCAGATGATGTGACTAATGATAAGTGCAGGGAACTGTATAAAGCTTCAAGAGTGATGTTCAAAAGAAATCTTAAACTTGAGAACGAGATTGAGCAAATCAGAAAAGCAAAGATCAAGGCCGAGTTAAATCTTGAATCATGCAAAGAAAAATGGGAAGGTGAACGCTTTGCTTACACTGACAAAATTGATATTTTGCAGGATAAGATGAATTCCCAAAATTGGGAGGTGGAGCGTATTGAGTTGATTGACAGGATTAAAACCCTTCAGGTTGAAGTTAAAGCCCAATCAAATCTGAATATCTCACTAACCTCTAAAATTGAGAGTTTGCAGGTCAAGCTTGAAGAGTCTCAAGAAAAGTTCAACAAATTCTCAATAGGGTCAGATTTGGTTTCCAAAATGATTGGAATTGGAAAACCACACACCAACAAGAAAAGGTTGCGGCATAAAGGTGCAAAAATCAATCGTTCTAACTTTGTGAAAGGTGTGAGCTCAAGTGTGCACTCAAGCTCATCAAATGACCAAGAAACTCATCCCCCAACTCTTCCTCAAAAGCCTAAATTTGATTCAGCACCTCCACCTCATCAAAGGAGAACTCAGGTAAGTTCTGACAGTCACATATCTGTGCGTCAGCCTAGGTATATTCATAACTCAAAAAGTTTCACTCCCACTTGTCATTTCTGCGGAAAATTGGGACACATACGTCCTAGATGTAATATGCTCCGCAGGGTCACTCAAAATCAGAGGAAAGCATCAAAAATAGGCTCAACTGCATCGCTGCAAGCAGAGCTGAAAGAGCATCTGAAGTTGATTAGCAGGATTGCAATCCCCAAAGAGCAGAATTTGAAGCAGAAGCAAATCTGGATTAAAAAGGGTTCAAATAATTATTTTTCTGCTCATATGAATAATCTTGATAATATGCTTGAGCTTGCTTTCGTTCCTACGTACTGAACACAAATTGTCTAATTCGTTTACTAGGCCTTTAGACAGAACTCAATTTGAATCACTTAGAAGCACCGTTGGTGGATGCTCTAAGTATTGATACTCTCACTTCGCTTGATCCATTTTGCATGCATTCATGTTGTATGTCTTCATGGTAGTATAGGTGCATTATTATTTCCGTTTCTGCATTGTTAGGATCAGTTTCTGGAAATTCAAGATTGTGATTTGTATCCCTAAGTGTCTGACAGATTAATTTGAACTTAGATTGACGAGGGCTCTACTCCTTTTCTTAAATCTGTGTGCAATGAGCTGCTTAGCATGTTTTGAATTTGTTCCTGCATCACTCTGTAATTGTGAGCTTGAACAACATATTCTCTATCACCTTGAATCCTCACATGCACACATACTCTAAGTGGTGGTAAGTCATATTTGTTGGTTGGCCTGTTCTCAATACTCTTGTACGGAATATTTCCTCATTTTTGCTGCTCCTTGAAAAAAAAAAAAAAAAAAAAAAAGAATGTTTTTTGGAGCATGGCCAGGCTATTGCCAAAGTAAACAGCCCTCGGTCGTGACGAACGATATGAGGATTGGGAAGAAACGGGAATGGTTTGGTCACCCCGGTGGATTATGAGACTATTGACTCGAGTAGATGTGCTCTTTGGGATGTCCTTGTTACATCTAGTACCCTAAAGTCATCTGACTTGGGAGCTGCTAGCTTAATACTCGTTACATGGGTCGTAGTCTTCTTGAGCAAAAATGTTACTTTGTGTGAAAGGCCAAAAGAAAAATTCAAAATCATGCCCTCACGGTGTTATAAGGGGAATATAGTTTACGTGCTTAAATTTGTTTCGTATGTGAGGCTTGGTTTTCAGGTTTCCACAAATATTACACACCCCATCTTGAGATATGTTCACTCTTCACAACAAGAGGTATAGAATACTCGATCACCCTCTATCTTACCTTGTGATTGTCGGAATCAATTCACTCGTGTGAACTTATTTTGTTGCACTCTTGTTCATGATTAAGTGGTATTGCTCTTGTTGGAAAAGCTATGTGAATTAAATCTGTTCTTAGCATTTGGATACAACCCACTCATTGTGTGTTTGCATTTCATCCTTGCATCTCTCATCACATGATCACACTTAGGGGGAGTATTGATACTTGGGCTATCTTTCTCTGATTGATTCTTCTTGGGCTGGTGTCTATTGCGAAACATCTACTGGTGATCCTCCTTCTACATAGCTTCCGCTACATAAGTTGCATTTGTCATAAAAATGTCAATGTTGCATCGCTTTTTTGTGTGTTCCGTAATGATATCATATTTCTGATATACATATACCAGAGATGGGTCTATCCCGTGGACAAAAACCGTGTAAATGATTTTGGTTTCAGTGGTGAAGCCGATCAGGTCACCGATCAGGTCATTGAATAGGTCACTGATTACTGAACATGAGAAGTTCAATGAATTTGGAAATGAAAGTGCGCTTGTATGACATGAAACCAAGCACTAATTGGGAGGCAATCCAATGAATGGATGAGGAGATGGCAACGGCATAGGAAACTTTTATGTTAAAAGGGTGTTATAGTTTACCTGAATCTTCTTTTCAATTTCTTTGCTTCTTTTCTGGTTCCTTTTTATGTTTTTAGTGTGTGTGCAGGTCATATAGTTGAGGAAAGATAGAAGAAGATCACTGTTGACCGAAACAGTTTTTCTGGCTCGCGGATCGGTTCATTTTGAACGGCTAGGGTTCACAGCTCACTTGGAATCAGAAGACGTGCCATACATGGATCAAAAGCCCCAGGAGTCTATTTTCCAATGGAGTTGACAGATAGAAATTCTGAGTTCTAATGAGTCTGCAGTCTCCAGTTGAGTACAGAAAGGTCAGGGCAGAAAACCAGAAAACTGGGCAGCTGAGCCACATAAAGCGCAAAACAGGGGATAATTCCCTGGGTCCAAATGAGACAAGCCTTATATGTAATTGAAGCCCCAGATGTCTACTTCATTCATACCAAAGGGTTTCTGAATGTGACCCCTGTAGCTTCCGGTATTCAGGTTTGAATGGACAAAGGACATTCTGTCAGCATTCTGACAGTTTTCTGTATTTTTTTGCTAACTTTGCAGGTCTCTAGTTTTCACATCCCTTGGACTTAGAATTCGCGCCACATATGTACGGAAAGCCTTGAATATGAACTTTCATCTCCAAGTAGGATCTTTGGATTCCGATTCTGAATGGATGAGCTATAAGCCTCGGAAGTAGGACTGCTGCAAGGTTTTAGCTGAAATCAGTTTGTGACAAGTGATGTTTCCTATTGTCTTTGAGCATTATTGGAGTACCTTTGGAGCATGTTTGGCATGGAGCTTATGTTAGGAAGTCAAGGCTTAATTAGCCTTGAGGTTTGTGTCTTTTGTTCGTCTCCAAAGGTTGTGTGCATTGGGAGGTCTACAAGAGGGAGCATTCTCTACTTTTCTTAACTATACTTGTTTTTGTTGTTTTCTTTTCTCTCTCTTTCTATACTTAAATCTTTTCATTACATGTGATTATTTGTCAAACATTGAGGACAATATTTGGTTTAAGTGTGGGGGGAAGAAAATTGAAACCTTTTTGCTATTTTTAGGTTGTTAGTTTTGCGTTTTTGATATATATATAAAAATTTAAAAAAAAAAAAATTTTTAAAAAAAATAACAAAAAAAAAAAAAAAAAAACGATATTCAGTTTTTGTGTGCTTCATAACCTAGTTCGTTATCTTCCTCTATCTACTTGACAATGAATTCATGGATGGTTCTTGCAAGCTCTTGAGTTGGCTGCTGCATTAAATTTTGGAAAATTGGGAAGGCCATGCACATAGAGATTGATAGAAGTGGGAAGATACCAATGTTGAGGTTCTGAGTCCCATGCAGGGAATAAGACAAAGGAATATGATGATATCGGAATGAAATATTTGAAGTATGTGCTTTTGTTCCTTGTTGCATGCTCCTCTATTTATTCACTCAAGTACGAGCAGCACAAGAGCTGGTATTCTTGGGTTCATTCACAAGCTGTGTCTACATGTTCGGTTTTATTATGTTGTGCTCTCACTTGTTCATTAACTACAAGCTGAAGGTTGCCTTTGTCATTCCTAGACAAAAAGGGGGAGAATATTGGTGAATTTGATCAACTTGTGCTTTGATTGTTTAAATCTTTTGATATTGATCTTGAAATTGCGTTGACATTCCTATGCCTTATCTTTAACTTGCTTTTTACAAGGTGTGTGTGATAAGTGTTACAGGAATTGCAGGCTTCTTCCCAAGTGAGGATCCTCAAGTACTTGTTGAGGGGGAGTTTGTATTAATTAGATGTGTTTTGTATAGGAATGCCAAAGGGGAGATTGTAAGTACAAGATTTTGTACATGTTATTTGTTGGCATTCCCATACAAAGCTAGTGAAGTATATCATGACAATTCATCACTGAAGAAGCTGGAAAAGGGCCTAATACTGATCTCAAATACGTTACAGGTAAATGCATCTCATGAGTCAGCATATGCATTGGGATTGCAATCTGTGTTGCAATCCTTGAGTCAGTCCTAGGTTTTAGGAAGTTTGTTTTTGGAAAGTATCTTTCTATTCTTAAATTTTATTATGCAAAGATTTTTTTCACCAGTTAAAATCGTCCCATTGAAGACCTAATTGATTTAGGTCTGTTTATTTTAATTGGCAATCTTTTGTTAAAAAGATCTTTCCTAATAGGAATCAATTAGGGTTAGACGCATTGATTGTACACGATTCTTTCTCCATATAATTATGAAAATATGGTCTAGGTTTAGAGAGCTTTTAATTTGCATATCATATCAATTTGCATGTGATTGATGCATATATTGTGGGTCTAAACTCTCCAATTCAAATAGTGTTTAAGGAAAGGAGTTTAGGAAATCTTATCTGCATTTAGAATTGTTTTGAATACATATAAGATAAAAGATTGTGATTGCATATTGTTTTGAAAAACCTTTCCATGTTTATCTCAATCGATGTTTAATGTGATTGGATTGAGGGGGAGTCTTTATCTTCTATAAAAGGTTTTGAAACTGCATTATGAGATGTAGAGTTTTTGATTGAGAATTTTAATTGTGCTGCATAGTCTGCACTAACTGTTTTACAAAACTCTCATTGTTTGTTTGATTGATTGATCATACTGCTTGTTCACTGCATTCATCACTTGCATATGTGATTGAGATCAGTGAGGCTTCAAGGCAAGATTGAATCTGAAGGCGTGTCCAGATTTCTTCATCTATACAGATTGCTTCATAGTTGTTTAGAATAGGTCTTTTACAGTTGTGAGCAAGTTAGCATTGTTGCTAGTCAATGTGGTTGTGTTGAATACCACTACTTGTGATCTGTAACGATTTGATTCATATTGGATTTGATTCTCGTGTTGGCTACGTTAAAAGCCACGCAGTGAAGTTTCCTCAGTGGAGAGGTTTACACTGCGTCAGCAAGTCTTGTGTTCTTTTATTTGTGTTGTTGCTTGTTTGAATAACTGTCATTACTCAAACTCTATCAATTTTGTTCCATCCGGTAATTACACCCAGCTCTTTGAAACACTTACCAAACCCAATAGCCACACTCTAACATACACTCTGATGCACATGCCTCCTCGGGCGATGCCAGCATTTGGGGTGTCGAATAAGCCACAGTCTTGTTGTTACCCACCCTTCTTCGCCTTCCCATTAGACTTCGGCTGTTAAATGTTGACCACCTCCACAGACATTGTCTGACAACTGGAAAGCCCTCAACTCATAAGCCTTAGTGGGATACTTGTCCTTCTTCAGATTGTTTCTCAAACTTGTTCCTTCTTTTTTGAATCTTATCTTTCAACTGGTTCTTCGTAACATCCATTTCTTTGAAGATGTCATCAGTATCCTGCAAGGCATGGATAAGTACATGCACTACTGAGAAAGGGCTGGACCCTTATGCAGATATGGATGCATTTCATGACTTGTGCTTATCCTTGTCTCTCGCAGGATATTGATAACATCTTCAAGAAATGGCTCAAAAGTGGATGTTACCAAGAACCAATTAAGAGATAAGATCCGAAAAATGAGGAACAAATTTCAGAGCAATCTCAAGAAGGACAAGTATCCCACTAAGGCTCATGACTCTGCTTTCCAGTTCTCAAAGAAATCTTCATAACTTCAAAGCCTTTCGATCAGCGATTTGGCTTTCTCCGATTCCTCTTCTACACCATCGTTCTCTTGATCATCCCCCAATTTCTTAGCCTTCTTCTTTGGGTCCTTAATCAACTCGCCATCGGAACGGGACCTCTTCGAACCGGATTGAGGCGAAGGCGGATTGAGGCTGCGTCGGACAAGGGGAATAAGTGGCTAGAGACGTAAGAACATTTCTACATTACAATAGGTCTATAGTGTCCTGTTATTTGTTACTGCCCAAAGTGGTTACATGAAGCCCTTCTTGCAAATGATTTTGCTAGAGTTCTGGTTTTCTTTTTTTCTTGCAAATGATTTTTGCTAAAGTTCAGTTTTTGAT
Source organism: Rosa chinensis (assembly GCF_002994745.2). Lineage (NCBI taxonomy): Eukaryota > Viridiplantae > Streptophyta > Magnoliopsida > Rosales > Rosaceae > Rosa > Rosa chinensis. The sequence continues at coordinate 48,206,655 of NC_037090.1, read as the reverse complement.
TCGTAAAGCATGTAGGTTTTGCGCTTTATTGTACATGCCAAGTTTCTAAAGTTTGTGCTTTGCCCAAGCAAATCAGTTATCAGTGCTCCTTCTATAGATTTGAGCTGCCTGGAAGTACATTGATCATTTTGATAAGGGTAAAAATCACAAATAATACCTGAATTATATCTCAATTTTATAGATAGTACCTGAACTTCAATTTTGATCACAACTAATACCCGAACTTTTCGATTTCAGTTTAAATGATACCTAGAGTCACATTCGGTCACTATTCCGACTAAAAGCGACATGTGAGGCGATCATAATGATGATCTTTGGTGATTTTAAGGGTTGCAATCATAGCGATGATCTTTTTGGTAATAGGCTTTCCTTGAACTTTTTTTTTTTTTAAATCTTTTTTTGGATTTGATTTTTTTGGCCGGAATAGTGACCGAAAGTGGCTCTAGGTACCATTTAAAATGAAATCGAAAAGTTCGGGTACTGGCTGTGATCAAAATTGAAGTTCAGGTACCATCGATAAAATAGAGGATAAGTTCAAGTACCATTTGTGATAATAACCCTTTTGATAACATAATCATTATTTCTTTTATACAATTGTACGATGTACTTGAGACCTTGCGCACATGTGAAAACATTACACCTTGACCGGAGTGTAGAAAAACTTATTGTAAACAAATAAAAAATTAGGCTCGAAAAATGAGAAAGCAGTCAAAAGCGCCAAAAAGAGGGATCAAAATGCTGAAACAACACAAACAACCTTAAGAAAAATGTGTTAAAACATAATCTCATTGCTGTTTGGCTCGAGTGCAAACCACTGAGGACTCATCTCCAGATAAATAATAAAAGCATGTAAAATTTATATCATCGTACGTTGTCATTACAGTGTTAGAATCAACATGGACTTGTCACACATTAACATATAGTAAATTGATAATTAGCTTAATGTCAAAACTAGTTCAACATGGACACAAACTATAAATCAATACTAGTAGCTTAATGAAGCAGTGTATCAATTCATTAAGGATAGTAATCCATTGCTTAGTCTACAAGAAAGGCTACAAGATGCGATACATTAAGAATCTAACTAGGAAACCTAATCCGATAAGGAATGCTTTAATTGGAAGCTTGTCACGCCCCGAATTTTGAAATAAGGATTCAAATCCGGAACATGACTAATAACAATACAAATAACGTTCTGAATTTTTTTCTCAGAAACAACCACACCTTACACCTCTTAATATTACATAAACCAAATCCTCAAGTTACTTATTACAGCACGCTCTCACCAAATCAAATTATAAAGCTAAAATGAGTATAATTCTCCTCACAAAACAAATGCTGTAAATCCAATACTAATACTATAAACCGCACGATCACTGCCCTGATTCTCCTGACCTGTGAGATTACCCGCTACACAATTGAATAGTATACCGGGAATTGCAACAACACAAAACCCGGTAAGCTTTTGACAGCCCGTATGAGTAAACAAGAAAGAATTGTTGATTGATTAAATTACAATTATTATAACTCAAGTAAACAATCAACACACTCACAAGGTAACTCCAAAAATCACAGAAACGTAAAAATAGGTATTTTTCGATACTCTCTTTTAAAACTCAACATTGACAGACAGACTAAAACTCTGACTGATCACAACCAACAAATATTGCAACATTAATATGTGAAATAACATTAAAGCAATACATGCTTGATTCTCTTTTTAGTAACACCATCACATATTAAAAATATATCATAGATAGATATTTGATCAAAATAATATAAGAACACTTCTCTTTTTAGTGAATTTTCGGATTAACTGGTAACAAATCACAAATCCACGTGTTAGGGTCCGACGTACTATACCCAAAACACGGGAAAACCAAGTTGACTGGTAACAATTCATAAATCCACATACTAGGGTCCGACGTACTATACCCAAAGCATGGGACAACTAGGTTGACTGGTATCAATTCATAAATCCACGTACTAGGGTCCGACGTACTATACCCAAAGTACGGGTAAGCCGCAGCATACCAAGAACAAAACCAAAGTATGTATACTCAAAGTAAGCACCCTTCCTAAGAGTATAATAGTGCACTATCTGAAGGGACTAGAGCCCACAGCTTAACTTCCACATAACACCAAAACACATTTACCAGTAATTCACTTAAGCACGGGGTAGTAGATAACACTCGGCTTCACAATTGTACTTCTCAGACATAATCAAACTCACAACATACAATCTTTATGAATTATAGATCGTAATATATGTATATGTACACACACATATAGATACATATACTTAGGAATAATCTCATATGAAAACATGTGTAACATAATTGTATATCACAAATAAGTAAATTCACTAGCAAACAACATAATTAAAAAGAAGCTTATACATAATTGAAATCAAGTAAAATAGGTAATAATAAAGCACAAGCATTAAATAAGTAACTATAAACAATTTAACAAAATTATATTATAGTTAGTATTTCAATCCTTATGTCCAAATCCATTGAAGTTCATCAACCATGTTCATGGTTCTCCGATTAGAGTCACCAAATTTCAATATGTGTTATGTTGTCCATCACAAGTCCGAATTAGTTAAATGAGTACACCGTTTCAAAGGGTTTTTCACAAGGAATGCAATGGAATAAGTCATGTAGTCCAAATCAGAGTGATATAGTCCAGAAATGGTGAAGAACCATAACAGTGCAGAAACCGATATTTTTGATACTGTCCTTTGATGTCTAAGTAATTACGTACTGTGTATTTTACCAGTACTTCTCAAACTCTCCAGATCAGAAGTAGAGGTCCTAAGCTTCAAATTGATATAAAGTTTGTAGAAAATGGATAAGAAATGAGGGAGATATGAATTTTTGAAGTTGTGATGGCTGTATGAGATTTCCAGCGAGTTTAAAAATTGAAAACTTTGATTAGCCATAACTTCTTCATTTCTTAACCTTTTTTAGTGATTCAAAAGCCTAAATTGAAGAACTTTTGATGAGGAATTTAATACTGTAAATATTTTTGACAAAATAGATTTTTTTATATACGAAAATACTGGTTTGCAGTAAAGCAGATCCTTTTCCATCTTATCATTGATTATGTAGTTTGATAAATCTTAAAGACAAAAGAACATAAAAATGTATTCATGTACTTACTTAAGGAACTCAGAAGGTCTTGTGATCAAACTTTGGACTTCTTTCACAAAAAAGAAACTTCTTAAGGGAAAAAGGGTGAAGGATTTGTGTGAGGAACTTCTAGTTGAGTTTTCTCTTCAACTAAGGGAGTTTTTGATCAATTTTGCATTTGATCTTCAAGCTTGTAGGAAGTATGATCAGATCATATGCTTAAATAGGCTAGAATTAAGCATAAAATAAGTAAGTGACTAATTATTATAAGGTGAGTGACTAATCACTATTTAGGTTAAATGATTAAAAGGATAAGATAAAATAAAAAATAATAATAAAAGAAAGAAAGCATAAATCCACTTGCTAAATATATATATATATATATATATATATATGTATGTATGTATGTATGTATGTACACACACACACACACATCCATATGCACATTTACCCAATTAATAAGTAAAGAACTTTAGTGCTTTCTTAAGGTAAAAAAAATGGCAATAATTAGTAAATGACATGCATCATAAAAATAACATAGATGAGAGTCTTGAGCTCAATAACAAAGATTTTTCGAATATAGTTAATAATATAGTGTTCTATAGTTGGCACTAATTTTCGGGTTATTACAGTCTACCAACCTTAAAAGAAAATTCGTCCTCGAATTTTACATAGGTTTCTCAAAGAAAAGAAATCACCAAAAGTATTTGTATATTTTCATTCTCCTCGATGAAAAGTGAACTCCACCTGGTGAGCAAAACTCCCCCTTAAACCAATATACTAACACACCGAGGGTATTTCATATCTCCTAATACGACCTAACGTTCTAGATGACTTCTAACACTCTTACATACCAATGACTTGATCAATACTGAAGAGCACACGATGGGGATCCGCTGCAGACGGGCCATCACTCGGAAAGTATTGACAAATCATTGAATATGCACCTTACGCTCTGATACCAATCTGTCACGCCCCCAAATCCAAGGCCAATATTATACTGAAATATGGCTCGTGAATTTGTGACGTGAGTCAAAACAAATAAAATTTTCTTCTTGAATAAATCAACAGGAAGTAAAAGAAATTATATACGTGTTTGAATAGTACTTTTATTAGAAAACAAATATCGGTAATATATTTACATAACCAAAGTTAAGCAAAATTCGAATCAGTACAGGTATTTACTAGAAATAGTAGTAGAAAAATATTATTTTATCTAGTAGGTTCATCCCGTTTCCCCAAGCACCTACTCAATACCTGAAAACAAGAAGGTGTAGCATCATGAGCAACACAAGCCCAGTAAGTACACAACTTACATTCTTATATTAATGTGTCTTATAAGAAATCAAAACTGAACAACCAATTAAAATGTTCCAAGAACCATTTATATGTTCATACAAATTCTTAAATATGTAGATATATACACACAATACATACACACACACACATATATACAAATATATTCATTCGTGTGAATGGTTTGGTAATAAATCACATAGTCACATCTTCTTATCAAACCAACAAATATTGTAGTATTAATATGTGAAATAACATTAAAGCAATACATGTTTGATTCTCTTTTTACTCACACCATCACATATTAAAAATATATCATAGATAGATATTTGATCAAAATAATATAAGTACACTTCTCTTTTTAGTGAATTTTCGGATTAACTGGTAACAAATCACAAATCCACGTGTTAGGGTCCGACGTACTATACCCAAAACACGGGAAAACCAGGTTGACTGGTAACAAATCACAAATCCACGTGTTAGGATCCGACGTACTATACCAAAAACACGGGAAAACCAGGTTGACTGGTAACAATTCATAAATCCACGTACTAGGGTCCGACGTATTATACCCAAAGTACAGGTAAGCCGCAGCATACCAAGGACACTACCAAAGTATGTATACTCAAAGTAAGCACCCTTCCTAAGAGTATAATAGTGCACTATCTGAAAGGACTAGAGCCCACAGCTTAACTTCCACATAACACCAAAACACATTTACCAGTAATTCACTTAAGCACGGGGTAGTAGATAACACCCGGCTTCACAATTGTACTTCTCAGACATAATCAAATTCACAACATACAATCTTTATGAATTATAGATCGTAATATATGTATATATACACACACATATAGATACATATACTTAGGAATAATCTCATATGAAAACATGTATAACATAATTGTATATCACAAATAAGTAAATTCACTAGCAAACAACATAATTAAAAAGAAGCTTATACATAATTGAAATCAAGTAAAATAGGTAATAATAAAGCACAAACATTAAATAAGTAACTATAAACAATTTAACAAAATTATATTATAGTTAGTATTTCAGTCCTTATGTCCAAATCCATTGAAGTTCATCAACCATGTTCATGGTTCTCCGATTAGAGTCACCAAACTTCAATATGTGTTATGTTGTCCATCACAAGTCCGAATTAGTTAAATGAGTACACCGTTTCAAAGGGTTTTTCACAAAGAATGCAATGGAATAAGTCATGTAGTCCAAATCAGAGTGATATAGTCCAGAAATGGTGAAGAACCATAACAGTGCAGAAACCGATATTTTTGATACTGTCCTTTGATGTCTAAGTAATTACGTACTGTGTATTTTACCATTACTTCTCAAACTCTCCAGATCAGAAGTAGAGGTCCTAAGCTTCAAATTGATATAAAGTTTGTAGAAAATGGATAAGAAATGAGGGAGATATGAATTTTTGAAGTTGTGATGGCTGTATGAGATTTCCAGCGAGTTTAAAAGTTGAAAACTTTGATTAGCCATAACTTCTTCATTTCTTAACCTTTTTTTAGTGATTCAAAAGCCTAAATTGAAGAACTTTTGATGAGGAAATTAATACTGTAAATATTTTTGACAAAACATTTTTGTTTTATACGAAAATACTGGTTTGTAGCAAAGCAGATCCTTTTCCATCTTATCATTGATTATGTAGTTTGATAAATCTTAAAGACAAAAGAACATAAAAATGTATTCATGTACTTACTTAAGGAACTCAGAAGGTCTTGTGATCAAACTTTGGACTTCTTTCACAAAAAGGAAACTTCTTAAGGGAAAAAGGGTGAAAGATTTGTGTGAAGAACTTCTAGTTGAGTTTTCTCTTCAACTAAGGGAGTTTTTGATCAATTTTGCATTTGATCTTCAAGTTTGTAGGAAGTATGATCAGATCATATGCTTAAATAGGCTAGAATTAAGCATAAAATAAGTAAGTGACTAATTATTATAAGGTGAGTGACTAATTACTATTTAATTCGGAACATGACTAATAACAATACAAATAACGTATTACCTATAAAAGAAATTAGGTAATAACACATATTACCTATTTTGGGTATCAGAGCGTAAGGTGCATATTCAATAATTTGTCAATACCTTCCAAGTGATGGCCCGTCTGCAGCGGATCCCCATCGTGTGCTCTTCAGTATTGATCAAGTTATTGGTATGTAAGAGTGTTAGAAGTCATCTAGGACGTTAGGTCGTATTAGGAGTTATGAAATACCCTCGGTGTGTTAGTATATTGGTTTAAGGGGAAGTTTTGCTCATCAGGTGGAGTTCACTTTTCATCGAGGATAATGAAAATATACAAATACTTTTGGTGATTTCTTTTCTTGGAGAAACCTATGTAAAATTCGAGGACGAATTTTCTTTTAAGGTTGGTAGACTGTAATAACCCGAAAATTAGTGCCAACTATAGAACACTATATTATTAACTATATTCGAAAAATCTTTGTTATTGAGCTCAAGACTCTCATCTATGTTATTTTTATGATGCATGTCATTTTAGTACTAATTATTGCCATTTTTTTTACCTTAAGAAAGCACTAAAGTTCTTTACTTATTAATTGGGTAAATGTGCATATGGATGTGTGTGTGTGTGTACATACATACATACACACACACACACACACACAGATATATATATATATATATATATATATATATTTAGCAAGTGGATTTATGCTTTCTTTCTTTTATTATTATTTTTTTATTTTTTCTTATCCTTTTAATCATTTAACCTAAATAGTGATTAGTCACTCACCTTATAATAATTAGTCACTGACTTATTTTATGCTTAATTCTAGCCTATTTAAGCATATGATCTGATCATACTTCCTACAAGCTTGAAGATCAAATGAAAATTGATCAAAAACTCCCTTAGTTGAAGAGAAAACTCAACTAGAAGTTCTTCACACAAATCCTTCATCCTATTTCTCTTAAGAAGTTTCCTTTTTGTGAAAGAAGTCCAAAGTTTGATCACAAGACCTTCTGATTTCCTTAAGTAAGTACATGAATACATTTCTACGTTCTTTTATCTTTAAGATTTATCAAACTACATAATCAATGATAAGATGGAAAAGGATCTGCTTTACTGCAAACCAGTATTTTCGTATATAATAAAATCTGTTTTGTCAAAAATATTTACTATATTAAATTCCTCATCAAAAGTTCTTCAATTTAGGCTTTTGAATCACTAAAAAAGGTTAAGAAATGAAGAAGTTATGGCTAATCAAAGTTTTCAACTTTTAAACTCGCTGGAAATCTCATACAGCCATCACAACTTCAAAAATTCATATCTCCCTCATTTCTTATCCATTTTCTACAAAATTTATATCAATTTGAAGCTTAGGACCTCTACTTGTGATCTGGAAAGTTTGAGAAATAATGGTAATTTTACACTGTACGTAAAGACTTAGATATCAAAGGTCAGTATCAAAAATATCAGTTTCTGCACTGTTATGGTTCTTCACCATTTCTGGACTAGGTCACTTCGAACTAGATTACATGACTTATTCCATTGGATTCCTTGTGAAAAACCCTTTGAAATGGTGTACTCAATTGACTAATTCGGACTTGTGATGGACAACATAACACATCTTGAAGTTTGATGACTCTAATCGGAGAAACATGAACATGGTTGATGAACTTCAATGGATTTGGACATAAGGACTGAAATACTAACTATAATATAATTTTGTTAAATTGTTTATAGTTACTTATTTAATGCTTGTGCTATATTATTACCTATTTTACTTGATTTCAATTATGTATAAGCTTCTTTTTAATGTTTATACTAACTATAATTTAATTTTGTTAAATTGTTTATAGTTATTTAATGTTTGTGCTTTATTATTACCTATTTTACTTGATTTCAATTATGTATAAGCTTCTTTTTAATTATGTTGTTTGCTAGTGAATTTACTTATTTGTGATATACAATTATGTTATACATGTTTTCATATGAGATTATTCCTAAGTATATGTATCTATATGTGTGTGTATATATACATATATTACGATCTATAATTCATAAAGATTGTATGTTGTGAATTTGATTATGTCTGAGAAGTACAATTGTGAAGCCGGGTGTTATCTACTACCCCGTGCTTAAGTGAATTACTGGTAAATGTGTTTTGGTGTTATGTGGAAGTTAAGCTGTGGGCTCTAGTCCCTTCAGATAGTGCACTATTATACTCTTAGGAAGGGTGCTTACTTTGAGTATACATACTTTGGTAGTGTCCTTGGTATGCTGCGGCTTACTCGTACTTTGGGTATAGTACGTCGGACCCTAGTACGTGGATTTATGAATTGTTACCAGTCAACCTGGTTTTCCCGTACTTTGGGTATAGTACGTCGGACCCTAGTATGTGGATTTATGAATTGTTACCAGTCAACCTGGTTTTCCCGTGTTTGGGGTATAGTACGTCGGACCCTAACACGTGGATTTGTGATTTGTTACCAGTCAACCTGGTTTTCCCGTGTTTTGGGTATAGTATGTCGGACCCTAACACGTGGATTTGTGATTTGTTACCAGTTAATCTGAAAATTCACTAAGAAGAGAAGTGTACTTATATTATTTTGATCAAATATCTATCTATGATATATTTTTAATATGTGATGGTGTGAGTAAAAAGAGAATCAAGCATGTATTGCTTTAATGTTATTTCACATATTAATACTACAATATTTGTTGGTTTGATAAGAAGATTGCCATTTTTTTAGTACTAATTATTGCCATTTTTTTTACCTTAAGAAAGCACTAAAGTTTACTATACCCAAAACACGGGAAAACCAGGTTGACTGGTAACAATTCATAAATCCACATACTAGGGTCCGACGTACTATACCCAAAGTACGGGAAAACCAGGTTGACTGGTATCAATTCATAAATCCACGTACTAGGGTCCGGCGTATTATACCCAAAGTACGGGTAAGCCGCAACATACCAAGGACACAACCAAAGTATGTATACTCAAAGTAAGCACCATTCCTAAGAGTATAATAGTGCACTATCTGAAGGGACTAGAGCCCACAGCTTAACTTCCACATAACACCAAAACACATTTACCAGTAATTCACTTAAGCACGGGGTAGTAGATAACACCCGGCTTCACAATTGTACTTCTCAGACATAATCAAATTCACAACATACAATCTTTATGAATTATAGATCGTAATATATGTATATGTACACACACATATAGATACATACACTTAGGAATAATCTCATATGAAAACATGTGTAACATAATTGTATATCACAAATAAGTAAATTCACTAGCAAACAACATAATTAAAAAGAAGCTTATACATAATTTAAATCAAGTAAAATAGGTAATAATAAAGCACAAGCATTAAATAAGTAACTATAAACAATTTAACAAAATTATATTATAGTTAGTATTTCAGTCCTTATGTCCAAATCCATTGAAGTTCATCAACCATGTTCATGGTTCTCCGATTAGAGTCACCAAACTTCAATATGTGTTATGTTGTCCATCACAAGTCCGAATTAGTTAAATGAGTACACCGTTTCAAAGGGTTTTTCACAAAGAATGCAATGGAATAAGTCATGTAGTCCAAATCAGAGTGATATAGTCCAGAAATGGTGAAGAACCATAACAGTGCAGAAACCGATATTTTTGATACTGTCCTTTGATGTCTAAGTAATTACGTACTGTGTATTTTACCATTACTTCTCAAACTCTCCAGATCAGAAGTAGAGGTCCTAAGCTTCAAATTGATATAAAGTTTGTAGAAAATGGATAAGAAATGAGGGAGATATGAATTTTTGAAGTTGTGATGGCTGTATGAGATTTCCAGCGAGTTTAAAAGTTGAAAACTTTGATTAGCCATAACTTCTTCATTTCTTAACCTTTTTTTAGTGATTCAAAAGCCTAAATTGAAGAACTTTTGATGAGGAAATTAATACTGTAAATATTTTTGACAAAACATTTTTGTTATATACGAAAATACTGGTTTGTAGCAAAGCAGATCCTTTTCCATCTTATCATTGATTATGTAGTTTGATAAATCTTAAAGACAAAAGAACATAAAAATGTATTCATGTACTTACTTAAGGAACTCAGAAGGTCTTGTGATCAAACTTTGGACTTCTTTCACAAAAAGGAAACTTCTTAAGAGAAAAAGGGTGAAAGATTTGTGTGAAGAACTTCTAGTTGAGTTTTCTCTTCAACTAAGGGAGTTTTTGATCAATTTTGCATTTGATCTTCAAGCTTGTAGGAAGTATGATCAGATCATATGCTTAAATAGGCTAGAATTAAGCATAAAATAAGTAAGTGACTAATTATTATAAGGTGAGTGACTAATTACTATTTAGGTTAAATAATTAAAAGGATAAGATAAAATTAAAAAAATAATAAAAGAAAGAAAGAATAAATCAGATCATAAATCCACTTGCTAAATATATATATATATATATATGTGTGTGTGTGTGTGTGTGTGTGTATATATATATATATATATGTATGTATGTATGTACACACACACACACATCCATATGCACATTTACCCAATTAATAAGTAAAGAACTTTAGTGCTTTCTTAAGGTAAAAAAAAAGGGCAATAATTAGTACTAAAATGACATGCATCATAAAAATAACATAGATGAGAGTCTTGAGCTCAATAACAAAGATTTTTCGAATATAGTTAATAATATAGTGTTATATAGTTGGCACTAATTTTCGGGTTATTACAAAGCTCCTTGAGGGTTATGTCACCTATATATATATATATATATATATATATATATATATATATATATGGATGAATTGGTCCCTGTTACCACCGACGTTATTTGCATAAGTTCTGTCCATTGAGAAGCAAGTTGGTAAGTAACAGGAGGCCATATTCAGTGATTAGAGTTTGCAGCTGCATAAGATGGAATCCTTGCCTGTTATTACTGAAGGTAAGTTTTAGTTCTTTTGTGATTGTTGTCAAGTTGATGTGCATATGTTGTGAGCATATATATGGTTTTTACAATTGGTATTAGAGCATAGGCTCACAAATATCAAAATCATTTTAGGGTTTTGCAAAACAAACACAAACAAAAAAGGAGGGTTTTTTGCTTTACGGGTCAAGTAACTGATCAGGTAACTGACCAAGTACCTGGTCAGGTAACTGATCAGGTACCTGACCAAGTAAGTAACTGACCAGGTAACTGACCAAGTAACTGGTCAGGTACCTGATCAAAGTAAGTTACTTAATCTCTTGAACCAGTCGCAGCAAACATAAGAGCCAGGCCCAAAACTCGACCCGAAGCCTTAAGAACAAAGGACCGTTGTTCTACAACGGTCAGTTTCTATCAAGAAGAGGGTATGAGACTGGATTCGGAAGTGTTTGAGGTGTTTTCATCTCAGAAGGGATTCAAACCCCAATTGCTGTGAATCAAGATACCAAGAGAATTGTTTTGCTACATCTGGATAACAAATTCACGCTTCCGCTGAGATTTTTTGCAGCAAATTGGGGAAAAAGCAAAAACAGGTTTTTCTGTGAAAATTGTTTTCGATTCATAGCATAATTATTAAGTTTTTTGATTGTGTTCAAGAACCCTAGTAGCATTCCCGGCGTGCGTTAGGCTAGAGTAGATGGTGACCGGATGAAATTTACAATTTCTTGATTATTCTATGGTTTCTTGGAATCGAAACAATTGTTTGTACTTGAATATGCATGATGAATTGATTGCTTATATGGTACTGTATCTGTGATTGTGTGACAATGTATGAAGAATAAGAATCTCCCAAAAGCTTTACACATTGTAGAAATTGACAGATGCAAGAGCTTAATTTTCTTATAAAGACAATCATCTGGGTAGAATATACAGTTAAAAGCTCATGAGTTTTATAGTTTTCTGTTGGCATAAGTGATTATGATGCACAAAGCATTCTTCATTGATGTTGGCAGAGAACACTGATCAGGTACCTGACCAAGTAACTGACCAGGTAACTGGTCAAATAACTGACCAAGTAACTGATCAAGTAACTGTACCTGATCGAGTAACAAAACTGAAATTGTGTTTTGTGTTTTAAAACTATGCTTCAGTTTTATCTTCCAAAGAAGTGGTCAAGTATGGTTTTAGAATACAAAACAGCAGTATGCATGCTTGATGAAAATAAATACGGATACTTAGAAATTTTTCTTCTGTCTAAAGATGTGGATAAATTTTTTTGGATAACTTGTTTTCATTGAACGTGGTATATTGATAAAGAACTCCAGGATGTTATGCTTCTGCTCAAAAGTGTTGCTTAACATTGTTTTTGTTATGGACTGACATGAACGCAAGTATGGATTGTTTAGGTTTTCTGTATGTTCTTGTTTTGGTTGCTTAAAGCTAAACAAAACACAGAAAACTTAAAGTTATTTTCTTTACAAATTGAGAACTCACATGAATTTTTGTTTTGCTCCTTAGGTAACTCTTACATGAAATTGAACAGTGTCTTGATGTTAACTGGAACCAACTATAGAGCTTGGCTAGATTCTGTAGAGAACTATATGGGAATGCATGAGAATATAGACTATTGCTTTACTGAGGAAAAACCTGAAAAGTTGAATGAAAAGAGCACCAAGAAAGAAACTGACCTTTACAAGAAGTGGCACAGATCCAATAGAATGGCTAAGAACCTCATTCGTACCTCCATGTCTAAAACTGTCAGGAGAAGTATAGAGGAGCCTGAGCTAGCATCAGATTTTTTGGAACTCATAGGTGCTAAGTTTAAAGAAAGTGAAAAAGCAGAAGCAGCTGGGCTAACCAAGGAGTTTCATGATTTGAAGTACATGGGTCCAGGGGGAGTTAGAGAGAATATTATGAAGATGATCAATATAAATGGCAGACTCAGGGAACTCTTGATGGGGGTTAGGGATGAGCAGGTAGTGCATTATGCACTACATTCCTTGCCTAACAGTTTTAGTCATCTTAGGACCAGTTACAACTCTCAAAAGGGAAACTGGACTCTAGATGAACTTATATCCATCTGTGTGGATGAGGAATCTAGGATCAAGGAAGAAAAGGAACCTGCTACAACCATTAACCTCATTGAGAAGCCTAAAAGGAAAAAACCCCAGAATAAGCTCAAGCCTACCAAAGCCATAACTAAGAGTTCAACAACTGCAGTGGCCAAGGAAAACAGGCCATTCAGGTTCAAGTGCTACTTTTGCAAAAGAGTAGGACACATGAAAAAGGACTGCACTGGCTATAAGAACTGGTTAGCCAAAAAGGGTAAGATTTTTTCTAATACAGTTTTTTCCTTAGAAATTAATCTTATAAATTTTGAACCACAGTCTTGGTAGATAGATTCAGGCTCACCTATTCATATTACTAATTCCTTGCAGGGATCATAAGGAAGAGAGAATCCCAAAAAGTGATGAAGTGAACCTGTGTGTGGGCAATGGCATGAGAGTGGCAGTCAAGGCTATTGAAACCTTAAAGCTCGATTTAGGATTAGGAAAATTGTTAGTTCTGGACAATGTTTTTTATGTACCTTCCATGAGAAGGAATTTGGTTTCAGTTTCTCTTTTAGTAGAATCTGGTTGTAGACTTGTTATGGATAGTAATGAAATTCTTATTTCTGAAAATTCTGTTCAAATTGGTTCTGGTGTTATCTCGAATGATTATTTACAGTTAAATTGTTCAATGGCTCAACAAGAAATTTTACTTGTTGAAAATAACACAAACAGTACTAGCACTTTAACAGGTGTTAAAAGAACCAAACTAAATGAAAAGTCTGCATTTTTATGGCATAGAAGACTCGGCCATGTTTCAAAAGAGAGACTGAAAATTTTGGTGAAAAATAACATCCTAAATGAACTTGATTTTTCTGATCTAACAGACTGTGTGGAATGCTTTAAGGGAAAAATAACTAATACTAGAAAGAAGACTGCATATAGAAGCCAAAATTTATTAGAACTCATACACACTGATATATGTGGACCATTTAGGCATCAAACTATCTGTGGGAATGTGTATTTTATCACATTCATTGATGACTTTTCTAAATACAGTTATATTTATCTACTTTCAGAAAAGGTACAAGCATTGAAAGCCTTTCAAATCTTTAAATCTGAGGTAGAAAATCAACTAGAAAAGAAAATCAAAACAGTGAGGTCAAATAGAGGTGGTGAGTTCTATGGCAAGTACACTGAATCCGGCCAACAAAAGGGTCCATTTGCCTTGTTTTTGCAAGACAATGGAATTAAAGCTCAATATACAACACCCTATAACCCACAACAGAATGGTGTTACAGAAAGAAAGAATAGGACTCTTTTGAACATGGTTAGATGTATGATGTGTACAACTGGTTTGCCTAAATTTCTGTGGGGTGAGGCTTTAAAAACTGCAAATTATATTTGCAACAGGACACCTAGCAAAGCTATAGAAAAGACTGCTTTTGAGCTTTGGTGTGGCAGGAAACCCAGTCTTCATCACTGCCATGTTTGGGGATGTCAAGCAGAACCTAGGATTTATAATCCAAGCTTGGATAAACTTGACCCCAAAACTGTTAGTTGCTATTTTATAGGTTATCCAAATAAATCTAAAGGCTATAAATTATATTCTGCTCATCATTCACCTAGAATTTTTGAAACACATCAAGTAAAGTTTCTAAGTGAAAAAGTTCAAAAGGATGAAAAATCACAATTTTATTTCAAAACATATAAATGGGCTTTAAACTTTGCCTTTAACGTCATGTTAACTAGAATTCATAACTCTACGAATCAAACAAAGGAAATAAAAGAAAAAGGATGAAATACACCGTGGAAGATGAATGACAAAGCCTTGAGACGAGAACTCGAAGATCCTTGAAAGCAAGCAATCTTCTAGGAACGACCAAGGGTGGATGGTGGCTAGGATCTTGATGTATTGCATGACTTCTTCTCCTCCTTGGTTGAGACGCAGAGCTTCTGAAGACTAGATAATGGAGAGAATTTTTCTAATGTTTATTTTCTAATGGAGAGAGGTGTTGTGTGTGGTGTTTTCTGAATGAAGAGGTGTGTTGTGTTGTGGTGGTGTGATGCTCCTATTTATAGGAGGATGACAACTTAGTCTCCAAGTCTTCAAGATTGATCCACACAGCATTAGTCAATTATATAATGTCACGTCAGCTCTGCCATGTCACTCAACCAATGAGAATCCTCCAATTTAACACCTTGATTTAGAGAGATTATTTTTGAATTAATTACATGATTATTTTCTGATTTATCTCCTTAATTTTGGCCAAGAATGAATGTGGACATCAAGGAATGTGTCTGGACCTATTTTCAACCTTTCTGCTTGTTGCAATCCCTTGAAATTCTCCTTCCATATCTGTCAAAATCTCCCTTTGGCCATAATCATGCATTTAGGATTTAATTGAGATGTCATTATCCATATATTCTTGAAATTCTGTCAAAATCAGTTTGTGTCTAATAATGACCCAAAATCTGATTTTTAAACATATTTTCTTGCCAAAAATGACTCCCAATCCATATCACCTTTGTAGAGGACATCTTGACCTTGTTCTTGGGCTCTCCTAGTCCACCCAGGTATCCTATTGTCATCAAGATTCCTCATTTTTTGCCATTTCTCTTCCATTTATTCCAATGTACCTTGAAAATAAAAACTAAATTAAAATTTATTTATTTAAGGAATATCTAAGTAAAATATGAGGAAATAACTATTAAAACATCGCATTAAAATGCTCCTATCACCGATCGGTATCGGTATAGTTCGGTCGGTATCGGTTTCGGTTTCTCGGTCTTAGATTCCCAGCCCTAGTGGATTGTGTATATGCAAAGGAATAATAGCTATGCAATTGTCTTGATGTTTGTCTTTAAATGCTACAACAGTCTTCTGATGGTATTATAAACATTAATCCAATGATTTTGAAATTAGGGCAAGGGAGGAGTTGAATGTCAGAACAGGGCAAGATGATCATTGCTCGCGTAATTATTCTATCTGACTGTAGATTGGGTTTGTTATCAAGATCGGAGTTTCAATGTGATTCCAAGCGTCTAGATCCGGAATTTCCCTCACCAACACACTCCAATCTATGATATTCAATGACTTGTTAAGAGGCTTGGGTTTGTGTATTAGGATGAACAGAATATAGTAATTGGTGATGGTGGCAATGGGATTGGTGGTTGGGCGTGGAGAGAGAGCTCGGTGGATGAAAAGAAAAAGAAGATAGGCAGAAAGAAAAGAAAAAATGGAAGTGAAAGAATTAAAAAGAGAAAAGGAATGAAGAAAGAACACAGGGCTATAATGGATATTTCACCAATAACTTGGCATGCAGAGAGCTAAGTTGGCGTGGAAGGTATTGCCACATCAGCTAGTTAAAGGCACATTTTAACGAAGGGCTAACGAGGTGGACCTATTGGAGGAAAATTGAGAGAATAGAGAGTTTTTGGATGAAATTGAAATGTCAGGGACTGAAATGATGTTGGAGGCAAAATACATAGACTAAACAGATTTTATCCCAATTTTTTTTATATTGTGCCCAATCCTGAAATTCTTTCTATACATATAAACAACAATCAGAAAAATAAACTGGGAGTGCGAGATTCTATTCTCTATAGACTAGGTTAGTTGTATGTCCTAAAGGACGGCTCTTTCTGTTAGCCCCTCAAGGGTGTGTCGTTTCTGGTATTGCTTGCTGAATATTATAAAGAGAAAATTTCACAAATTGTCACTCAACTATGACTCATTCGACACTTTGGTCACTGAAGTTTCAAATATATCACTTGGGTCACTCAACTATTACATTGTTAATTTTTTTTATTAAAAAAAATTTATTTGCCAGAATATTAATGATATTTTCATCCAACCAATTATGAAAAATTAATAAATATGTATTAAAATGATTGGAAGAAGTGATTAAAGTGAGAAAAAATACTCCTTGGGTGACTAAAGTGATTGACAGTGTAATAGTTGAGTGACCATAGTGATATATTTGAAACTTGAGTGACCAAAGTGTCGAATGAGTAATAATTGAGTAACCATTTGTCGAATTCTCCCTATTATAAAATTGGATGACCTATTTCGATTAAAAAAAACAAACAAAAAAAATCTATACAGTTCTAATCATTAGCTAATACGTCAGAACAAAGGGAACTGATATGTTGAAATTCATTTTTTTCTCAATCCAATCTTGGAAAACGGCGACAGGGGAACCCAGCAATATCGTGTGCTGATCAAATTCTTGCAGGATGATAGTTCTGATTTCCAAGGACCAAAAAATCGAAAAAATCACCAAAATATCTGCGAAATTTTCATTTTTTTTAGGGTCCGAAATATCGGCCACCCAATTAAATTTCGGCGAGATTCTCGAAATATCGCGATATTTCCCTAAATCATCGATATTAACAACAATATCGCAAAATTTCAGACAGCATGGAGCCCACGTGAACGAAATTTCAGATAACTTGGGACCCACACACCCACTAAGATTTTGGGATTGTACATAAAAATACAACTCTCGCATGCAATCACCAAGATTCGAACCTTGGTTGCTAAAGAAGAATCAAAGCAGCTCAACCAATGCCGCTGCAATGCCATTCGATTATTTAGTGCGACACACACACACGATACCTAAACTAATATATATACATATTTGTTGTTTTGAATCAAACCCGAGGGCATACGCCAATATATACATATTTTTTAATTCTAAATCTGAAAATTAAGAGAAATATCTAGTCAATAGCCAATTTACAATAATTTTTTTTTCCAACAATTCTCAATCTAAAATAATCTTTATTACTTTAAAAACAAGAATATTTTCATCACACAATTCATTTTCGGCAGCTTCATGCTTCACACTAGATATATTTCTTATACTCTTATTTCAGTAATACAAAGTTAGGTATACTATTATTTAATATTACTGAGTAGTTGGTTTCTATACTCTATTTTGTTGATTTGAATTAATCATATCTACTTTTCCATCTAGTATAAAAAACTATTGAGAAATTAAGTTAAATTTTATGAAATGTCAGACGATTCAGCACATACTAATTTATCTTAAATTACTATAAATCAATATATTACAATGTTCATTCAACATTTTCTTTTAAAATATAGTAGATAATTGATTCAAAAACATTTCCAAAAGTCTTATTTAAAATTTCCGGATTTTTATCTAAATTTCCATTATTTTTCTCAAATATTTATCAATATCGATATTTCCGTCGAAATTTCCATTTTTTAGACAGTCAATATATCTTCAATATTCGATATTTTAGTCATTGCTGATTTCTGATTTTTGTTCTAGTTGAACCAAAGCAACAAGCTCAAGCTGGTACTGATCCACTGCAGTACAATACAGTCTCCACCACTTACAATCTTCCATCTTTGGGGTTTATACTAAACACAAGTAATCAAGCTGCTTTGAAGAACTCAGCCGAACTGTAGAGTTTGATACAAGTAATCAAACTACTTTAAATTACAAACTACATCGAAATGCATTTCATTGAGGAAATAATAAATCACAAAAGTTGATACAAAATGTCTTACTGGCACATCTTGATCTTTTGCATAGTATAGTAAAACAGTTTTCAATTTATGTAGCTTAGAGTGTAATTGGACCATGCATAAGCAACTCTATAATATATACACTGTATTGCAAAATTTTGACTATCCGCAACCTTTTTTTCATAATCCATTGACAACTAGACAATGCAACCAGGCATTTGTGCCAAACCACACGCCAAATAAATTATCAAAAACCAAAACAGAATCGAAGAATGCACTATTGAACCACAGACTAGACTGCAATAAGCCAACTTATGCAGATGCACTTTCTCGAGGAACGAATCAGGCATCCACCAATGCAAGAAAATATAATGATCAGAAGCAGCAATTTCCATAAACAAAAAACAATGCCATCAGAAACGAATTATGATGAGAGTATAAATTGCAATGCAAGCTGTTGCTGGGGTTGCAAGGATGACCAGGTTGACGCAAGGGTAGAGGGCGGTAAAGTTTGTTGGAGCTGCCTTAATAAATTAATCATTCGACTAGTTGTTTGCTCTGTGGCCAAGTCTTTACCCGCACATATAACCTACACCAAATTATCCTAAATGGGTGAGACGCAATATTTCGGAGGAATCACGTTAAATAATTGTGCAGCAATTTCATACACAATACCTCGGCAAAAACCGCAACTATTTTCGGAAGATACTGATTATTGGGGCCCAAAAGCTCTCTATCCGACCTGTACTCAATGTGATAGCTCTTGATTATATAACCCCTTTTGAAAAACTAAATAAGGAAAAACACCGAGTTAAAAGCCATGCAAACATTCAAGATTGAACTTTTTTACCTTTCAACCATTGAACATAGCTGGTCATGGACAACCTTGGCCTCAATCAAATCACCTTTTATAGGCAGACAACCTAACCAGGCAGGGACAAGCTGCCAAATAAAATCAGATATAAGAAACAACAAAAGGTGCAAACAGCACTACAAGCAAGCAAATAACGATAACAGGTGAGAACAGTATAATTATTATATAACATGATAGCACATGATCAGTACTTCTGGTACATTAGTTATTTTCAACAGCTTCATCACAGAATGAAATGCTCCAGAATAACAATTAAATGACTCGGTTAACTTTTAAGACACCAATCAATCAGAACATCGGGTAAAGTTGAACTAGCCAGAAAAATGCCAGCGGAGAGCCGACGGCGCACTAGAAAACCACCTTGGAGCTCATGAAAAGTGCCTCAAAGCTAGTGGATTGTGGTTGGTTATGGCTTTACGCTACTACCAGAAAGGAGAAGAGGGACTGAGGTCTTGTTTTGGTTTTTTAAATCCCAAAAGGGGGGACACCTCCAAGGAAAATAACCCAAAAGATGCGCCACTTTGTCAGAAAGGCTTCTGCTTTTGAGGACTATCAGTTTCCACAGGATCCTCATGCCAACCCTTCATCATACCTTGAGAATAGGTCCAAAATTAAATTGAATAGATGTATCTAGGGAAAATTCACTTTGAAGAAACAAGGGTGCGCTCATGATAAAGAAATTTGGAGTTCACACCCAAAACCAATTGACACCAATTGACAATGGATGGAGTGGCCCAAACCCTTATAAACTCATAGGCAAGGTCCCATTTTTCCCATATGGGATCTATAATCTCAACACGCCCCCGCACGTGTGGCGAATTTTCAAGCCATACACGTGGACAACATATATTGGGTGACGTGGAGCCCGTGTGGCTGTTAAGCATTCACACATGGGATAACCCGCTCTGATACCATGATAAAGTAATCTGGGGTTCACATCCAAAACCAATTTGCACCAATTGGCAATGGATGGAGTGGCCCAAACCCTTATAAACTCTAGGCAAGGTCCCATTTTTCCCATGTGGGATCTATAATCTCAACAGCTCATGACCGCATATACACTCATAAGAGAAGTCAAAACCCAAAAGAGATCGGAGGGTGTAAATATGAAGACAATCATAGAAAAAAAGAGAAATGAAAATACCCAATTATGCAGCAGAGATTTAAAAAAAAGTAAAGACGAGGCAATAGAATATCTTTCACCTGTGGTGCATCTATACTATCACGGTGGAACTGGCATATTTTCCCAAGAGCTGAAACAGCGTTGTCATATGCCATCATATTGTCAGAGTGTTGTGAATTGGGGTTCCTGATCACCATATCCAACCTAGAAAGAGCTTCTGCAGGGAGACAAAAATGAAATGTGAATTCCATCTACAAACATAGAAGCAATCAACTTCAAGTAAGAAAAGAAACCAAGCAAGAGGAAAGCAACCTACCACCAACAAGAGGTTTGAACACAGATCCACCATACTCCGCACAAAGACCAACCCCATAAACAGCAGCCTGAAATGGTTAATTGTTAGTATGTTAATTGTCATAGTGAGAAGTAGGCATGCACTAAGTGCAGTTAAAAGGAACCCAAACCTGACGAACATCTGAACTTTCATCATTGCAGGCTTCCAGTAGGAAAGGAACGTAAGTATCATAATATCTGTTTCACCGAAAAGCATATGATTTCATAAGAAAAATCATACATCACTATTCCAATAAGTGCGGAAAATAAGATAACAAAAGGAAATGCTTACTTAAGAGCAGCTTCACGGCAATGCTCTGCAATATCATCAAATATGCAAATGGCAATTCTCCTCTCTTCTGCAGTTTTATCCTTACCCTGATTGGTCAATAACCTTAATCAGAAAACATGTTTCAAGAGTTTCTTAATTTCAAAGCATACATTAAAAAATGAAAGGTAACAGTGCTAAGCGCAGGAGGTTACTTGATTACAATTTATATCAAAGATTATTGCTTCATTTCATCATAGATATCCAAGTATTTCCTTGAACAACGGGTCAGGAAAAACTTACCAACATAGGTGTTATGTAAGAGGAAAGCTCGTCAAAGAAAGGCAAGAAAGATGCCTTGAATGTCTTAATCAAAGTTCCCAAGCAATCACCAACCTGAATGAAGGAAAAAAACGGAAGACTCAATGAAAATCTATTCTTCAAATAAAAACCACTTTACAATTCCATAAAATATTCCAAAATCTGAAAACATACCAGGTCAAAAAGCTCTTCTTCTTGTTCATTTTCCTCCTTCAGAAGTTCCCCTTCTTCTGCATCAAAGTCCTCTGCCTTGGCCCTTTCTGCTCGCTCTTGTTTTCTGGATGAGCTTGCTGTAACCACCTGTTTGATCTCATCCACGATGCATCTAACTTGGTTTTCATCAAGAAGTGGCCCAGAACTCTGAAGAAGTAAGTGCTACATTAAAATAGATCCTTCTATAACAAATAACAGAGGCACGCAGTACCGTAGCTCAACTCCAGATAAATTAAAAAATGAAAACAAGACTAAATGAAATTGCGGTTAGATGATTGGAAATAAAGAAAGAGGAAATTAAATTATCCTAAATTCTAGCCAAAAAATGAAAACATAGTACAAGACAGAATTTGAACTGATAAGCAGAATATGTTGACATACTTCTTGTTTTTATGAGTAAATTGATAAACATAGGACAAGCATAAAAACTAGGAATGGAAAGTAGGACTTGGGGATTTAATGCAGTAAGATAGAGAACCACAAGAAGCATTCATTGAATTTCATTTGCTTAAAAGCAGATGAGAAAGCTTAAGAGTTCAATTACACATGGAACACATTAAATAGATCCTACAAACCTGCACACATTCGTTCAATGCATCTAGAATGCTGGCACAAATTTCTACCTCAGGTTCCTGCACACCACATACAGTTCAAGGCAATTCAAAACAGAAGATCGCTCGTATTGGAAATATACAAACAAACAGCAAAAGACATTCAAGAAATGAACCAAGGGGACCAAGACCTTGTGTAATGCTTCAACCAGTGCTGGTATTATGTAATCAGATAACTGCTTTACGTAGGACTCATTATGACCTTGAGATTGTCCCTTCTCTACTGCTAATTTGGCTGAGCGTAGGAGCTCCGGCATCGCTAAGGATTGTAGATAGTTGAAGTGTCAGTTCCAGTAGACTCCAAACGAAGCTTATGCAAATTAAAACTAGTAATAAGAACAGCTCTGGCTAATACCTGAAACAGCTGCCTTTCTAACTTCTTCATGGAAATAAAATTTGAGAAGAGGAACCAATGTTGGAGCAACCTACATGAACTTACACACAATCAGTATAAACTTACAGAACTTGATGAAAATATGGAAAACAAAAACGTGAAAGAGATGTCCATCGTCAACCTGATCAATCCATGGGAAAAATCCTTCCTTTAACTCATCAGCATAGCAACATAGCATGTTACAGGCTGTAGCTTTTTCCTCCAGAACACTAGTCTTAATCCCTATCCTTTTATCCCCAACAGTAATCATTTCAATGCTGCAGTAAGAACACAAAACATGTCCACAAATGAAGGCACATAATTTTTTTTTTCCTTTGAAAAAAAAAAAGAAAAAAAGAAGAAGGCATATCTTTTACTTGACTATTATTCAGGCAGAGGTATAAAATCTAAAAACTGCTGGTCCTTTTTTTTTTTTTTTGAAATAAAGAACAGTAAACAAGAATGAACGATACATCACAACTCTACCTCAAAAAGAAAATATGATATTTCCAAAGGTAGGTTCAAAGGCATCATATTTTTTTAGAAGTTTGTGGCCTTTAGATTTTATAACATTGAATGGTAAGGATTAAATGTTATACAACTTTTTTTTGTTGAGAAAATATATAACTATGTTTGCTTAAAAGTTAAAGACTGAAAATTAAAAATAATAAGAAAACCACTTTCTCTCTCCTAAAAAGAACAAGCATTTTAAAGTTTATCTACTCCTCTTCTTTGTTCTTGGCTCTCTTCATCTCTAGCACAAAAGCAGACTGGTTATGAAGATTGCCTCCACCTCTTCTTTATTTCCCCTCTTAAAATAGAAAAATTATGTACATGAATATCATTTGCACCAAGGTCACAACCCGAATTCCCAAGATATGAAGGTTTTGGTAAAAAAAAATAAAAAATTATAAAATGTAGAAGATAAAATATAAACAAAACTCAAACACCCATATAATGGTTTTGGATTTACATTGTCAATGGCTTATTGGTGAAAGTGCTCTTCTTCAATGGAGCATGAAACACGAAATTAGCAAATTGTTAACCAGAAACCCATATTTGTTAGTAACAAATCTCATACCCTGTCACTTTCTCTTATGCAATTTTGCTATATTTTTCTGATGTTCAAGAAGAAGAGGAGCTATCAACAGTAGGAGGTTTAGAGAAAGGAGAGAGAAAACTGTTATTTAAAATTTGTAATTTTGTTTAATGAATATTTAAAAAAATAATATTAGTTTTGTATCTTTTAATCTCCGCCATCAAATGTTATCAAATCTAAGGCCCACAAACTTCTGTCAAAAATTGTGTAAAAAATATGATGCCATTGAACCTGACCCTATTTCCAATACAGAATGCATATGCATGAGTTGAAAGAAGAAACTTTAACCAACCTATCATCATCTTCATCAATTTCTGCATCTGAATCTGCAGAAGTAATTGTTACATCAGGCTTAAGCTGAGCAGACTGAAGCAAAGAAGGCATGACAACATTCATGTACGGGAGAAAATCCTGCCCAAGGCATTTGCAAAGTCTAGCCCATGCCTGCAACATAATTAAGCACTTCTTAATACCAAACAACCAGAATGAAACTTTATTAAATATATGCAGAAGTTTTTAATAAATTGCATGTTATTTTTTAAAGTGCAAGAACGTACTTGTAACATATAACTTGTTGTGGGGTCATCGGCCTCCATTTCAGATCCTTGCAATGACATCAAGACTTCCATAACCTTGCAAAACAATAGCGTCACTATTAATGGATCTCACGAGATCAATAACCTGGAATAGACAAGAATGGTAAAACAATTTGAAAGTTGAAAACAGAGAAGTCATAAATGCTTTAAGCCTCGAACAGAACAAAAGCCAAAAATTTCTACTGCAGTCAGCACCCAGAATAATAACAAAACGAGGTAAAATCAGAATCTGTAAATTTTATTTATAATCACCTGCTTTGCGTCATCCCTGAACTTATCCTTCCCGACAGCCATTCCAACCAAACTAATACACTCCATTGATTTTGCACGTAGCATACGATTAGCTTTGTCATTTGCATTAACCAAAATAGCTTTCAAGTAAGGCATTACAGCATCATAATACTTCTGGAATTGCTCCTGTTAATAAAATACAAGCATGAAACATCAAAATCCAATAAATACATTCTAAAATAAACTGAAAAAATAAAAAATTACTTTGAGGTATATAAAAGTAGCCCCTGCTCCGCATATCCTAACTCTAACCCCTAACAAACGTTATTATGAACATGAACTATAAGTTTTAAAATATAAATACCTGTGACGAATCAGCAACTGATGCTAAAGCTGTTAAAGCCCCCTCCTGGACCATCTGCTTTCCATTCTGGGAGGCGAAATTCAAAACATATAAATCCATAAAGAAGTATATGGCCTTTGTACTAACTACTAAGAAAAGAAATCTCAGAGTCTCACACTAGAAGAACTTTAAACATTCATCACTGGCATAAGGGAAGGACTCTTTCAATTTCAACTCAGGATGCGAAGGGCTAGGTGTAGCTGAGAATTGGAATTTTTAAGAAAAAGAAAGTAGCATGCACTTTTTCTAACAAGATAAGTTCTCATTATTTCCCATTTCAATTTTCTCTGTCTCAAGACAGTATTTCCCCCAATAGATAGTTCAATTCTGTCATTATGACTATGCAAAAGCCAAAAGCAAACTGATAAATCCTTTTTCCCTTGCACCTCTAATAACTACCAGTAAGAGTAGCATTCTCCTATCTTACATTTTTTTTCCCTTGCACATTACCCTCCATCCTTTCCTATGCTCTTTTCAACATATCAGGTTCTCATTTTGTATTCCCTCCGCAACTACCTACACTCATGAGCAACCATTTATTGGCTAAGCTCATGTTGTAGTCAGCTTATAAAAATTCTATCTTCTGTAAAAGGGCCATGCATCCAAATATTAATTAAACTAATTATCCAATACAAGAAATATCTTCTGCATAGCTACTTCTACAAAAATGAAGTGGTTTCACCAATCAAATTCTTGAATGATAAACCTTTATCTTGAAGCCTTGAGAAATTTTGAACTGCTAAACTTATATTTACACATACGCCACCAAAAAAAAAAACAAACAAACAAATGCCTCTGTATGAAAATGCCTTCTTGTGTAGGACAATTATTTACCTGTAGAAGTACAAGAAGCTTGCTAACAATTCCATCCAGGTATGGTACCAAAATATCTGGGGTGCAGTTTTCACTGAAATTGAGTACTGCTGAAGCAGCATGGGCCTGTAACATACAGAAGGATGAAACAATAAACCATATCAATGAGTTCATTGGAAACTTCTAGAAGATAAAATTATATGTAAATGATCTGCATGCAAGAATTTTGAATGTCATGCATGTCTGGCCAGTGGCCAATGTCAGAACTGATATGGGGAAAGGATAAAATGTCTTGTATATAAATACAGGGTTTGCACAGGTTTCATTACATAAAAGATTTTATCTCTAATATGCACAATAAGAAGACAAATCAACAAGTTTTCTGGAATCTGTATCATTTTCTAATTCAGGCTCACTAAAAGTTTAATCTGAAGTCGAAATATCTTCCAGTTCCAAAATTAATACATACCAGGGCAGGGGACGGGGGTGAGACAGTGTTGTGTTGGATAGGCATTATATTATTTTTATTAGCATAAATGGTTCATATTTAAACCCTCATAAATATCCAAATTTCTAATTGCTAACATTCACACCTTCACAAGTTAAAGTAGTCGGAAACACAAAAGTGGGTTTAATTTTATGAATATCATATTCAGGTACACCCAATCATTTTATACAACCACATTATGTAAACAATTCCATGACATTACAGGGCAAGATTTATCATACTGTATGCAAGTATTTCTGCAGATGGATGTCAATGATATTTGAATGATTAATTGTTGTGAAAATGAAAGCCAAATATTACCAGCTTTATTCCTAAAGAGGAGGTGTTGAGTTAATGAACATATACCTATATTGAGTATAAAGCAGAGTTGCAAACCTGTACTCGTGGATTTTGGAAGTCATCCATTGCTCCAGCTAATGCAGGCAGCACTCGCTGGTGATACTTTTCTTGTAAGTTTGGGCCTAAATCCGTTGACAATTGCCCAACTGCATTAATTGCTGCCCACCTCACACGTGGGTGAGGATCTTGGAACGAATTCAATACCATTGATACCACCTGTTCGAGGTTTTGTACCATTACCTGCATCAATGAAGATATGTTAGAGAAGCAACTAGGAAGGGTATACAGCCTAGCGGATGGATAACTAATGTGAGAGGTAATGTTGTCATAAGACTCTATGAAAAGCAAAAACATCTATGATGATGACAAACCATTCTGATAAAAACAACAATACCAAGTAAGTCGATGGCTCAAACTAAGTATCATTGTCCAGAAAGATGAGTTTGACAATGTGGTATAGACAGTAACAAATTAAACAATAGGTGTCTTAATAAAGCACAAGCATTGGCAAGTGAAGTTATACCTTAGAGCACCCCTCGGCAATCTGGGCAAGGGCAATGTGCACGGCGTGGTGCTTTTGCCATTCAGGAGCAACCAAGTAAGACGGAAAAAGCTCGGAAGCAACAGGGACAATGGTATTGCCGCCCAATGAAATTGAAAGTCTGTCCAAACACTCCTGTCCAAAGCCGTAATTGCTAGTCTCACCAGCATCCTCATTCTCAGTATCTGCAGTGTGCCAGACGGGGTCGTCCTCAAGGTCCAACAACATGTTCATAAGTATGGCAAACAACCTATGAATAAACTGAGGCAACTTCCTCATCATCCCGGGGGCTCTCTCCCTGGCCTCAGCCAGAGTGATGACAAACTCAATGGCCAAATGCCTTGTACCTTCCTCAAGGGACGCAGCCTCCGCAATTTGAAGCATAGAGCCAACCACATCCACCAATTGCCTCCGCAGGAACCTCGGCTCGGTCCCGGCCAACTCGATCAGCAACTCCAGCGCCTCCTGCGCCGTGGCCTCCTGACCGCCGTTCAAGGCCTCCGTCAAAGTCTGCATCATCAAGGGCAACAGGTCCTGGAACCTGTCCCTGTCGGAGGCGCTGGTCAGGCACTGGATGAAATTGACAGAGGCGCCGAGTGCTGCAATTCTGACGTCGGCGCTCTTGCCGGCGGCGTTGGAAAGGCACTGGTAGAAGACTGAGTGGAGCGTAGTCAACTGCGGGACTAGGGTTTCGCCGATGTAATGCGCCAACTGCGCAAAAATCAAAAGCGCAGACTCCTGGAGCTTGGAATTATCGGAGGTGACGCAGTGGAACATGAACGGCAATAGCTCCGGCCATTGGTTATCGGGTAAAATGGCAGAAGCGAGCTCCGAAACGGTGTCGCAGAGCTTCTTGGCCATGGATTTGGTGGATTCTGATTGGAGGCAAGTGAGGAGCGTGGACTTGAGGGTCGACTGAGTGGAGGGGCTGAGGCGGGGCCACAGGAACGAGTCGTCGCGAGTAAGCTGCCGCCGGAGGAGGATGACGGACATGGTGCGGGCCTCGGGTCGGGTCGACGCCTGTAACACATGGACCAGCTTCAGTAAGAGGGCGTCCGCGTGGGCCTGCTTGCAGAGGTTGAAGAGGGCCTCGGCCTGCGACCGTTGCTCGTTGCTGGAGGACATGAGATGAGAGATTAGGGTTTCGAACTGACTCGGGTCCGGGCCAAGAATTATGGCCAGCTGCTGCTGCTGCTGACTTGGATCGGCGGCCATCGGAGCGACTTTAATTTGCTCGGAGGGAAAGGGAAGGAGGCAAGAGTTTAGGGAAGAGGGGGGAGAGAGAGGGTTTTGCTTTTTAAATACGACACACTTCTGGTCTCTCTCTCTCTCACCCTTCTTTTTTCTTTTTTCTTTTTTCTTTTTTCTTTTTTCTTTTTTCTTTTTCTTCGTTCTTGTTTATTTCCCCCTTCAAATTATCGCCACCTTCCAAATTCAAAACAGCAAGTCCATCGACAACCATATTAGATTTTGTCTTGGACACGTTTTGCTTGACATCCAAATTCCTTAAATAAGAGTTTTACATCAAATTCACCGCAAGAGAAAAATCGGATTCTACGTTAACATGATTAAAATTAAATCAGGAGACCATCTCTAAACCCAAATACAACACCTAGATATATGCTATTAAAATTTTTCAAAATAATAAATCCATCAACAACCATATTATATTTTGTTTTAGACGCATTTTGTTCAACTCGTAGGTTTACTTTTAGACCCCGTATAAGCCACCAAAATATTTGTCTTACAAGGTCAGTCTCAGACCAAAACACGTGCTTTTATGCCCCTCACATTTTTCCCTTAATCTGATTTTGCCCTTCCATCCTCTCAACGGAGAACGTGACTAATTTCGATCTAAATTCATCATCTCTGTTCCCAATTGAATTTCAAAGTTAGGAGAAATGATGGCCTTGTTCTCTGCATTTTCCTCTTTTCAATTTTGCCTTAGCTGAGCTTCGGTTTTCTTCTTCGATGAGTTTGCATATTGTTGTTCATCTCTAAGATTGTTCATTCCTCTGAATTTGAGGCTTGCAATTACTGATTGAGGGTTTCAAAGTTGCTTATATCTCTTATCTCCATCTTCGATTTGCGATTTTGCTTCTACAATTATTATCAAACTTTTGTGATTGTTAATCTGAGTGATCAATGTTTCAAAACTGAATAGCATGTTTTTCAAAATTACAATTCAATTCAAATTTAAGTTCTACATTTCTTTGTAATTTCATTTTGGTTATGTTGCTTTGTTGGATATTCCTATTCCAATTTTGATAATCGAAATAGTGGATTGTGTTTTGTGGACAATCGACATATTGTTGGAAAAGCTACTAATATACTTGTGAATTGTTACAAACACATTTAGGAAAGATATTGTCAAACAAAACCTAATGTACGTGGATTGTTTGTGGGCTACGTACTTCATGTAGTTTTCCTTTTGCGCTTCCATATAAACCAAAGCTAGAAGTTGATTATGTAGTTGATAGAGTGGTAAGTCTGTGGTGCAACACACACCGCTGCCTTTTTAGTTTTCATTTAGGAGGGATGAAATTGCCACCTCACCCGCCCCCTTTTTTTTTTAAACTACACCTTTATCCATGAATAATTTTTCAACTTTCATGGACGGGTGTGTGGTTTGTAAAAAAGCATCTTCATTGAAATGCTAATTTTTGTCAACCTGCGAAATTATTTTTTACTAAAGCAATAGGTGTTACTCCCTGTATTAGATTTATCTGTTTACTGGTCATTTAGACGATAAGCAATTAAAATCTTCACTTGTTACCTTCATTTTGAACTTTTAGGAGCTCCAAGTTTGACTTTTTCTTTAGTCCACTTTTTAAAAAACTTCCTTTATGAAAGATGTAGAGCATGTTAAACTAAGTTTGTAGACATGTTGTAGAATGCAACAAATGGAGTTCGCATGAAAGAGTTATGATCAAAAAGCTGAAAGTTACAAGTTTAGGAAACCAACTATAAATAGCAATTTTTCACCTTCCACTTCAGGAAAGTTCCCATTTTCGTCGAAACCCTAAAACCCAAATTCTCTCAAGACTAATCCAAATACCGACCTAACCCAAAACTAAGATCCGACACTATCTTCTTCTTTTGGTGACCCCATACCGTTGGACCGATCGTGTTCGACGCACCTCTTTACGTCGACCAAACCCATACCCTTCACTTGCCTCAATTTGTGTTGTGGAAAGATAATCGAAAGGAATTGTAGCTGCAATACAGTTTTGGACGACCGACAGAAAGTTGCAGCTCCGGCCACCAATTGGAACAAAACGTAACCTATGAAATTTGAGCTCATTCTGATATGATTTTGAGCTTTCAATGAACTTTTGTTTTTAGGGTTTTGGATTTTATTATTGTCAATTTATTTTCAATTCTCAAAAACAATTATTCATAATATCAATTTACTTAAGACAGTGTGTAGATCAAGCGAGGAGGAATTCGTTGGACGGTTGTCATAGCCATAATTCAGTGAGTGGACATTTGTTTATTAAATTAAATATGCATGCTGTATTATATTTTTGAATATTAAATTCTCGTATTGATTTAAATTGATAATAGTTGAGATTTGTTTTACGATTTACTTATGATTTATTGACATTGAGTTCATATTGAGTTATGGAGTATTCTCAGAGTTTTTGCTGATACTTGAATTATTAGATTATTGAGAATTTCTTTTCAAAAAGTGGAGATTTAGATATATGAGTTTGGATAATTTATCAAGATTTCATGAATTTTGTTTGCGGTGATCATTGATGATTTATGAAGTTATTAATGAGTTTCCTTTCTGAAAGCTTTTATTAATTACATAGTTATTTTGAATTACGAGCTACTAAGAGCATCTCCAACAGCTTCCCTATAATTTCTCTATTATAGGGAAGCAAAAATTAAAAGCTCCAAAAAGATTTCTGCTTTAACTCCAACAGATTCTCTATTTTAGAGATTCCATAATTATTCCCTAAATCCTTTCCTAAAATTTTACAGATTGCTGTAAATATAGGGAATTTTGTTTTCTCTCTCATCACTATATCTATTTTAGGGATAATTATAGAGAATCTGTTGGAGCAAAATAGCCAAATTTTTCCCTAAAATGGAGAAAAATTAAGATATATGGAAACTGTTGGAGTTGCTCTAAGAGTTTCTTTCGTAAAGATGATGATGACTTAAAAATTATGAGGAATTAATGAGTTCATAGTTATGTAATTGAAGAGGTAAATTATGAAAGATGATGATGTTAGCACATGCATGCATTACTTGGTCGGCACTACCCTCTAGACGATATATTGGTCAACAATACCCTCAAGAATATATATCCAGTTGGCAGTACCCTTTGATGCGTCATCTGGTCGTCAGTACCCTCCAAATGGCATGAGATGGTCAGTCGGCAGTTGCACTTCCGCATATACTATCAGAGACAATTGGATTTCGTTTCCTTGATAGCGTTGACCACGGTTGACCTGCATTGACTATTTCATCCTTCTGTCATAATACTCCAATTTCCTTCATTTTTGCACAATTTTACCTCGTTTCTGCAATTTTTCTTATTTACTACAAAATAAATAAAAATTGATTAATCACATATTGATTAACTTGAGTATTAGCTTATTTTTAGTGTTTAAGATACAACTGCGTGCATAGAAATGTGTGTAATCAGTAGTACCCTCAAGCCATCGCCTCTTCGTATTTCAATCGACAGTATCCTCTGATGCGTCACATGGTCGACAGTACTCTCTAGATGGCATAAGATGACTAGTCGGCGGTACCCTCTAGTCATCGCACATTTTATCATGTGAGAATTTGGAATGATTTTGAGTTATCAAGTATTTTTTGAGTTCATTCATAGTACGTTTTGAGAAATCTTTATTAGAGGATTTGAAATGGACTTTGAGTTGATAACAACAGTATCTTTTGAGATTTTAGTTCCAAAGAATGATTAAAAGTATTTTCACAAAACTTACTGCATGACTGCATCTTTGGTTTTTATTGATAGTGAAATTTGGGAAAGAATTAAATTTTATTTTATTTCGATAAAATTATTTATTTTTCGTCCACTCACTCTAATAATTTTCCTAAATGTTTTTCCCGTGGGTTTTTCAGTTTTTCGTTGCTCAGATTGTAAATTAGTTGAGGTCGAGCGTGCGTAGGAGTCAAGGCATAGTGTCC
This sequence comes from Rosa chinensis, assembly GCF_002994745.2. NCBI lineage: Eukaryota > Viridiplantae > Streptophyta > Magnoliopsida > Rosales > Rosaceae > Rosa > Rosa chinensis. The sequence goes on along the minus strand of NC_037090.1, from coordinate 48,173,928 downwards.
ACCACTTTCGACTTGGTTGTAGATTAAATGGTTAACATACTCGTACTTTATTTAGTTCATTATCTAGATTGCTCTGATGACCAGCTTTCAGTTGTATTTGTATAAAGATTGAAATTTGAGATTGTGTTTAAGTTTTCTGGTATTTAACTTGGTGGAAATTGAACCTTGGAGGAGAGCATGTAGGGTTATTGGAGTCAAGTTTTGGTTGGCAATTGTAGAAGTGTTAAATTGTTCAAGGTTTCGGTAGTCCACTTTTAGGGTAAATTCTGCTAAATTTTTGGGAAAATTTCCTCTAAAGTGGACCTTGCATGACCACTTCGGATTTCATAGTGAAATCCGGGGCAAGTCTTGTCAATAGATATGGCAATAGCTTTCTATAACTATTCTAGTAGCCTTTGATAACTTTGGTAGTAGCTTTCTGTACCTGTGTCAATACGCAATAGTTTTTCAAGTTGTTCCCAGTGTTTTTAACTTTTGATTTTTATTTCTGATTATCTAGCTAGTCGTTAGCCAAATAGCTACCCTCAAGTATAAGGGGTATAAATAATAGTATAAAGATTTAAGAAATGTTCTCTAACCCACGAGGATTTGATTCCTTTCACTAGCTAGGGTGTTAACCTAAGGAGAGCTAGAATATGCAAATGTACAATCACAAACCTAAATTCACAAGGAAATCTAGGCTCATGGTGAGTATGTCCATTGTGATGGTAGTGAAATTGTTTGTTGGATAGTGTGATGCCCCGAAAATTCATATTTATTTTTCGAGAATTTTCCAGAATTTAAATTGTGGGTATCGGACGGTTTCATGGCTCGTGGATGGAGCGAAAGTGTTTCGGGCGAATAATTATTCAAGAAGCGTCGTTTTAGGGGGGGCGCAAGGTTGACTTTTTATTCTTTGGGATTCTCCAGAAACTTCCTTCACGAAAGTTGTAAAGCGCGTCGATACGAGTTCGTGGATATGTGGAACGTAGAAATCGGAGTTTGTATGAGGAGGTTATGACCATTGGAAGAAGTTTTCATTTTGGTATAAATAGAAGTTTCCCGAGTGGGAAACTTACTATTTTCATTTGGTTTCCTTTTCCGGAAACTCTCTTTCTCTCTCTTCTCTCTCTCGACTCCTTCAGTGTCGAAATATTTCGACTGACCCGACCCGGATTTTTCGGCGGTTTCCGGCGGTCTCCGGCAGTGAAAGTTTCCAGATTAGATCACCTCCTTCGTCTGGTCGTCCCTGTGGTGTCCTCTAGTGGCGATTCGCGGCGGTGATGGCGCTAGAAGGCTGCGGAGTCTGGTGTATTCGGACCTGGTCGAAAAACGCAGCTCCGGCGACTTCGTGGCTTCATGCTTCCTTGGTTGAGTTCAGAGAAGGCTCCCTGATCGATCTGTGATGGTTGTTTGGATCAATTTACGTGGAACTTGGTTCAACTCGGGTTGAACAGTAATCCACGGCTTGCGAGGTAGTTTTCGACCATTTATGCTTATTTTCTGACTTTGAGCTAGTTATGAAAGTTCACAAGCATGCTTAGATGAACAACTTTGATGTTGGGAGTTTTGTGAAATATTGAGTTTTGGCCGGCGGCGTTCTGGTGGTTTTCTGGCCATGTAGGGAACTATTTTTTGATAGGAGCATTTTAAGGCGACGTTTTAACTGCTATTTCCCTACATTTCCTGTGTTATTTCCTTGAAAAATCCCTGTCTGGGAAAGTTTCCATTCTTTGATTAGGAAAGTTCCTTATTGTAGAAAGTTTCAATTTTTGTAATTTCTAATTCTCATTTCTGGCAAGTTTCCATTTTTAATTTAGGAAAGTTTCCATTTTTCAATTTTAGAAAGTTTCTATTTTTTGAATTAGGAAAGTTTCTATTTTTCATAATAATTTCTATTTTCAGGACCTCGGAGCTAAAAAGTGGAAATGAACTCACGGATGGAAAGAGGAGCTTGTGAACGTTAAGGGGAGCTACAAAGGGCCACACAATTGGGCAGAAATGAAGAAATAAGCTTTCCTGTTCCAACTAGGAAACCCTGCGAAAAGGAGGAGAGCTTACCAAGCAAGTTTCCAACACAACCATGAAAAAGAAATGGAAAAATGAAGTGTCATGACGTTGGAGATGACAAGGCTTAAAGTTGAAGCAACAAGGCCCAAGAACTCTATGAATTTGACTTGGATTTTTGGCAAAATGGATCAAGGCCCATAAAAACCCATGAAATTAGGGTTTGTGACGCATGGATGAAACCCTAGGGATGTTTTGCCGTGAAAATCAAAGGGAAGAGAAAAGTTGGCATGAAAATCAAGAAGAAAATAAAAGATTACGCCAAGAGATTTTCTAGGGTGGAGTTTAAGGAAAGAAAAAGTGTGGACATCAAGAAAAGGCTCATATTGTGTCTAGGTTCATTCCTATATTCCCTAAAGGTATTTTGGCCGAAATAAGAGAAGAAAATCATAATATATCCATGTAATTTCGGGAAGAATATATTAGGGAATCATCTTGGAGTTTTGTGATTGGTTGGATGACACACTAGGGCTTACTTGGCAATTTTTCATTGGTGGAAGCTATGTGGAATTATTAAATTAATTCCTTGGCAAAATAAACAGAAAAATCACGGCTTGGAGACCAAGTTTGGCCGTCCCCTATATATACTATTCATCCCTAGACGTCTCACACATCCCCTAATTCAGAAATTACTTCATACGCGAAAGCTCTCTCCATTCTCTAGTTTATCTTCTGCGTTTTCAAGCAAGGGAGGAAGAAGCAAGAAGAAGCCGTGAGCACCTCTCCCATTCCACCTTGAAGCCGTGAAGTTTGAAGCTTGCTTTCGAGTTTCATTAGTTCATCATTCGAGTTCTTCTTCACCATCTCCATTCACAGTGTAATTCAACATTCTTTCTTGTAATCACTTTTGATTCCCCTTGTTTGATTTCGTTAGAATTTGTTCTAGTTAACATTGATGTTTGAACAAAGTTTAAATCTAAAATTTTATGATTGAATAAGTATTTTGATTCTTATGTTGTGATTCCAACGTTGCTTTTGTGTGATTGTTCAATTGGATTTGCTTAATTGATATCTCTTGTATGTTTATTCTAATTGGTTCGAAACTTTTAGGGTTTATGTATGAGTGGTGCTAGATTTAAGAACATAATTCAACTTATTGTTTTGTGAACTTGAATCGAAAGTAGTAAAGGTTTTAGACAAAAATCGAATTCAATTGAAAAGGATTGCAATTAGGTGGACTTTTTCATACTAAGTTGCGCACTTGAGTTGATAGCCTTTCTTTATGTTTCATGCGTTAATCATGTTATGATTGTCTAGCTTTCTAGAGCTTGAATGCATGTTTGATAGGATTAGTCTTTGTGCTTTCACTTAGATTAATTAGCATTGAAAAGTAAAATATGGGAAATCGTTTGCTTTCTAACGTTTCACATGATCAACTCCTTTCTCATGACTTGGAAGAACAATGTAGGGTTGAGTCGAATTCAATTATAAACTTTTTTTTATCTTTGTTTCTTATGTTTCATTCTTGTATTTGTGTTTTTATTTATACTTAGTTTTTATTCTTTCTTTTAATTTTCGAAAACGAAAACCTAAAACCCCCTAATTTCGTAAATGATGTTTATATGTGTAAATATTATACTTTGTTTTTATTTTAATTGTTTAATTGTCTTACAATGACAGGTGTACCATCAATCCCCGGAATAGAACGATCCCTACTTGCTTATACTACTAATGATATTTATAGGGTTAAATTATATGCTTGCTCAAAGCGTATCAATTTTGGTATTATATATGTTTTACTCGTTGATACGAGCGTTTCGATATACAACATGCAAATTTTGGAGTTCGTATGGATTTGTTATGATTTTTACGGTTTCATACCGGTCGATTTATTCGATCCGTGAGGATTCGAGCTTCCGATCGACTTGTGGTTTTGGCATATCGATCGTAGAAGTATTCAGGAGACATTGGGTGGTCTCGGATGTAGTTTCGCCTCGATTGGCGTCACTTTGGGGATTTTATTTCAAAAGAGGGGTTTCGGACTTAAATCGTTTGTGGATTGTTGCTAAGTTGAAACCGTATGTGATTAGGTACTTGACGAGGTATCTTTGGATGATTGTTTTGTGGTGTGGCTGCCTTGTTCTGTATTGAAGACGCAGCGGGAGTTTTGAGGTGAGTAATCTCACAAGGTTCATTAATGAACGGAATACATTTATTGTTTTAAGAGTTATTTAGTTAACTGCAAACTATTGTTGATATTAGTGGCATTCCTGAGTGAATGACCACGTGTGTGTGTATATTTACATGAAATATGTATATTCTTGTGGGTAGAGGGGTGATTTATGCAATAGGGATTGATGGGTTTCATTCTATGCTTGAGGCTTGACTTTTCGGGAGACAATGTGTTAGGAATTGGGAATTCCTATTGTTTGGGAAGTGTCAAGATTTGTGTGGGTTGTTTAATGTTTTGATCTGACAACCTAGGGAGGTCTGAGGATTCGGTGATAGGAGCATTTTAATGCGACGTTTTAATTGTTATTTCCTCATATTTACTTAGTTATTTCCTTAAATAAATCCTTTTGGTTTAGGAAAGTTTCTATTTCCTATTTTTAGAAAGTTTCCATTTTAGTTTAGGAAAGTTTCCATTTCTTATTTTTAGTAATAGTTTATATTTTTAGGTCCTTGAAATAAATGAGCTGAAATGAGCTCAAAAGTGGAAAGAGGAGCTAGAAAACGTTGAAGGGAGCTAAGACAAGGCACAAGGGCTGCATAAATGAGCTGAAATGAAGAAATGAAGTTTTCCTAGTCCAGCCAGAAAACCCTGTTCAGAAAAGGAAACTTTGTCAAAGCAAGACTCCTAAGCCAACCAGGAAGTATGGTTGAAATCATGAAGAAAAATGATATTGAGAGAAGATTCCTGGAGGCACTAGGAGACCTTATGGATTGGAGATGACACATGGAAGCCCAAGAATCTTCAAGATTAATGTGGATTTTGGCAAAATGGTGAAAAGCCCAAGTGATTTTGGGTTGTTGGACATAATGGAGGTATTTTTCGGAATTAAATCTGATTTTGCCATGGGAAATCATGAAGATAATGTGAAAATCAAGAGAAAATTAAGGGGATGATGTTAAGGATAAAGCCATGGAAAGATTTAAAGGAGAAAATGTCCAAAACAAGTCCAGATTCATTCCTATTTTCACTCAAGATTATTTTGGCTGAAAATTAAGAGAAAAATCAGATAAAATCTTGGGAAATCAGTAATAATATATTTGGAAAGATTATGGAATTATTTTGGAGCTTTTTGATTGGTTGAGTGACATGGCAGAGCTGACGTGGAGCTACGTGATTGGTCGTAGCTGTGTGGTGCAACCAGAAAATTCTTTGAAAATTAAATTCATGAAGCCTTGCCTTCCCCTATATATAGCTTCCTCTCTAGACGTTTTAGACACCATCATCACACCAACAGACCACAACACAACACAACACACCACCACAACACCATCACACCACCACATCACTACACCAACTACCACACCTCTCTCCCTCAGTAAATAAACATTAGAAAAATTCTCTCCATTCTCTAGTCTTCAGAAGCTCTGCGTCTCAGCCAAAGAGGAGAAGAAGTGATGCAATACATCAAGATCCTATCTGCCATCCACCCTTGTGTTGTCCCTAGAAGATTGCTTACTTTCAAGGATTTTCAAGTTCTTCGTCTCAAGGCTTCGTCATCCATCTTTCACAGTGTATTTCATACTTTCTTTTGTTTTCCTTTGTAGAGTTATGAATTCTAGTTAACATGATGTTAAGGGCAAAGTTTAAAGCCCGTTTATATGTTTTTAAATAAAATTGTGATTTTTATATGTTGATTTATATGTTGCTTATGTGAGATTGCTTGATTGATTTTGGATTACAGAAAAAAAATTTATGTATGTGTTCTTTGGTGGCCAACTTAGGATATATGCATGTAATTGGAGCTAGATTTAAGTAGTAAAGGCTTTGGACAAAAGTCGAAATCAATTAAGGAGGATTGCAAATAGGTGAACTTATTCATAACTAGACTGTGCACTTTGGTTGACATCCTTTCTTTGTTCTTCATGCGTTGAATGTGTTCTTGATTATCTAGCTTTCTAGACTATGATTGCATGTTCAATAGGTTTAATTTAGGTGCTTTCACTTAGATCAATTATTCAAGGAAACTAAAAAATGGGAAATCGTTTGCTTTCTAACGTTTCACATGGTCAACTTCTTTCTCATGACATAGAAGATCAACTATAGGAATTGTGATTGGATTTCATTCATATGATTGTGGATTTGATCTTTGTTCCTTGCGTTCCACCATTGTATATATGTTTTTACATTTTCTTTATTTTATTTATTTAAATTTTGATTTAATAATCCTAAAACCCCCTTGTGTTTGTGTTATTTTTGTAAATAATACTTTATACTTATTTTAATTCTTTATTTGTTGTATAATGACAGGTGTACCCTCAATCCCCGGAATAGAACGATCCCTATTTACTATATACTAACGATGACATTTTCAGGGTTAAATTATGCGCTTGCTTTTAGCGTATCATTCGGGGTTGCTAGGAGTGATCCATGTGGTGATCTGTGTGATGATCTATGCAGTGATCCGTGTGGTGATTTGTGTGATGATCTATGTAGTGATTCGTGTGGTGATATGTGTGATGATCTGTGATGACCTGTGTGGTGATCTGTCTGACGATCGGGACTTCACGCCTTTGGCCGGGTGAGTGGATACGATCAGTTAGAGTTCTAGTCCGTTGTTGGTACATCATGGGGGATAGCGGGGAGCTATCTGATGCTCATGAGTACGTGTTTTTAAAAGAGAGTTTCGGGGATTCTTTCTTTTAAATGTCCTAGGAGGACTTGTGAATCATATTCTATTTGTTAGGTTAACGATAGATATGATTGAGGTGTGTGTTGATGTGTTGTGTGTCTAGGTTGGACTGATTTGTTGTTGGTACAGCATGGGGGGTAGCGGGGAGCTATCTGATGCTCATGAGTACGTGTTTTTAAAAAGGAGTTTCGGGGATGCTTTCTTTTAAATGTCTGGGGAGGACTTGTGGATCATATTTAAATCGTCAGAGTTTCAATTAATATGATTTTTGTCACGGAGTGATTGTGTTGTGTTCTTTTGGGAAAAGAATGTGTTGTGTTGGGAAAACAAGGTGTGTGGTTCTTTTTCACGAGTTGATGGGTTTTCTCGTTGGATGAGTTGTGAGTGTATATTTTGAGTTACTCATACGAGCTTGCGAAAGCTTACCGAGTTTGTTGTGTGGCAACCCGGTACACCATTCAAACGGTGTAGGGGTTATTTCTGCAGGTCAGGATAATCGTGGCTGATGCTGAGGTAGCGTGCTTGCAACTTAACGGTGGGAAGCCATTTATGTGACTTTACCGTTATTAAGACTTCCGCTTGTGGTGAGCTCTGAGGAGTATTTACGTTTTATTTTGTTGTGGCAATTTAATTCGTAAGCTGTTGTATTACATAACTCTGTGGAGGGTGAGTATATGTTATTATTGTGGGTTCAGGGCATCAATGTGTACTTGGGTTAAAAAGGAAAAGTTTCCAGGTATTTTGTATTGATGGCTGAACGATCGCACATATATAAGTATGGGATTATATATTGATTTTTAATGTTGTTAAAAATCAGGGGCGTGACAGTTTGGTATTAGAGCTTCTGATCACAGATGGTGATCGATATTGACCCGGCCAAGGTTCAATAAGGAGTGATAAACCAAATTAAAATAAATGCTCAAATGTAAACTAAATTACTAAATTTAGAGGGGACTGCCGACTAGACTTACCTGGAGGGGACTACCGACCAGGTAATGCATGCATGCACGGACTTATTTACCTCCTCAATAAACTGGAATCAAACTCTCTCAAATAATTGCTTTAAGAAAGAAACCCGATATTAATTAAATAAATCATCCATAAATCGTCGAAAGCATAAATCAAGAAATCTCGATAAATCACTCAATATCCCAATAATCCTTGAAATTTCTTAATTCTCATAATATTTTCTCAATCAATCACTTTCCGAAAACCACTTCTCATAGCTCAAAAATCAATAAATGCTTCCAAAAAAGAAAACTCAATATTAATTCCATAAATCCTCAATAATCACCAGAAGCATATTTCATAAATCCTGATATATCAAATACTCAAAAATTATCAGTATGCCACTAAATATAATTTAGAAAGTTCTGATAAATCAACAATTAAAGGGAATCAATATATCGTAAAATCACATATTAAATCTCAACCGGAACATAATAAAATAAATCAAATACTGGATGCATAATTATTTAAAATCAAATGTCCACTCACAGTACTATTTAGGCGACCACGCAACCAGTTTCCTTCATCGAGTAGTAGCTCGGTACGTCGCCCTGTACACAATTATAATTCATAAATAACAATCCGGAAATTAAATACGATTCCCATATCATATCCTCATAAATCAACATTTTCATTTCTTTCCCGATTTAATCAAAACTTCACCATTAACACCAATTCATTAATTTAAAGGTTATAGGGCAGAACCGAGAGAAACTCGATGGTCGGATTCTCGTAACTCAATAACCAAACTATCAAACTTCAGAAAATCAAAATCAATATCAAACCTCTCCGAGTTCCACCAATAATCATATCTACATGTTCTTTAACTCACAATTGAATTATCTAGCCAAAAACAGAATTTCAAAACTGGCCCTACACGCCACCAACAGTGGCTGTGCGTGGGCCCCACGCCCCGCCATCCAACACCTAGTCCAGTCACCAAATTTCATCCACAGTATCGTCTCATCATCCTCAACATCTTTTATAACTACAACATTGATCAATTTCAAGTGTAGAGGGCCGATTTTACCTCAATTCCGAAACCCCCAAAATTGGCTCAAATATTCGATTCTCCTTCCTCCAACTGAATTGAAGCAAAAAAATTAGTGGCTTATGATCGTGGAGGGAGGAGCTAAAAAGCCCAGATGGTGGCGCTGCCTATAATGGCCAGAAAATCATGAATCGGTTGGAAAAATTGAAATTGAGCTCACTGGAGATTGAGCTAGCTGCGCCGTCTACCACCATTAACGTCGTATGCCACTGCCACAAGGAGGAAGAGGAAGATGAGGCGGTCCAGGAATGGTCGGTTTCACGGCTAGGGGTGGCCGGAAACTTCACCGGTGAAGCTGGCAAGCTTGCTGCCATTTTCCCTCTCTCTCCTCAGCTTCCCAAAAGGGAAAGCCCGAAAATAATGACTTCTTGGGAAACACCCCAATATACCACAAAATCTCCTAAATTTACAAAATTGCCAATGTGTTTCAAACCCTATAACTTGTTCGTTACAACTCTGATTTTAACGTGCCACATGTCAACGAACTCGGTTTAACGTCCTCTAAGACTTTCATGAAGAATGTTTTCTCAAAAACTTATCCAAACAAAAAGTCATCTTGTAGGGACCCTAAAAGATTGAAATAGAGTCAAAAGTAAATGTGAATGTCGTTTGCCGATCGAAAGACTAGTAAACGGGTAAATTTAGGTTCGGGACGTTACATGGTCACTCCAGATGTTGTTCTCAGCAAGTGTTCCGAACTCTGGAATAACCTTAACAAAGTCATCAATATGACCAAGTTGGCAAACAATTGGTTTTATTTTGAGTTCAACAACGAATAGGATGTCCTCTTCATCCCTGCAATAGGCCTTGGTACATTAGGAGTAGGCTTTTCAGGATCCAAAGATGGACCCTAGAGTTTGATGCCACAACCACTGTTATTGACCGCTTAATGTTCTGGGTCAGACTACCCAATCTGCCTCTACCTCATTGGAACGAGTCCTCCCTCAGGCACCTAGGACAGTATCTTGGTAGTTATGTTATGGCTTATGAGCTCACCCTATCAGGCAAGAAAACGATGTTTGCAAGGATCAAGATTGAGCTGGATTTGCGCTACCCTCTGAAAAGAATGGTCTTGGTCAATAATCCATATGGTAAGTCTCCAACATTTGTTTTGGTCTCTTATGAAGTAATTTTCGAGGTGTGTTTTAGATGTGGCCTCTACCGCCAAAAGAATCACATCTGTTCTCGAAGAAATATTAAGGACAGTTTTTTCATGGTTGAAAGAATGGAGAATGAGCAGGTGGTTTATCCAGCAGACATGGCTAATAATGAGTTCATTAAGCCTCTACTTTCAAATGATATCTCTATCATCTTCCAACAACCAATGTTTAATTATTATGATGCGGGAAATTATGGAACCAATACGGGAACCTTTTCTGCAAATGCTGGAGATTAGGATCCGGATCAAGACTATGGTTCTTGGAAGATCGTTTCTCTGAGGGGAAAGGGGAAAGGTCAGTTTTTCCCAAAGAATGGTGGCTTACAACAAGGTCCCAACACTGCCAAGCCTAAAGGATCAAATGTCGTTCTCTCGGGTGTCTCCTTTAAGGTTGTTGCTGCTTGTACTTCGGCTGCTGCGGCTACTATACCCGTT